>NC_087553.1:42505196-42817178 GCF_036250125.1 Pseudopipra pipra | reverse complement strand
AAAATGCTTCCTCTCAACAATTTTAAGAAAACAAAGCTGTAAGGAAGTGTCAAAGTCATTATAAAAAAAATACAAAATGTTTCTCTATTTTTAATGTACAGTTTTTCAAATGAAAGCAGCAGTCTATTTTGCTGCGTTGAGAACTGCTGCCCTATTCCGAGCTAAGAGATTAATGCCTTCCACACAACAACCTGATAAAACAGTTCATGCAGACTTTCTTGGTACTTCAGAGAAAAAAGCATCCTAAGAAACCAAACAATTAAGAGCTGCTAATTCTTGTTATCTTTTTCCTTTAAGAAATGAGATACATAATAACAACTCGGCTAAATGGCTACATCACCCATTCCTTCCCCCTTGGATTTTTTAAGGAATGAGTAGCACATGAGTATTAGCCTCAGGTTAAAAGTCGTATCTTCTCGAGTTCATGATCATGCAGGTATCTTCCCTTCCCTTTTCAGTACATCCTGAAAAAGTACTCTGCCAAACGGATACGTGTCTAATGAAAATCAAATCCTTAGTGGAGGCAAGATGTAAAATATCATGGAAAACAGTGATAGCAACTGAAGATATTCCCCAATTTCCACTGTTTTGTCAGCATACACACTGAGCTTACTTACAAAGACTTGCATTATTCAAACAAACCTAAAAGCTACAGAGTGGAAAAAATCCTAAATCCTTATGGTTTAATTAACTGCTAAGCCTTATTCCTGGGGCCATCTGCCCTTCACTCAGAAGCTGCCATTGGCACCCTCCCACATGACTAACAGCCATTACAGGTCCTCTTGCCTTCAGCATCCCCTCGCACAAAGCAAATACTTAATCTCATATAACAATACCATCTAGTGGTAAAATATATTCATTACACTGGGAATCTCCCTCATATATTTTCCTACAGCACCACCGGATACACATGGCAAGAGCAGAAAAGGTGTCCTCATACATATACCTCTGCCCAGCACCTAAACAAATTCATAACTATTCATTGCATCTAAACATATTCTTAGCTTTAAGCACATGAATCTCTTCATGCAGAGCAGATGAGCTTGTACTCCTCCGAATGATATTAATATATTGATGCCATATACCATCACCTAGGGAGTAAAGACACCGAACCAGGTAGGGAGTCATCACAAAGCACAGTTACAAGTTACAAAGTACCTGCTGGCCATAGTGTCTCTACGGCTCCTATATGCTATGTAACAACACAAGAAATACAAATTTCTCCTGTTCTGAACTGAGTAAATATGGGAAAACAGTGCTTACTCCTCTCTACATAAAGACAGAAGTTGTATTCAGGTGGTAGCCTGAACCAACCTCCCCGCTATGACTTCACTTGTCCATGATATCTGAGCAAAAAACTGAACATAAAGGCAAACTGTTACATTTAGCTGCAAAATCTTTAGGAGAGTGTGAATGTTTTGAGACAGTAGAATAAGAGCTGGAGTGAGTCAGCAAGGCAGAAAAATGACAAATGGGAAACAGCAACAACCTGTTTTATAAAACAATAAATACTACTTACATTGATGATGCAGAGCAGAAAAGCTGTTTGATATGAAATAAAATTATTCAAAAACAGAATCCTGTACTAATGCAATGGGACAATCTGCTCTATTTCAGTAGGCTTTGTGGGAACATTAACACATTGTAAACAACACATTAACAAAGAGTGCATATTTGTGAAGGGCGAATTAAGTCAATACTCAAGCTGTAGGAACAATTTAGTACATAAAGCAGTGTCATGTACAAGTCTGGCTTGTTATCAGCTCAGCCTTTTGATTTTTTTCTCTCTCAAAAAAGAACTAGCTTTGTCCAAAAGCTGAAATAGCGTGATACATAGGAAAAAAAACAAGCATTAAACTTACACCCTACCAACTTAAATCGAGATCCATTTGCAGCAAGCTACAAAGTTCTGCTTATAGTGAAACAGAAGATTCTACGAAAAACACTTTATTGTTTGAAATATGTTCTTATAAAATCAAGTCAATTGCTTTCACAGGACGTGATGGTCTAGAAACCTTCTACGAACTTTAATTGCTGCTTTTGTTTTTCTGCAACATAAAATTTTTCTCTATTTTTTATGTACAATTTTCCAAATTAAAAACTGTTCATGATGAAATGAAAAATTCACCCAAGAATCCTGAAAACTATTTAAATGCTTGTCTTTCTCACACTCCAAACCTCTTAATTACCTAATTTAGCAAGATGAATAATGTAACTATTACCCCATGAAAAACTGATGTTCTTCAGTACCTCCTTTAAGCAGCCACTTCACTTAATGAAAAGATCAGCAAAAGAAGCAATTTCCAAACATGAAACGTTTAGCAGTCAGCAATAACAACTACCTATTAAAAAATGGCAAATTAGCAACAGCAGTGAATCCAACAATTGTTTAGAATGCTATTAAGAGTTAATACGTTAAGGGAATATAGTGACAACCTCTTATGAATAAAAAACTATGGAAAATATTATGTTTTAAGAGATTCTGAACAGAAATGCCATTGGGATCATATAGTTTCTCTCCAATGTATATTACTGCCACCCTCAAATATACAATTACATAATCACAAGCTTCAATTTATTATTTTAAATGTTAGTTATCAGCTCTAATACATTTTGGGTTTTAAATCTATTCATAAAGCTCTTTACAAAGACAACTAAAATTAATTTGAAACTCGGCCTTAACAGAACCAATATTTGGCTGGTATCTGTAATCTATTCAAGTCTGTTTACATAGGGAAAACATTAGTTTCACTGCTGAATTTGAGGCAGGAGTTGACGTATTCTATTCCCCAAGGTTTAAAAAATGCAGTGAATGAGGAGCTCAAGCCAGAACACTTGGTGGACCAAAATTCCTGAAGCAGCATACCTGTTCTGCTCAGTCCACCTGCACTCTGCTCCTCATACCAACAAACCACACCCAGATCTGTACAGAATTTCAACCTGTCAGTACTGACTCTTGACTAACATAATTTCAATAAAGAAATCAAAACCTAAAGACAGTGCTTCAGAACTAAACTATACCACTGGATGAAAATTCCTTTTCATTTTTCATTTTCAAAGGAAAGTTATGCTTACAGACAAATGATTTGTCATTGATTCTTAACTGTTACGTGCATTTAAACGAATATGTTATGACATAAACTTCTCTATACACAACATCAGACTGTCATAATTGTTATAACCATATAATAAAAAAACTTCTTGCATATTGTAGAAGTGATACAAGTAGCATTCAATCATGGAAAGTAGCTTTCCATCATTCGCATCTTCATAATTCTTAAGACAAAAATTGAAAGGGGTCGATCATCACACAGCATACAAAAGCAAATATTGAACAGGGAAACATTCATATCTTCATATCGGCGATGATTTATTACAGAATTATAGAGAAAATTTCATTTGATTCCTTAATATTTTCTTGTCTTAAAAACCAACAAATTAACTTCCTAAACAGTTTTACTAGATTAAGAGAAGTGATTGAAAATTTTCATTTTATAGTTTTCAAGATTCCCTGATGTCTGCTAAAAGAGCATCATGGCAGAACACAAGCAGTCAAGATTACTGAAGGTGTCAGGGAGAGCTTTGTAATACAGGTTCTGGGTGTCAGAATCTGCTGTTCACTGACAGGGTAGAGCTGCCTGTCAGAATCTGCTGTTCACTGACAGGGTAGAGCTGCCTGGGATGGGATAGTGGGTGGCAGCCATGGCTGTATTGACCGCGCAATAGTGGGGTCCAAGACCCTGGTGAGTAAGAAATGGAATACTGTCAAGATTTAGCCTAGGACCTGTCCTGCTTAACGTTTTTATCAGTGCCTTGGAGGAGATAGTGGAGTCCATGTTCATCTAGTTTGCAGATTAACACCTAAGAGTGAGGGGCCAGCTGATATGCTGAAAGGCAGAGCTGTCTTTCACAGAGATGAAGGCAGGCTAGAGAAACGGGCTGAAAAGAACTATGAGAAATTCAGCAAGGAGAAAAGCCAAGTGCTGCCTCATGGAAGGAAGCCCTCCTGCTGCAGCCCAGGATGGGGAGGGACAGGCTGGGAAGCAGTTCTGCAGAAACTGCCCCAGTGGGCAGCTGAGCAGGGCCCGCCCTGCGCCCTAGCAGGAGGGACAGCCAGCAGCCTCTTGAGCCATATTAGCAGGGGCACAGCCAGCAGATCAAGAGAAGGGATCATCCTCCCTTAATCCCCCACTCAGCACTCACTAGACCTCATCTAACTGTGTCCAATACAAGAAAGACACGGACAAACCAGAGAAAGGTCAGCAGAGAGCCTCCACAATGGTTGGAGCTGAAGCACTTGCTCTACAAGGAGAGACTGAGGGAACCAGGGCTTATTTAGCGTAGAAAAACCTTGGAGGTATTTAACAGCAGCATGCCAGTGCGTACAAGGAGGTTAACAAGAAGATGGAGTCAAACTCTTTGTGGCATGAGGACATGAGGTTCAGAATGGATTTAACGAAAAAAAATCACCCTTAAGGGCAGTCAGGCAGGGAAGTAGGTTGTCCAGAGAGGCTGTGAAGCATTCCCTCTTGGATATTTTCAAGACAAGACTAGATAAAGCTCTGTACAGTTCAGTTTGACTTCAGACCTGACACTGCTTTGAGTAGGAGTGGACTTTGAGGCCCCTTCTCCTGAATTACCCCATGATCCTATGGCCCTAAGACTAAGTCATAACCTATCTTTTCCTTATTTTCCTATAGGGTGCAGCATATATGCTGGTTAAATAACTAGAAGCAAATAGCTTCCATTAGTTTGAAAACAGAGTTATGTCTATCTATGTTAAAATTAGCATTTGTAAATTCAAATAAGGATTTACTGTAAATGTTCAGATACTTCCATTTTGGCACTTTACACATTGCCAAATATTCCTAATGAAGTTTTGCTGCTATTTGGAAAACAGTCATAACAGATTACTCCCCTTTCAGCTGCACAGTAATGATAACCCTCAAAACCATCAGGATATTCCAGAGTTTGAGTATTCATTGACCACAAAGAAACTGATGCCCTTTTCAGCTAATGTTAGTTATTTTCTCAACTAAAAGAAGAGGAAGAATGCACACGAACATTTACATTACCAAGGTGCGTATCTGTTCTGTTCCAGGATCACTCTTTAATTATTTTGCTGTTCATGTTGTTGTATTCATAAAGATTAGTCACTGCATATTCTACTTCATTAATCATCTTGGGTTTTTCCTTATGATGAAATTAGCAACCAAAAATTTCAAGAACTCTTGGAATGCATGACAGCATTATGTGCCCCACTACACATCTTACATATAAAAAGTTAAACTACTTTTACATAAACTGCAGTAAGCTTTATGGCAACCTTCACTAATTCCTGGGAAAAAAAAAATCACTCATTCTGGAAACTGCAAATCTTATTCCCACTCTCTGGAGCATTCTGATTTTTTAACACTATTAGGCCACGATCACCATCACAATCGCACCCTGGAAAAAAATTTAACCAGTAGAAGTTATAAAATTTAACTCAACATTACAGCATACTTGCTCTGTTACCTCTGCATCCCTGCATCTAAGCCAATAGACTGAAGACATTTTTCTCTGTGTAATATGTATCCCCATGACAAATGCAATGAATAAAACAATATCTGGACACAAAGTCTTTAAGTACATATATAATCCAATTTGGATTGCTTTTGTGTGCTTATATGCACTCTGGAAATACAGCTCAAAACTCATCTTTTTCCATTTCCCTTGTCATGGTACACTGCTTAAATGTGAGATCCTCTCACATTCCTGGACAGGTCATGTGTAGATGTGAGCTGTTGTTGCTTCAGATCAAGTACACAGGACTGCTCTGATGCTTATATGGAGAGGTCCCCTATGATAAACTGATTATTCATAATATTTCTCTAAGTCCTTCTTAATTTGATACTAAGGTCCACTAACCTAATTATAAGATCCAAGAGATTCTCTACCTCAGTTCTGTCTTCGATGAAACTCTCACCTAATCCCTGTCCTTAGTGAAAAAGGATCCAATCTTTCTCCTCGGTTCTACTGTGTGCCCTTGAAGCATCCCTGTAAGGGTCATTTCAGCAATTCAGAGTGTAAGAAACATACTGCCGTGAAGAAGAAGAGGGAATGAGGTCAGCTTCTTTTTACGGACTGCAGAAATCAAATGGAAATACCAGTCACTCTGTTAAAAACATTAAATATGAATTTCCATGTCCCATCAGAAGAAGATGACTTGCTACTGTATTCCATCCTGCATAAAACATTCACAGAATACTTGAAATAAAACTTGAAAATTACTAAATGTGGAAAACCTTTTCTTTTTAGAGAATTAAATAAAAATTTTTGTTTTCTTACCCAGGGAGTAAATAAAAAAACAAACAAACAAAAACACACACATGCACACAAAAAAAAACCCAAAACCAACAAACAAACAAAGAGGCCTGGTGTAATAAGTTCAACAAGGAAGATCTGAAATATGAAGCTGCCACCATAACTTCTATTTTCTGCATGCAACTTGGTACATTTTACAAGGTGAGATGTTTCAATTGGATATATTTTTAAAACCTTAACCGCAAAGCTCAAAAAAATACAAAGTTTATTTAGGTTGATTCTAAAATAGAATTACAAAAAAAAGACTCAATCCACATTGCTTAGTGTTGTTCTGCAAAAGTTTGACTATTTGGTTCAGATTTCCTCTTACAGATGGAAAAGACAAAAGAAACAAGGAGCATACCCTTAGAGAGAGATGTGATCATTATTGTTGAGTCCTGCAAAGCTGATAGAAAATTCTCTTCAAAACTTAAGGCATTCTCAGCAGAACCCTTTAAAGGAAAGATTTATTTCTGAAGACTGATGAGGATAAAGTACAGATCACCTGAAGGGTGTTTCAAAGTACCTAATCTGAATGCTCTGAACTGCCCTCTGGATATGTCCAGTGGTCCTAACTGACCATAGTAAAGCCACAGGAGGACTACAATAGCTGTCTAGAACAAAGGAATCGCATTAAGTTTTTAAAATAAAGTAATGACTTTTGAATTTCTGAAGTAGTCAGTGACAATTTGTCCTCTGCTGCACTGACATGCTGTCTCACAGTGGTTCTGAGTAACTTTGATACTTCACTGAATTTTTGTTCCTCTCAAAGAGCATTTTAGGAGCAGAACACATCTAAAGGTGTTCCAGTATACAGGAGCTTAGATCTGCTATACACTCCTTGGTGGAAAGCTTTGTTGTATGCCATTTCACTCAGACCGAGATTTATCATTACACAGTGCCTAAGAAAAATTAGCATGTTTGCTGGGAAACAGGCAGGGAACCAAATTGCAAAATAACAAAATAACAAACAAAACAAAACAAAACAAAACAAAATTAAGATTCTATTTAGGAATAAAGATTCAGTTTCCTCATCTCTTAGCTAGCTTCTATCTCTCCTTCTCCTAGTTTAGCTGAAAATTCTCTAACTTAAAATGGAGTTCCAATCCAAGGTGAGTGCTGCTCATGGAGGAGGAAAGAAATCAAGAACTAAGATTCTCATATTTGGATATAAGACTATCTGTGAGGATATTTAGTGAGAATTCAGCATTAGGAGAAATACTAAATGCAGAAATTGCTTATTTCATTCATAGCTATCCTTTTTTCTATGAACATCACGCAAAACCTGATCACAGTATTATTAGAAGTCATAAAATTCAGAATGAGATAGTTCCAACACAGCAGTGCATTACTTCGTCACCCAGGTTTCTGTTCCTCTGAACCTACAACAAACAAACACCAGCAGAACCATGTATGCCACGTCAGCTTGGGCTTCCTGAGTCTGCACACAACCTGAAACCAGGACTCAGGGATTAACTCACTGCTTACTGCTCCCTCTGAAGTGTCACACAGGCACAGCCTGTAATGCTTTCACACAAAGGTGTGTAAAGCGGGAGTCTTAGTACAGAAGAAAGCAAGTAAAAGGCAGGAGGACTGGTAAGGTGCAGAGAGTCCAAGAGACAATACATAGAAATAAACTTAGGGACAAATGCTTTACTGTCTCCATGATCTCCACATGAATCCCCCTAACATTACAGGGAACTACAGAGGTTGCCCTCTGCCTGTACTCCATCTGATAGACTATCAAATAAATGTTAGAGTCTCGCCTTTTCCTCTTCATGAATTTGCCATGCCAGATCAAAGACGTGGGAATTTGGGACCAGTGCAGTACTGATGCAGCTGGCAGAGCTGTTTATTTGAGAGGCTAAATTCAACCTTCGCTTGGTCGAATAACATAATTGTGCTTACTGGGAGCCTGCTTTTTAAAAGGTTCAATTCTTTCTGCTGCCAAGAATCAGAGATCGCTTTCAGCATGCTGAAATTATCTCAGGAGAAGGCTTTTGTGAGCCAAACCACTCCAAAAGTATTCTTAATTGCTTTCCACACTCTTGTGAAACATGAGATTATGCAGCAAACCCACATTCTAAAAGAGAAAAATTAAGGAGAGAAAACAGTGAAAAAACAACCCAACAGAGAAAAATAATAATCTTAACCATAAACCTTAAATAACAAAATGCAACTTCAGATGTAAGGAGTTTTTAATAATCATTGTGCCCCCCACAGAAAACTGCAATCAGGTTATGTTAGCGATGGAACATAGACTACGCAGATCTATTTAAACAAGATCACTATTTGAAAACTATTTGACTGGTTTATACAGATGCATATTATCTTTTATTTGTAAATTGCCCCATAAATTTAACTGAATTTATAAGACATAGAGAGCCTTCTGAAGAGCAAATAAATTTTCCCTTCTCTTGGTTTGCTTTTATTAATACGTCAGGAGTTTCAGGAAAGATGAGATTATCTTTCACGCTAGAATAGCAATGCTGACACAACAATATCAAAACTATTACTGAAAAGCATTAGTCTGCAGATCATTTTCATCTATAGTACTGAACTACAAATATTTCTTCAGGGTTTGTCGGCAAATGCTCAAAATGAAAGTAGACAAAAGGAGCAGTGGAATACAGCCTCTGTAATCAACAGCTTTATCCTCTTCAAAATGCCTAGGATTATGCCAGGAAAATTCAGAGAATTTCTCAAGTTTAGATAACAAGGAACTAAAAAGCTTTGAAACAGATTACTTAGAAACAGAATGTCTGTAAGTGCTATGAATCATTTAATACGGATATGGGTGCAGATGGGTTAGATAAATGTCAGTCTAAATTCATATAAGATGTGACAAGTTTTGTCTCTTCGGTGATTCTTCTGTCAACTTGAATAATTTGCAGAGGAATATATCTGGTTTCCCCCCTCCTCTACCGAGACATCTCATTCTGTCATTCAATAAGTATAAGTATCCAAGCAGAAGCCTTTTCTAAATCTGTTCACCAAACACACTCATGAGCATATTTGAAAATAATTGTACAGGAAGTTCTAAGCATTGAGGTGACTTATATACTTACTAAAAAAAATAAAAAAAGTATAATTTATGAGTGTTTCCTGATCACTTTCTCTGTAAATGGAATACAAGAAGTGTAATTTATAATTAGCGGCAGCTCAGCTTAAAGCCAGGGAATGTCAATATACCAGGAAAATTAGGAGTCTAACATAAAATCTTCCAGGTTTGAGGCAATCTTAGGTGAGACACTTGCTAAAATAGGCTGATGACAGAAACATGCAATACAGGTTGGCCAATGCACACCATATGAAATACTCCCGCCTACAGCCATGTTTAAAATTAGCATGCACTCACTAAAAATAATGACAGTTTTTCAGTACATCATGCTATTTCATATTAAGTTGGACTGAGTTGGGCTGAAGCAATGCACATAGAAAAATAAGAGGTCTCTCTACTATTCTGTATAAAAGATAAGATATCTGCAGGACTCGTAAGGTGCAGGTTATGCAGCTATAAGGTATGTCTGCTTGGAAGTGATTTAGAGATATTTGACCAATTCCTCAATTAGAAACTAGATTTTATTAGATTCAGTTTCATTAAATAACTCCATATTAAATGTTTTCTAGATTAGACATACATTCTCAGAAGCTGGATATTTACAAATTCAGATGATATAGCATAGTTAGACCTGTGACACAGCACTGTCTGACATACTGATGAAAATACATTACACAAAATCAGTTTAGCATCTCTTAAATGGATTAAAAAATAATTCTTCAGTGATACTGTTCCTTGTGGAATCCCATAAGATCTATTATTGATCATAGATAAAAATATTGCGATGTAAAATTATCATTCATAGGATTTGCAGAACATCTCTTAATCCAAAACAACGTTAAGAAAAATCTAGATTCTACAAAATGACTTGATGTTTTGGCAAATCAGACTTATTTGAGTTAGTGGTACTTCTAACAAAACTTTGTGTACCAGGGTTGAATTATTTGCATTATACTCTTTGTACAAGAAACTTTACTTTAAAGAATTTAGAAGGTAAGACGATTAATTAACTAATCATAGCAGTGCAATATGGTACAGTGCCATGACTTATATATTTACTTTTAATAGTTGTTGAATAGGACATTGATGGAAATGCTGTACTGTGCACTGTAAGGTTTTATATACTCCAAGACCATCTTCAGAGTAAGTGAAAAGGAACAGGGAGAAAAGTTCCCCAAAACCTTTCTTTTTCACCCTGCAGCACAATTTGTTGGAAGAGAATTCATTTAGAAGTAACACTAGGGTATATAAGCTAGTCCCCAAGCAACTGTATCGCTACCTAAAGGTACAAAAAAAAGAATGGCATGTGATTTTCACATATAAGGAAAAAGAATCCCATTGTATTTGCTTAAATTAGCACAAAGGGCCAGGCCCTACATAATCTACCTTCAGTAGATCTGTACAAACACTGGAGTTTGTAGATGAGGTAATAAAGTGGAAAAAAAATTAGAATAAAACAAAAAACAGGATTTTCTTCAGCAAACAAGAATTACAAAAATTCTGTTTAAACTCGTAAGTTTCATCTAATTCAAAAGGGCATTTTTGACAGTTTTGGTGTTGTGTTTTTCAATCATTTTAGAATTCAGATCACTTCAAAAGAAAAATGTCATTTCAAAGTAAAATTCAAGTAATTTCATTCCTATAACATTAGAAAATTCTGTGTGGTCCTGAGTGCATGGATGTTTCCCTTAAAAACTATGAGCATTTCAATGTTTTCAAAATCCCTTTTTATCCCCAACTAAATTTGTTTCCCAGATTGCATCCCATTTCACATTTCAGCCTCTTCTTACAACATCACTAAACCTGTAAATCAAGTGAAAATATATTTCAGAATACGTAAAATAAAAAGGTTACACTGTGTAACCAAATGTCAGTGCTACGTTATTTCATACTGTTGTTAACTGATCTTTTCTATCATTCTCTTTTTGAAGGACTGTGTATAAATGCTGTAGAAGAGGTGAGGTAAACATTATACTCAATGGTATTTTTCTATTCTGTGGTAATGATACAAAGTCAAAACAAGTGTAATGACTCACAAAAGATTAGCAAACTGTCACATGTAAATAGAACTCTTGTGATGACATCTATAGAGCAACTTCACTGGTGATCTTACGTTTGACAAAACAAAACCATGAGAGAAGACAGTAAAAGACAGGGGAAAACTCCTAATGTAGCTCTGAAGGGAACTCAGCAGGTCGAGATGGGAAAAAGTCATTCCATTCCAGTATGTTGTCATGGTATGCATAAATAAGAAATGCATATACATACATCCTCATGCTCTGGTCACTCTTGAGGTACTGATTTCCAAAGTCCATTGGAAGATTTCCATAAGACCTACATGGCTAAATCACAGAGACAGCAATAAAAATCTCAAGCTTTCATTCAAAGTATTTAAAGATGCTTACTCCTGCATCTCATAAGGTATGATGAAATCTTATATCTGTACTTGGACAAACTATATGCAACACACAAGAGCTTTTCACACAAGAAAAAAAAAAAAAAAAAAACAAAACTTAATCCAAAATGTGAAACCCCACTCACTGAGACAAAGCATTTTGAAATGTTTGTGCCATCCATGTTTGACTGAGCACAACAGAAACTTAAGTCTAAGCTTGTGAGGTCTTTTCTTAACCTAAACTTTCTGATAAAAAATTGGTTTCTGCCTTGTATTTTTCAAGTGGGACTTCTGTCTAGAGTGGGACTTCTGTCTAGAGTGGGAGGTTTTCCCACCATTGTCACTGATACTTTCTGGTTTGAGTTTGCTTTCATCTCAGTAACAGAACCTTGAAAAACAGATCAACAAAGTCTTGGAAAATTTGTAAATAACATGAATCACATTTACAGTTAAGAAACAGCAAGGTTTTGTCAGTCTAAATTAGCATCCTAAACTGTGTTTAAAATTAAATAGAAATATTTGGTATGATACTTTTAAAATAATTCAAAATTAACTTTTAGTAGTAGAGAAAATCAACAACCGAAACATCAACACAGAGGTGTAATACTTTCTATCCTAGTTGGTGGTGAGACCATATGTGGCCTGCATATCATGCTTCACATTTACACTTAATCAGAGAAACAAAAGAAAAATTTTTTAAAAATTCTCCCAAATAGTAAGCTCACAAACCCTTCAAAGAGGCAGTTCCTACAGAGTCAAATCTTGGACTGAGATGTTATGGGAAGTGAATTTGGCCCAAGCGACCTGCAATTATACCAGGCATCATCCTTAGCAGGTAAAAAGCTAAAGTTGTTTGGCCACCCTCTTGTGTCAAAAAAACACATCACTCAGAATTCACATCTTTTTTGAGGACTTTTACTTTACTTCATGGTCCACAGAAATCAGACATGAAAGAGTCCTCCCTTTAGCAGAAGACAATCTGCTCTTTACAGGTGTCTCACGCTGGAAACCCAGTCTGCTGCTCTTGAGAACAATTGTACAGGGTCAGACTGAAAGTACATCTCCTCCCATAAATAGTTTCTAACAGTCATCAACAGAATGAGCCTTCTAAGAAGCTTATAACTTCGGTAACTTTATTAAGAGCTTGTAACAGGAATCATTGCATGTTTACATGCTCCTTATAAGAGCATGTAAACATGCAGTGATAATTTCCCCATGCTCACAATTTCTAGCAATTTACATCTCAGTTAATTCCTCAGACAGAGAGGCCATTTCTTATTTTTAATAGGAACTTTTCATGGAATTGACCATTTCTTAAGTCATATAAACTTTTAGAGTCCACAACACCTTGCAGCAAGCAGTTCTGCAGCTCAACCACAAACCATGCAAAGAACACCCTCTGTCTCTGCCTCAGGCATGACCCAGCCTGGTTCTCCTCTTTTTTCTCCTCCTTCCATATATACTTTGGGATTTCTTTCATTCTCTTTCATCACTCTGTCCAACCTAGGGCACTTCAAAATTCCCTGATCCCTAGTTGTATGGAAGACAGCTGATATACTACAAAGCTTGATCCCTCCAAACATTATGAATGACATATGCCACTTGACTGTCATATTCATCTGGAGATCAAGAAAGAACATTTTAAGGTACTTCTGAATAGACCACTAAGGCTTCCGTCTTTGTAATTAATATTCTTCTTCTCTAGTTTTGTTATGGGAGGAAACACTAGGTCACAGTATCACCTTATTTGGGTTGAATGTTTGCAATTGGATGCACCAGTCATCTTACTGCTGTCTCAGGTAGTTAAGATGCAACCTCAGATAAACAAAGATCAGTAGCACCACTTTGAATCATAAGAAAAAATCTGTCATCAATTACACTCAAAAAAGCCTAAACAATTCTGGAAGCATGTTGTAATATATTCACTACAACCCACATTGCTAGGCATCTGAGACAAACACCTAGGAGTGGTGACGTAATTTTCAATTACAGAGTTTGAGTGAGATCCCCAAGAGAATATGCTCTGCCAAGTGCCTGAAGAAAACCATAGCCTCCACAGGGCATCACCTTGGAAGGTACAGGATCTGTTGTGAGCCTGAAGGAATAATTAACTAGAGACGGTCACAACACTGCAGACAGATGGTAAGAAACTAGCCAGGGAATGTAGAAGTTGTCCCACAATGCCTCTTTGACAATTTTATGCAGTCTTCCATTCCAGAATGATCACATAAAGTGAACCTGAAATTAAGTACTTTCCACAACCAAAAGGCCATCTTAGTCACCATAGCTGTTATCTTAAAAAGCTCATGCTGAAGTCCAAAACAGATTTCTGACTTTGGAGGAAAACTTAAAGGAAAAGGTTTTTATTCAGTTCCTTATCAGAAAAAGGACATATTCCAAAAGCATGAAAATTAAGTAGCGTTGATACACTCAGGTAGTGGTTAATTTATTTTTTTTCCACTTTTAGCTTTCATTGGGAATCTCAGTCAATTTATACCACAAGAGGAATCTATCTCCTATCTAGGAAGGACAATTTTTACTCATTGTCTTTTTCTGTTTGAAAAATACTTTCAAGAATGTGTCCCTACCCAGGAGAAACAAGGTCACATCAGAAGCCCTCTGTATAGATAATTCATTCACCCAGATTTCTTCTAGTGTAGCGGATGAGACACTCAAAATGCCTATCAAAATCATATGCTCATTCAAAAAAATCATTGCCACTTTTTATTCCATGCTGTTGGGTTTATTGTCCATTTAGAAAGATTTTATTTTTTCTCAGAATAGTGCAAGTACTCAGAGAAAGACTGCCACATGAAGTTCTGTCAAGATCCTTGCTAACTTTAAAAATCTTAAGCAAAAGTTTTATATGAAAATAAACACAGATATAAACAATGTTGGCCCAGCTTTGTATTTGTACAAAGACCTCAAAGTCTTGTCACTTCTGCAAGCAGCACATTTAGAAAGCCTTTGATGGAGTTTTTGAACCCTGAGGATCCAAACATAGGTCTGAGGTCTTTAAGAATGTTACAAGTTGCCAGAAAGTACTTTTAGAATCTGAACTGTAAAAGGTAGAAAGCTTTGCCAAGACTACTGTTTTCCCTGTGACATTACAGTATAAGATTTCTAGCCTTTTTCAGAGGCTGGACAGCCATGTGAATTTCTGCTCGCTCACTGGCATAGGCAAGATGTCCTAAAAGAGGTCTCAGCACCTGGTTTGGTGCAAATCGAGCCCACCTTTTGCTAAAGCAGCAAGAATTCACATGCAATAACAAGTGTAGCAAGTACATACTGTCAAATGCTTTTACTAAAGCTGGCAGAGATAGAGACATCGCTTGCTGCACCCCCTTGACAATGTTATTATTTCACTTCTCAGCATGTCTTGCAGGTGATACCATCTCTCAAACCTGATTTTAGTCTCCCTTACACATTGAACAAACATTACCCTTCTCACAGTTATAATCTTGTTATAAACTGTGTGAAAACTTCTACGAAGTTATGTTTCTGTAAAGCGGCCTGACTTAGCTGCAGTTTCCAGAAGAAAATGTTTTTGTATAATCGCCGTATGCACCAGGACAGATCTTGGTTCAAAAATAAAAGGCTACAATGTCTTACGCAAATCTGGGGGTTGAGTGAAGAAAGGGCAGCGATCTGGAGGTCATAAATATTCTGGCTATGCTCACTCCATATGCTCTGAGGTTCAACTATAAATAGCCTTCAAATTGCTACACACTTCAAGGAAGTTGAGTAACCCAGCTTTCACTTTGTAATGTGAGGGTAAAAGTCTAATAATGCCACAGAAGGGCAGAGGAGAAGAGCTGCTGAAGCCATGTAGACATCTGCTGAAAGGTCCTAGCTGTGAATTTCCATAGAGAGAACCAGCTGGCTTTAACACAGACAAAGAAATGAGAAAGCACAAGGCCAGCCAGAACAAGGTCAGCTCTGTGTGGGGAGCAAACAAAGCAGCTAAACACTGACGTGAGTGGTGTATGGGAGGGCGATGAGAACAGCCACACACACCTCTGCCTCCACACATTCAATTGCCAGCAAATTCTACAACCAGATATAACTTTAGACTATTTTCTTTTTACATATCAATACAAGTCTTGTATATTTATACATTTGAGATCAGAAGTACTGGAAACAGAAGTTGTGTCATCTGCCACCCCTTTCCAGCCTATTTATTAGTAAATTTTATTGTCTTTGAAACACATTTCCAAGTAAAACTACTGATGTGCTGGACCCTGTAGCCTACTTGGTCGCTCCATTCCCCCACTGACTCTTCTCAAAATTTTTGTGTTCCTTTCAGCTGCTGGCATTGCCTATGCAAACCATTATCCTGGGAATTCCAGGTAGAAGTAGCTGAATTTGGACACAGTCATCAGCTTATAGTGCCAGAGTTGCTTCTGTCATACCATCCTTACAACAGCTCTCACTGAATTCTCAATGCGACAATGAAAAGGGCTCCGTTATCTGTTTGGTTTCATGCAAAAATGTCATCCATCACTTTTCCCACACCCCAAATTACAATTTTGGATAGAGGTTGAATCATAAATAAATATTCCAAGAGCACTCAAAAGAGAATCTGCCTCTTTTCCTCTTCTGTAACAATCAAAGCAGGTGAGCCACAGCATTTCAATAGTAAGAAAAAACTCTAATCAACAGTAGCTTATTATTGGTCCTTCGTATTATCATGCTACTTTTCTTTTGACAGTTATATCTAAAGTCCTCAAAATATCCAAACAAAGAAAAACCACTATATATAACTTCTTCTTCAAGGACATCACAAAAAAATCTGTTTCCATAATCTCCATAGCAATCACAACCCATTTATTTTTAAAATAGAAAGGAAACATTTTTTTTTATCAACAGTCTTCTATTCCAGGCATCTAGTATTTGATCCATTTTTCATAGGCATGGTTCAGAAAACATCTGTGCTTAGGCCACAGATCCGTACATACAACATTTCCTCTCAGAAGTGTCTAGATGAGGTAAATTCATTGATCTAAGATTTTGTGGATTTAGGGTTTTTGAAGGGCAGCCAAAACTTTCACATCATTTTTCTGCTCTTTCCAGAACTTGAGGTTTTGCTTCTTGTTCCTAAACTACTTAAACATATTTACATTGTAAACAACATTACGCTGAGAAGTATGAAGTGGGAAAGGTAAAAAAAAGAAAGGCATCTTTAATGTTTTGTTTTGTATTTCAAGTTAGCCATCAAGGGCAGATTTTATTCTAAAAATAGGTCTTGAGCTCTGCACTGAAAAGCAATGTGTGTTGGGTTTGGTTTGTTTGGTTTTTTAAATATTGTCACATTCCTCTATCTGGCACTCTTTGAAGATGCATAGGTTCAATTGCTTGGTCCCTGTGTTTACTATAAAACACTTTTTGATAATAGGAGGATGACCTTTTTCCACAGATTTCCCATCTCATGAACACTGTCTCTCTCTAGACTCTTTGAAGGACACATCATAACTGAAGTGGATAATCTAATTGACTAGGTAAAGATTCTGAAAGCACTTACTCGGCTTCAGAGCACAAGAGTTGCACGTTGTGCTGGAGTACTCAGTGTTAGAATGAGTATTATTCAGAGTGCCAAGTCTTTTGCCAAGAGTCTGCTATCCTCAAGCAGCTTCCAAATGAGGAATGCTCTCTCCCACGAAGTACGTTTTCCTTCAAACTTAACCAGTCTCGTGTCAAAGAACACATCTCATACCCAACTTCTCTCTTTCTGAAGAAATTTCAGTCCTTCAAACTGAAGGGTTGAAAACCAGCACCTTCAGCCTAGACCTAAAAAAAATCTAAAGCCTGATTTACCAATCTTCCTACAGGATGAGGTGTTCCAATTTGTGTAAGTGATCCCTGGCACTCAGTAATGCTCTACTGCACCTGCTATGAGATACACAGTAAATACCCCCTACAAAGGATGGTAAATTTCTCATATGCAGAAGCATCAACAATACAGCAATGTCACGAAATCAAACAGAATGTGTATGAGGTGAGATTCATAAAAGGAGATACTTTTTTCCTTTAACATTAAAACGGGTCAATACAAATTGTCTAGGTCATCATAGACAACTTCACAGCTATTCAAGCTCTCATTTTCCACAGTTGTGAAACTTGCTGTCCAAACTATGATCGAAATACAGTATTTTCAATAATTCCAAGCAAGGTCGTAAAAGCATTTCTCTGTAGAATTTCAAAAAATTTAACACATATGAAGGATCAATTCTGTTAGTCCTGAACTACAGAAAAATCTGAAAGTTTGATGTCCTGATTCCGGTCAAGACAGGGTTAATTTTTGCAGTAGCCAGAAGGCAAACAGCTAGGCCATAGAGGTTTTCCTATACCACGTCACATCATTTTTCATGGATGGAGCAGGGGCTTCCTTCCAGGTCAGCACAGCTTAAGGGAGGGAGCGGTCAAGTATTGTCTATTATTGAGGGATTTCCGTGTGAATCATTTGTTTCTTGTACTCTCTGTCATTATTATTGTTGCTGTTACCATTCATTTTCTTATTTCATTGCTGTTTCCAGTATATTGTTCTTATATCAACCCTTTTGTGCCTCCAACTCTCCTCTCCACCCCACTGCAGGAGGAGGGGAAGGGGGAGTGAGTGAGTGGCACGTGGTTTGAAGAGTCTCAGTGGGAGCACTAACTGGGGAGTACCATTCCTAAACCATGACATTTGATCAGCTGAACTTTTTCTGTCTGCAGCCCAAGTTTAGACATATTTAAGGACCAATCAAAAGCACCTGCAGAAAATTCAGATTTGGTCCTCAGAATAACATGCAGCTGTCCTGATAGCTTTGTCTAGACCAGAAGTGATTCATACTTTGGATTAGCTAATGTGATTATTGCTTCAAGGTTGTTTCACTAGGAATTGAAACAGTGAATGCCACAACTCAAAATGCATTGAATATCGGTCTTTGCACTAAAGAGCCACATCTCTTTATCTCAGGGCTGTAACAGCTCTCTCAAGCATCCAAGGTCCAACCTTGTAGTTGACACAACAGCATCCCCTGGCTAACTAAGCTTTCTAACTAATGCACAAAGGCAAAAGACCTTCTTGTCACCTATACTGCATAACAGCTACAGTCACTAAACTAAATAATATGAACTAGAAATGCCAACTCAACCTCTGTGCATTGAGGACACAGTTCTTACAACATTTTCTTTAGTGATCACATCCTAAAAATGTTTTAAATCACATTTGGCTTGAAGCCACTTAAATGTTAGAGAAAGAAATGGGAAAAAGAAATTTGACACAAGACACATTACTTGCAATTAGCAAAATTCTCTCTCTTGGGAATGTTTTGCAGAAGTCTTTGGAAATAAAACCCATTGAAGATATCATTATAGTAAAGGTGTGCAAAAACATTATTTTGGCAAAGATTATTTGAAGACTAGTTTGAAAAGATTGTTTGAAGAGTATTTGTTGAATACAAACCTTAATAACACTCATCTCATTTTTTCAGGACCTCATGACACCCTTTTAAGCAAGGTGTATCTCCAGGAAACTTTGACCTACTTAGTAGAGAGAAGGGTTTCATACAGATCTGAGAGAGAGGAGTCTTCAGGGCAGGTAGATTAACAAATAGTTTGATTTAACTAGGAAACTTGTTTAAAATACAGTGTTGTTTTTTTCAGCATATGAGATGAATTGTACACATGAGCTTTTTACATGCATAAATGACAGTAAGTTATGCAGGCCGTCACAACTTGCACATTCAATCTTACTTTGTGCTCACAGGAAGTTCCAACCTGGAGAACTGCAAATTATAACTGAGGTCAGTAGAAGCTCTAAGAATTCCACTATCCTAACATAAAGTACCATGGGCAGACATCAGCTGAAAATGCAGACCTCCTGTCCAAAAAATGCTTTGACTGGGGAAGATTTGGTTTCTTGGCTCTGAGACAGTTGCATCACCCAAGGTAAAATCTGCTGTCTCCTCATGTTGAAGTTTCATTCCCATTAGCACTAAGCAGTCCTGCTGAGAGGGCTCAGCGAGTCAGATGAACACTACAAAGAAACAAGTGAGCTCTCCAGAAAGTAGACTTCCCAGTCTACCTTTAGACTGGAAGTAGGATGGAAGTCAAGACTAATTGAGAGTTTTTCTGATGCTCTCTTATGTGCTGCTATGGAGAGGAAATGAAACTGTATGAAGAACTAAGTAACAGCAGCAAAATTTTTTCTAGGGAATGATGCTCATGTACTCATTTGAGAAGGCTTGTGAGGAAAGGAATGGTGAAACATTTAGAAGGGTTTCCAAAGTTCCGTTATCTCCTTCCTTTTTTATTCCAGAAATGGAGGTTGATTATAAATACATCTATATAGCAATCGAAATAAAACCTGCCAAAATCTACAAAGACAAAGCTTAAAATTTAATGTAAATAGGTGAACCCAAGTTAATAGTACAATCCACTTAAAATGGAAAAAGAACTTTCTGATTCTTGACAGATATACCCTACAAACACAGTATATATGTATCCTGATTGATAAAGGTCCTACAAAAGCCACCATGCAAATAACCAAGAAGTAGGTAAATCAGGTTTTTTTATTTCTTACTACTATTTTAATAAAAAGCTCTGATTATTTATTTCTCTAAGAATTACCAGAAAAAATAAATCTAGCTTATCCAGTTTGACTAGTGGGCTCATAACTTGTGAGATTTTTCAGACCTCAGCCGAAGATCCAGATTTTCAATGGAGAGCAGAGGTATTTTTTTTACACATTAGGATTTTGCATTAGACTACATCACTAAAGTCAAACAAAAAAAAAAGAGATTAAAATAACAGTTTTAGCAGAAATTTCCTCCAAGGTTAATTAATGTCATAATTGTTGTATATGATGCTATTATTCTTTCTGTAATCACAGAATCACAGAATATGCAGAGTTGGAAGGGACATACAAGGTCCCTCATTGAGTCCAACTCTTAAACACCACACAGGACCATTCCCAAGAGTCACACCACGTGCCTGGGAGTATCATGTATCATCCAAATGCTTCTATCAGTAATATAGATACCAATATGTTTGAGATTATTGTACCTGAATTTAGACATTGAAATATAAGTACTAAATTCAGTTAACTAAATCATAGAATCATTAAGGTTTGAAACGATCTCCAATATCATCAAGTCCAACCTTTGACTGATCACCACCTCGCCTACTAAACTTTAGCACTAAGTGTTACATCCAGTTGTTTCAAGGGATGGTCACTCCACCACTTCCCTGGGCACCCTGTTCCAATGCTTAACCACCCCTTCCATGGAAAAATTCTTCCTGATGTCCAACCGGAACCTCCCCTGGTGCACCTTGAGGCTATTTCCTCTCATCCTATCACTATTTGCCTAGGAGAAGAGGCTGACCCCCACCAAGCTACAACCTCCTTTCAGGTAGTTGTAGAGAGCTAGAAGGTCTCCCCCAAACTTCCTCTTCTCCAGGCTGAACAACTCCAGCTCCCTCATCTGCTCCACATAAGACTTGTGCTCCAGACCCTTGTCCAGCTTACTGCCCTTCTCTGGATACACTGCAGCACATCAGTGTCCTTCTTGTAGCGAAAGGCCCAGAACTGGATATAGTACTCAAAGCGTGGCCTCACCAGTGCCAAGTACAGAGAAAAAAATTATGTCTGACATGTTATTGGTCTGGTACATTGCTATAAACTCTATTTGAGTATCTTAAATACTTTGACACATTTAAAATGTTCGCTACAATTAGTTAAAATTCTACCTTTGAGGCAAGTTATTCAATTTGACCAACTTGCTGTGACTTCAACTACAATTCAGTTGATCCAAAGTAGGTATGTGTTTTAAAGCAAGTAGAATCATTCTACATGCCTATAGATAAGCAACAGGACTCCAGTGCCTGAACATAACCATCTAGAACTATCTGAATTGCCCAAGACAAGGGGTTGGCAGATGTGATGCAAGGCATCTTGCATCTGATTCAGATAGGATTCTGCACCCATCTGAAGTAGCACTTGGAGGCCAGACAAGATGTTCTAGAGAGTTTTAAATTACATTAAGCACTCAAACCCTACCCTGGATCTCACTTGACTATGAAGCTAAAGCAAATACCTCACATGTAGACCACTGCAACTGGACAACTATTGCAGGTGTCAATCTCAAGCTGAATCCTGCCTCTACTGTACTTTTTGGTAGGTTATGACCAAATTTCCAACACCTAAAACCAAGCAGCACTGGACTCTCCTTTTAACTTCACAAAGCCAGAACAAGGTGACAAGCAAAGTGTTTTACTCTGTTCACAGATCACTCCAGTCTCTAAAGAAGGAGTTTCTATTGCCACTAAAATAGGATACTGTAACTGCAAATGTAGCTTTTCAAGGTCCATTATCTGACAACAAAATTAATCACAGCTAAAGGTGTATTTACTTTTAATCTTGTGTAGCTTGTGGGGTTTTGGGGGTTTTTGAAAAAGAGAGGGAGATGTCTAGAAAGGTCTTCTTTTCAGATTCTGTATGCTGGTTCAGGAATTTTATTTGATGATACACCATTATTATGCTTCTCCAAATACCAGAGAGTTTAATACATTTTTGAGCAGAGGCTTCAAGATTAAAAAGAATAACTTCCAAAAATAAAATTACTACCATACTTTTGAACAGGCAGAGAAACATAATAATATGAGACCTATGAGACTACTGCTATGCCTAGCTGTATCATTCCAAGTCATAAAATTTAATTGCTGGAAAAAGATATTCAGGCCAATCGAGTAACACAAGGTGGTGGTAAAACACAGTTGTGGCTGTTATTCAGCTTCTGGATTTGATAATATCAATGAAAAGGTAAATTCCAAATACAAGTTTTATTAGTAGCTGAAAATGCTGAAAGGTGGCTCCACCTTCACCTTTTCAATCAAAATCAGCCATCTAAAGAGCTTTTATTATATGAGATTCACAAAGTGAATTTCAGAGTATCTGCAATGGTTATGTGAAGGGTTCGACTCTCTTTTCTCTGACAGATCTAGGCCATCTGAGCAGGTTTTAAACCTCCTTCATCACCGCCGAGACTGAAATTAAAAAGGAGGTAGGCAGTGCTCAGTCTGAAAGCTTTATAGTATTGAAGGCTAGCAGAGAAACTGAACACATGGAGTTAACCATGAAAGGATATGATGCTATTTTAATAACCAATGTTAATGATTATGGTGTCTGTTGCTCTAGTCCTTTAGCTTTCTCTGAAAAAGCTATTATGTTAGATCTGTGAGCAGCTGCTGAAGTCAAACCGACCCAGTCTACCAAATGCAAGAGATAAGATAGAAAGGACAGGCTGTGTTTTAAAATCCATTTTATAGTTTACTATATTTAATTCTTAATATTAAAAATAACTTTGGATTTTGTCTGTTTTATTCAACTCTGGACACAAATCAGTTAGACCCACCAAGAAAGCCTGGTGTTGAAGGTCAACGTGTATTCTGGAATGGCAAAATGATGGCTGTGCTCAAAGAAAGAAAAAGTGCTGGAGGCTTGAAAGCACTGAGAGATATGAGGAAGTGCCCTCAAATGGCAAAGAAAGGGAAAAAAATTAGACCTAGTTCAAGAATCATGACAAGATCACTGCATATTAAACTGGCAAATTAAAACTGTCACAGAAAATTACTACTATAAATTATTATGCTGGTAAAAAGAAAACCAAGGAGTTGTACCCTCTTATTATATGACTACTTAATGTAGTCGGCATTACTATTTGCTGGGGTGAGGGGCATCCAATTTTTGTAGAAGATTGTATTTATAAGTATATAGAAGTTCCTAATTGTTAGTATGTAGTTATTAATCAAACACAATTTTTAAAAAAGAAAAAAATTTATTAAAAAAAATCTAAATCAAAAAATCTAAAGCTGCCAATAGCTCAGTTGGTTAGAGCATGGTGCTAATAATGCCAAGGCTGTGGGTTCAATCTCTTTATGGGCCTTTCACTTAAGAGTTGTGAGTTGGACTCAATGATCCTTATGGGTCCCTTCCAACTCAAAATATTCTGTAATTCTGAAACAACAGATTTGGTTTCACTAAGTTAAAGATTGTTTAAATTAAAAGGAAGGACATGCACATTCTCTTCATCATTCTTCTCTTCCCCAATTACAGTTTTCCTCTCTTCAATGCCAGAAAGTATTTACACTAGTTAAAAATGAAAAGGCCTTACAAACCAGGCTTCCATAGAAAGTCATAGGCAGACATGCTTTTCTCCAGTGTATGGTTAGACATTTCTGGGAAACACTAATGAAGTGTCTTCCAAAAATATGAAAAGAGCACAAAATAAAAATAGAACAGAAGGCAGAGGCCAGGTTTCTTTCCTCCAAAATGGAAACAACTATTCAATGTCTTTACAACATTAGCATTATATAAGTCCTCCCATAACAGTGTTATGTGAAACATTGGCTACTGTGAACCAACAGAAAGAATATGACAAAGCATTTGTCAAAGTACAAAGTAGTACTTTTCTTACATTTTCATTTCATTCTTCTATTAGATTCTAGTCCCACTTGTTTCTGACTCCAGCCACTATTGAAGCTCCTTAACAGAAAAAGTTCTGTGCTTCTTCACAAAAGAGACATAATGGATAAAAATGGAAAGTCTTTATCAAGACCACAGTCACTGGAGAACCTCAGCAACAGCTGGTAAAAACAAAACAGAGAAATTGTTTGTCCACTATGCTATTTCCTTTTTCAGTGGGCTCCAACCACTTACCTCATGGACAATGAATTAAGTTCAAGAATTCTCCTGGCCTGAAGGGAAAGGAGAAACCAAAGAGAACAAGGATTTTCAAATAATAACTTGTACCAGAAACAATCACACTGTGGGAACCAACACAGAGAGTTCCAACATCCATGCCCTCTACCTCCAGAACTACCTGTAGTCTAATACCTGAAATCATTATGGCAGGTCTAACTCATCCTTTGGCAAAGACCAACTGCAAAATCATTAATTAGCCAACAAACAACAACCCAAAAGTGGTAATACAGAGAAAGCTGTACCTGTAAGCCTTTACAATGTGCCATTGCTATGATGATCATCACTGTGGATCTGAACTTTACAGTCCACTGCTGAACCAGGAATATACTGTATATACAGAAAAACTATGTACGTTTATCTCATGGTTTCTGTTGATAATTTAGACTGATATACACTAATTTTCTGACTGTCACATAGCTATTCATATACAACCAGTTCATAGTGGTTTAAGGATTGTTATACTTATGGGAATGTAAATGTATTTTATATGCAAGGCGAAGAACCAGCTGTAAATAACAAGAAGAATAAATATATCTGTGAAGGGAGAGTAACCTAAAGACATAATAGCTTGGCCAGCAAATGGAAAAATGTTCTTTTCAGAAGTTCTACATATGTTCTGGTCAAGACCAGAATACATACAGAAATTAAAAGAACCAGACAGCTACAAATCACCTCTCCAGGAAGGAGGCCATGAATTACCAACAATTGCTTAAGACACTGAAAGAAAGACAGAGACTGAAATATGCAACTCAGAATAGCTGTGGACACAGTATTATATCATAGCATTTTACTTTCTCCAATAACACATTAAAGTTTAGGTAGGATTGGGTATACACAGACTTCTATTTTATCTCTCTTTTTAATGGGTAGGAAGTTTGGGAGAGTAAAAAATATTTTACTTTAAAAATCTGGCTTTGAATTACCTGAATCATTCACTAGTGAGAAATATTTTATTATTTCAGCTGACAGAACTAGGCCTGTCATATTACTATGCTAAGAAATCAGAAAAGATTGCAATTGAACTGAAGCAGTGATGAATCAAAAAGTTCCGGTTTCAAGAGAAATGAGGGAAGTAAAGTTATCAGCTTGATTACTTAGTCATCTGTGTACTTAGCTGTTTACTCAAATAGAAGTGCAAAGGTGCATAAGGTGTGAACTTACAGTATCCAACAGAGCAGAGGATACCCATCACACCCTTCAGCTACAAAGGTGAAAAGGATTCTGCACAGTACCTAAATTTCTCAGCACTTTTTTCAATCATATGTATCTTGCACTCATTTTGAATCTGCATTTAACATCTACTGATTCAGAGAAAGGAAGTTTTCTCCCAGGAATGTTTTCAATATTATTCCCACAAAGTAACTGTGAGAATGAGGTATGAGCTCTGATTCGCGACCAATGAAGGGTGTCTGTTAGACACTGCAGCTGAAAAATAAGGTTCAAATCTGAAAGATGAAGACTTTTTAAAATGTACATTTCAACCAACTTCCATCACAGAGGCATGGATAAGGTTCCCTTCTGTTAATCATTTCCATATTTTGCTCTAACTAACAAAGGAAAAACAAAAATATTAGAATTCATGTAAAGCTTATTGGGATTTAGCACAAGGTAAGCATTTGGCAGGCTGCATATACATTTAGTTTGTATCCACTAACTAGATATCATTAAATGCAGTGACAAAACCAGGATGATATAGCCTGCACTAGTAGATATTATTGGATTTAATAAATACACAGATGTAATGGAACCTGTGAGCCACAAGAGTTGAACGAACTCATTCATTGTTACTGAGTCATCTGCAATTTTTGCAAACTTTTTATTAGACAACCACTGAATTTGAAGAATTATTCTAACACATTTAATATTATCATTACCAAAAGAATACAATTCCAATATGTCTATATCTATGCAATATATATGGAATATTATTTGTGTTTGTGCTTAAGTTCACTCAAAGTATTCTCTGGGGTGAAGAAAGCACATAAACTATTTTTTTTTCATTAGGCAAAGCAAAAACTAGCTACTTCATCCATTATTCATCTATTTTCCTTTTGTGTTCTATTAAAATAGGTTATGCAGTAGCCTTGGCTATATTATTGATGACACTGTGGTGGCTATTGGACTCATATAGTGGTCTCCAGGAGTTTCTAAGGAGATAATCCCTAGAGCATGGATATGTAGGAATGCTATCTAAATAATGCCACTTCTGTTACAGAAGTGGTTTTAAATTAATTGTTTCTTTCTAAAGCTATAATTATCAGGAGAAATGCAGTTAGTCAGAAAAGATGAAGTTAAAAAGTGTATAATGTCTAATAGCTCATTAAATAGGAAATACATTGTAAATTTGGGAATCAGAATGACTTGCAGCTAATTGTGAGATGATGGGTCATGTACATGAAAAGAGACTTTTTTGGCAGGAAAGCAATTTGGTAATGCTGACTGCAGTCTGCGTTTACCTGACATTCAGAAAGATCATATGACACCAATGCAGATGAGGTGAACAGTGAAGAGAAAAGGAAGGGCAAGGAGAGCTAGAGGAGAAAAAGTTAGGTTATGAGCTGCTGAGAGCATGCTGAGGAAGGGGAGAATATGAGTGTCATTATTGGGTGTTCAATTTTTAAAGTGCGAATGGGAACAAGATGTCATATTAAAGAGACTTGGAGTATTCATGCAGCTATAGTTATAGCTGTGTCATCAGTTTTCTCACAGCGGGGTTTTATGTAGAGTTCATACAGGTGAATCAGCAATTTTTTAATTCCTCTTCCAATGGGAAGTACATAGTAACAGTACATAGTAACTGTTTGTTAGTATGCATACTAACATACTAAAATATACAAACTCATTGTTCTGAGTATGATTTTAAAGCATACTTCATTTTTAGAAGCATGAAGTGGGTATTTACTAGATGTCAAATACATATTTATAATAATGCAACAAATCAAAGCAACTCCAAAGAATATTTGAAACACACATAATTAAACTGTCAAAAAGGCCCCCAAACCCAAAACATTATAGCACAGTCTCAAAGCAAAAGAAGCTCAGAACAGCTAAGCTAAGCTTAAGCTTTCTCCTAGTACCTTTTCAAAGGTAGTGACCCCAAAAATTACACAAGAAGATGCAGACATCATCAGAATGGGAGAAGGCAGTTATGCATTTGCATGGGCACAAACAGGTGCATGCCACACCAGCCTGCACAAACAGAAGGGCTAAAGCCACTTAAAACTTCGCACAATCATGTAAAGGCGGAAAGTAATGTTACAAAGAACTGCAAGATGTGGGCTAAGAATCACAGTTAATGTTTATAAACAGAATAGTAACACCTCATTGCCATAAACGAAAATTAATCTGTACTGGGGGACGGTGGGGGGGGGCAGGGAATCAACATTCCCTTAATCGGAAGTTCAACCAGGGTTCATGGCCATATCTTTCTTTGAACACCCATTGCACAAATACCAATGTAATCCCTTGATTATGAAGGTTTGGACACTTGGCTTTAATGTGTTTTAAGTATTACCTTAATTCCAATGCAAGGTCTATCCTTCATGAATCTAGACTGAACAGAAAAAAGCAGAATCATTAATAATGAGAAGTGTCAGTGTATTCGCTGATAATACTGTATCTGAATTTATGGCATGTTATGTTAGCATATAAATACAATATTTCTTCTGTCTTGATTCCAGTAAGCTTATAAAACAGAACTTATCTCTCTGTATTTGCTGCTGTTACCAGACCTCAAGATAAAACTTCCCATCTTATTTAGTAATAGTTTCTTTGTTACAGTACATAGATTGAAATATTTGGATGTTAACTTTGCACAGGTAACACAGTTCGGAGAGAGTATTCTTCTCTTGTGATGGTGTTGAAACAGATCTTTTTCCTGCATTAAAGCTCTAAACATGACATCATTTCTTGCATGAATTCCATAGCCTCATATACTCGGCCAGAAAGTGATATTTTACTTTAGTGCCACACCAGTAAAATCACATTTGAAAATTTACATTATTGTAACTGCAGTCTCTAACACTATAATACCAAGTAGTTACCTGTAGCATCTTTCCGAAATTTAGTTGCTGTTACATAGTCTCTGTTCTGAACACAAGGGAATTGAATGTTTATAAAAGGTGTAGGACTGACAAACCACTGAAATAAAGCTCAGATCTTAAATTTATACCCAGAATATGGACACAAACCTAGTTGTCACAACAGCACCCCACCTACACGCCTTCTAACACAGAAGACTCTAAGCAGTTAGCCATTTATTCAGGCTTGATTCAGAAAAGACGTATAGCACATAATTAATTTGATTAGTCCAACTGAACCCACACACTTAGAGCTGAAATGCCTTGCACAATCAGACCTCAGGTTTTGCCTCTCTGTGCACACAGCAGGCGCACATCCTACTTTTTGCTAGTGGTGACTTTTGTGACTTGGGCACTTCTACAGTACAAACCAAACTAAGACTACTAACTCATCCTAGACAGAGACAAACCATGAGACAAGCTTCAGATGTCTTGTCTAACCACTCTGACACTTTACTGGAGAAGATCCAAATTTCAAACAGTTTACAACACATAAATAGCACAGACACCTATTATCTTTCCTCAGAGCCATCGAGCCTTTCTGTGTGACTTTGCAGTGCCTTTAAGTGCAATAACACAACAGCCAGCAACAAGTTATGGTTATTCTAGAACTTGAAAGGCAAAAAACAGTTATCTTAAACAGGAACAAACATTGAAAAAGTCTCAACTGAAAGGGGATCTAGCATACATAGTCCCAAGACAGTGCTCACAGCTCTCCCAAATGCACAGTCACGAGGCAGAAGGCAGCACCTATCCCAAGACTGCATATCAGAGTTTTCGGGTTCTCTCATACATGCAGTTTCACATGGTGAAGGAGAAGGCAAGGAGAGCCTGTAACCAGGAAGACTGTTCTGCATAAAGATGCTCGGATGAGTGAGAAAATCCACTTGGTGATCCAAGGGCTGAACAATACCCTGTACCCCATCCATGACATGACATGTCAGACGCATATGAGATGAGGGGCACGTGCTGCATAGCTAACTGGTTTGTGGCAAGATGGACCGGAAGCCACAGCTCTGCCTTATCAATATGTGATGCAGAAACCACAGTGAGGAAATAGAAGAAATCCAACATGAGAGTATCACTGCAAATGTGAGAGACTTGTCAGATCTGTGCTCCTGTCTCTAAAAGAGTTAGTGTGAGACTGCATGTTACTCACAGATTTATTTTAGAAATGTATTAAATCTTACTTTTAAAAAGTGAAAAATAAAGCAAAACCAGTACACTAAGCAATTGCAGTTTGGTTCTAGTAAGGCATTTAAAATACACAGTACTGCAATACCACTTCCTTGCATATCAAGAAGGAAATTGCTTTATTGGATCAAGCCAGAGGTCCATCTAGTCCAGCACTTTATCTTCAAATACTGAATCTTATATAGCACAGAGGAGGCAAGAAATATTTCAGAGAGAGGCCAGTATACAACCAAGACTAAAAATTTGGTTATCTATTTTAAAAGTGTTTGATGCATTTCTTAATATTTTGCTATTTATACAGCCAGTTAAGTTTGTTAAACTGTGATTATTTATTTTCTTGTGAAGTTTGTCAATGTAAAGCACCTTTTGCAGTGTTACACCAATTTGTGATATAGGCGTAGAAGATTACCAAATACCCAGGACTCCAAAAAAACCCATGTGTGCTTTCACCTGTGTGCTACCCTGTACTGTGGCTCTCCCCTTGGCATTGTTAAAGGGATGCTCACAGTTGAGGCAGCTGTATACAATGCTGTCCTGGTACCGAGAGACCTGTGTTCAAGTTTCATATTACAAGATCGGCAAGATGTGAAGTGAGGCAACTAGAAAATGCAAGCTATTAACATAGCACAGATTATGAGGTTTGATAAGCTTCGAAGAAGAGGAAAAAACCAATTTCCAACTTTTTACATGTGCAATATATAAGCAATTCTTCTATACCACAAAGGATACAGGAGCTACTCCTGTAAGTATTTATTTAAGGACTAAGAATCAAATCCATACAAAGCCTTTTCTAGTGCTACTTCAAACAATAGCTACAGCTACAGTGCATTCTACAAATCACTGTACTGATGTATCCAAACAAAAGGAAAAGCTAAGAAAGATAAAATGAGATGAAGTCACTGAAAAAAGCCAAGTATGTAGTGTCCTGCCATAACCAGTACTGTAAAGCACAATGTCTTTATTTTCTCTCTTCTATCTCCAAAGTGTTTTTCAAAACATATGGCATGAAAGAAGCTATATAAAAATGCCTTCAATTGTTCATCTTAAAAATGTGACTGCTCTGCACTAGTAGTATGAAAAAGTATATCAAGGGGACATTATTATTTTGTCTTCTCTTTTGATAAAGAATGCACTACACATGGCAAACGAGTGGCTGGCAAGGGTGCATAAAGAAGCAAAGCACCAAATCTGCTATCTTCCCAAGTTCTACCAAGAGCAAAAGGAGATAGCTCTGTAGCTGTCACCAGGAAAAATGAACAACATTATTGTTGATGTTTTTGCATTCATTCCTATGTCTGATGAGTTTTAGACACCTGAACTGAGTCATGAGAAGTATTTTGAAGTAAATATTAACAGCTTACAAAACCAAATCACAGGGCCACATTTCCTATTGAAATACCTCCCAGAACGAGCTTGTGTTTTTAGAAAGTATTTCAAACGTGAAGGTGTGCACTTACAATGGATTCTGTGAAGCTCAATATACCATGTAAATGTTTTCTCATGGAAAAAGAAAAAAAAAAGGCAAGCAAAACCCTTTTAAAGTTCACTCTTAAATTCAGTGATCTAAAGATAACGGAGCAAATACTCCAGCTGGTTTAAAATGTCAGAGCTTCAACTACTCCTAGGGAGCAATGAAAGCCTACATCAGTTGGGGATGCCCCTCTTAACATATAAAAATGGTCACGAACAGGGGCAGGTCAGTATTTAGTTCTTCTGGCATAGGACCCTCCTATTATATTCATCCTAACACAACTTTTGCCTCAATGCCTTTAAAATTCAGCATTTCAAAAGGGAAATGAAAAATGCATTTTCCAATGAAAAGCTATTGTTACCTGAATCACCTGGAGCTGCAGCAGAAAAACGATGAAAGACATTTAAATGAGATGTTTAAATATAGATTGTAAATATGAGACTGAACATTAATTAGATTCATAGGGTCTTCCCTTGCTTTAGCCTCTATACTACCACGCAGTCTTTGTTTACTGTCATTTATCTTCTTTGTTTGATGACGTTTGACTAACAAATACATTGATGAATTGCATCTGTAAATGCCATCCATATATCACTAAAATAGGATGTACTCAGTGCTTCAAGCACACTGATGCTAAAGGATTTTTTTATTATTATTTGAACTTTCAGTACTTAACACAGGAAATATTTCTGCTTTGCTGGATAAATTTCCTGATTTTTATTTTAATTTTCAGTGAACAAACAGCTGCAGAATAATGTGACTTAATGAAGCATTTCTAATAAAATCCAGCAGAAGTTAAAACGGGGAATAGAACTGCTTGATCACTGATAGTTGTATCCAGAACCATATTTCAGGATGGTGATCACATTTCCATTTATAGATGAGTATCAGGTAATGTGATTTTCTGTCTTACAAAGTCAGTGATTTCCTTTAGTCTGGTAACTAGTTAGCACTGTTGCACTACTTATTTATAGTAAGTAAAATATACAACATAATAAATGCAGCATCCTTCCAGTACACTATTTAGGCTTTATACCGGTTGGTAAGTAGCAACACAGACAACAATAAATTTAAGTGTGAAGATGCTCAGATCTCAAAAACTCCATGGTTATATTTTGCTTACCAAAAACATACTGCCTGCATTTGTAAAGATGCCTTTTATCAAGTCTGTCATCATCTGTAATGAAATTATGAAACTTCTTGTCTGCTACATTTTTCTCTGCCACCACAATTCAATGTAAAGTATTATTTGCTTAATGTAAACCTAGAGAGGGTTCAATGAATCATCACTTTGCAACCTGCCAGTAAAACAATCTCCAATATCTGTCTGTACACACATATCTATTTACTTCCATTCAGAACAAGTTTTTCATGTGTTCCCCACCAGAACTACCAAGTGCATTACAAGCATCTACACATAAAGCTGAGATCCCTCAGATCATAAGAAGAGCCAGGTAAAAAGGTTATCCCATGTGTCCAGTATGATAAAAGATACTGCCAGATTAGTTGTCATTCTCTGATTAAAACGTAAGATTGGATTTTATCTCAAAGTCACCCACTACCAGCAGTGTATCTAAAATTAATACCACAATTTTGAAAGCCCCTTTATGTACCAAAAAACATGTGGAACCAGTGAAGAGTAAACCTGATTTGCTATAAACTGAGCAAAGCTTTCCATTGAAATTATGGCACTTAGGTAGTTTATAAGAATAACGGCATTGCAGTTTTGGAAATTGGGACTACATGAAACCAAAACCATATGGTTTTCAATACTGCCTCAGCAGTATCAGCTCTCTGAAATAAAATATTAGTAATTAAATGTATATTATTGCTTTACTACTGTTCATTATACACTTACAAAGCAATTTAGGCATTAATATGAGATGACTGCACAACTACTGTGAAAAAGTATAATGAAACCTGTAACCTTTGCCACCTCTGATAAAAATACCTTAGTATGATCTTTCCCAACTTCAGCTAAGCTATACGCCTCGTACCATTGAACTACTATTTTTTCTAGTGTTTACTCTACACTACAGAAGAGAATCTTAATTTATCAGTTTGACTTCACTTAGATTAGCCCATAAAGCAGCTTTAAAGTGTTAAACATATAGCAGGCTGAATGCTAAAGTCTGAAACTAGTTGGTAAGACAGAGAAACCAGATAACGATTATCATTTAGTCAATAGCAATTTAAATGTATCCACTGTGGTGCGAAGACCCTACGATCCCGAATGCTTTACAGGGCTTTCAGAGACAGGGGTTGAGTATGTTTATTATTTAAATTGACAGTTCTGCAGGAGTGGAAGCACGGTTCTTTAAATACTGAGCAAGTGTCTACTGGGGGGGAGGAGGAAGGTTAGTAGAAGTGAGGTACTTAGTGCTTTAAAAGAAAATACTGATCATCTCCAAGCAAAAGCTGGAAAGAGGGAACTGTAAATACACATACATTTTAAAATGCTTTAAGCAATGATTTTAACTCACGGTAAGAAACATACAGATGAATCATGCATGGCAACTCCTAACAGGGCAGTGCAAGTTCTTGCTCTTTATTCTTTGCATTAATAATGTGGTGTCCAATCCTACAGCTCCACAGGAACAAAGCAGGTTATTTTCAAACTTTCTCTTGCAAAGCTATAAATTGGATGGAGTAAGGGAAAAGCCATCTCACTGTGGCATATAGAACCTGAAATATATTTAGTAGGTAAATAAGTCCATTGAAATGCAAAGAAGGCAACGTGGAGAGACAAGATATGTTTCATACTATATACCCACAACTTGGGGAGCACTACAGGCAGAAAGAAACGAAGCCACAGACTGTCTCTTTATAGCTTTTTTTCTTTTTTAGAGGATACATAAAGGGACTCCTCGCTCCTTCAGCCGCTCTCTGAAGGCGGCCTATAAAGCGTCCGGGCAGAGTAACCGCCCCCAAGTCCCCGAAGGTCCTGCGAGTTACCGGCCACCCTTCCTATAAAAGTTGAAAAATGGGAGAGTTCCCCTACTCCATCCGCCGACGCCCCCCTCGCCCTCTCTCCCCCCGCCCCCGGCTCTGCTGAACCGTAAAGTCAAAGAAAATGAAAAAGGAAAACAAAAGCCTTGTGGATCGCCCGGCGCAAGGCTGTAGCTGGCTGCCCTAGCACCCAGCAGAAGAGCGGCAAAGCAGCTCCTCCTCAGTCCCGGCTTCCTCCAACTTTAGGGCACCGGGAGGGCGCAGCCACCAGCAGCCGCCCCGCACACCCCACGCCCGGCCCCCCGCGGCCGTTTGCGCCCGCAGCCCCGCGGGGTCTCCGCCAACCGCAGAGGCGACTTCCCGGCGGCCCCACTAGAGCCCGGCCAGACACACGCCCCCGGAGCGCTCCGCTCACCTACCTGCAGTCCCGATTCTTGCTAGAAACGCTTAATGATCGGACACCTCCCGTCCGGGGGGAGCTCCAGCTTTACCGCCCGGGCATCTCCGGCACACGCCCCGCGCCCCGCCAGCGCCCGGGGGCACGGAGCGGCGCCGTGCCCGCTCCGCTCGGCTCCGTTCCCTTAGGCTCGGCCGGGCTGGGGCAGCGGCCGTCCGCGGGGCCCGAGTCTCCCCCCGCCTCTCTGGCAATACACCAGAAATCCGGCTAAGAGATGCTAGAGGAAGGGTGGAGGAACTGACAAGAGAGGGAAGACTTGAAGTGTTTCTCGTGCACGATTTCAGAGTATTAAAAAAAAAATAAAAATTAAAAGAGGACGAAGTATGGTTGAGCTATTGAAAAAGCGGAGGATGAGGAAGTCCTGCAGCCCAGTGTGCCTCCGGCCCCTCCGCCAGCTGCGCGCGGTCCCGATTCAGCCCCGCCGGCAGAGGAAGGAGGAGAAGCGCGTCCTGCAGCAGTCCCTCCGTTAGAGCATCTCTGATTGGTGTTGCGGTCCACACACAGCACGACTTCCCCCTCCTGCTGCCTCCTTCTCCCTCTTGGGAAAAGTAATTGGAGAGCGAGAGATTCACCTTCAGCAGCAGCCTCCCGCGCCCAGTCTGCGCTCACCGCACCACACCGCACTAGGGCGCGGAGCTGCTCCGGGCACCCGGACAAGCAGAAGGAGCTCCAAGCGCGCCGTGCGCGGCGGGGGAGATGGAAGGGGTGGGGAGCGAGGGAGACGCCCCTCTCCTCCCCCGTATTTATCCGGCCACTCGGTGCTTTCCTCCCTAGCCCTTTACGAGGCACCAGGTCCCCGTGGCCACCGCTCTGCGTGACCGAGGAGCGGAGCTCCGTCGGCAGCGACCGCCCCCGCGGCCCGCGCACACCGGAGCTGGGCCGCCTCCCCCATTCGCCCCGAGGCGCCGCTCTCCCGTCCCTCCCGTCCCCTCCAAGCGGCGGGCTGGGGGTGCGGAGTTTCCGCACAGGCGCACGTGGCCGGGGAGGGGGAGATGCCCGAGCTCCCCCGGCGGCCCCGCCACCGCCCTCCGAGTCCCTTGTGTCACTGCGGCGGAAGGCGGGGCGCCGGGCGGGGAGGGGGCGCCGGGCCGGGCCGGGCCGGGCAGCTGTGCCGGGGGAGGGGGGCAGCGGCCGCGGCGGCTGGAGCAGGGGCAAAGGCAGGAGGAACGCTGTGGCGCCGGCGGCAGCCAAAAGCTGGACTGTGTCTCCCTCCAGAGGGAGAGGGGAGTCACGCACGGCAGCTCCGGCGGCGGGAGAGCTGGGGACTCGGCCGAGCCCCTCTTCCCGGAGCGGTGGGGGAGCGGGCTTGGTCTGTGCACCTGCACTCGGGAGGTAGTGAGGGAAGACAGTACGAGTCTCTTAAGAAGACGGATTTAAAGACCGGCTTAAAGACGGGTGGCGGTTCGCAGTCGTCTGCCACGACTACTGATTAACAGAGGGAAATATTCCTGGGTAAGGATAAGTAAAAGCACAGTTTCCTAATTTATCTTGCTGTGTTTTGTGCCAATCAAAAGGATGTGCAGAGAAGTGGAGGGGAGAGAGCCAAAGAAGGTGAGAAAGAGCCCTAGTTCGTTAAAGTAATATAAAACAGAGTCAAATTCTCAGTTTTCTCCTATAATTCTGGTTCACTACTGAGTTAAATGGGGATGGATGCATGCAGCATTGAGAAGTACTGATATACCTGATCGTCTGTTGTGTATTTTTAATTCTACCAGCTAGTATAATAGATAGTTTTAAGAAAAGACCTTTTGGTGAGTCCTTAACTGTTACCACATCTTACATAATGTTCATAGTCAACTTTGTGAGAAACAGAAGAGGGAAGTGAAACAGTTCTCCTCTTGTTGTTGTTCATGCTACAGTTTTTCTATGTAAGTACACATCTGTAGAATGTTTGATTTATTTTTTTTTTTCCAAAGCAGATACAGACCTTAAGGGCTTAATGTTGACTACCCTACACACAGTGGTGCAGCTGTAGGATGAAATACAAAGTGCCTGGTACGGAAAAGGAAAGTTAAAAGTAGTCTGGTATGCGGCTGTCACAATCACTGTTGCAGAAAGCACTGCAGTACACATACATGCCTGGATGCTGACTGCAGCCAAATTAAAAAGCTGCTGGTCGTAAAGACAAATGTGGTCCTATCTCATTCATTGGAAGCTGATACAATAACATCACAATTTCCCTAGTTGGTAACTGTGTTTCTAGATTTGCAGACAGCTAAAAATGATGTAGAGGGAACTGAAACAACCAAGATTGTGCTGCTATTAACAGTGTAATTTCAGGACATGAGGCAGACCCAAACTAATGTGGATTCACAGGGGTTAGATGCTCCTGTCCCCCTAATGTAAAATGACCAGGGATCCAGAATACATAATAGGATGGGTAGTCTTTCCTTTTTCTTGTGTCAGTGTAGGACCACAAGTATTGTTACTGGATTAAAAGCAGTGAAAGCACACTGAAAATGCAACTACAGCAAGTAAAATGCAACTACAGCAGCTGTTGCACCTTGGACATAGCAAACACCTTGTCATTATAGGAGCACTATTCTACCTGCACGTATCATTACACTCAAGCTGACTGCATAAGACCAGAGGATACTTGCTAGTTTCATGTTGGTGTCCTGCTGTTACAGAAATTTGACAAATACATCTGAAAACACAGAACTATCATCACCCAATTAAAACAAACAAGTCCCATGCAAACAACAGAAGGAAAAGCAGCAGACAAAGCAAGAGGTACACTGATCTGGTTTGAAACTCAGGAATTTTGTCTGTGCAAATCTTGAAAAATGTGGTCATTATTTATGACGTGATGCTGCTGCACATGAGCAGTTGTTCCAGATGTCTTTGCACAACATCTGAAAATCTGAACAAATCTGCAGTACTCACATTCTCACACACAGGTTGTGTGACACTATGCGCATGAAACCATGTCCTGAAAGACACTCTTGGGAAGAACTGAAATGATTCGTTGCACCTATCCAGTGCAGATGGTGTTACAGATGCTTACTTGGTAAGTTTGACTCATCTCCAAAAGTGCATTTTTACATGCTGCACATGCACAATATGATAAATTTACCATTTTCTGGAAACACCAGATTGGCAGACTTTGCCCTTCACAACCTGTATTTATGTCTTTCTGACTAGAAAATCCCCAGCTGAATGCTGTGGCCTTAAAACACAATACAGTCACAAAACACAATTATTACATGAATGTTCTGTCTTTATTCCTTCAGCTTGTTTTGGTTTTGAGTTAGTGTCACTATTTCTTACTTTTCATCAATTTGTAGGGCTCTTCCACATGTTAAAAGACAAGCATAAAACGTGAAAATGGGCACTGGCACTTGCAGTAGGTGTAGTGTTTGGAGTAACTTTAGCATTCTCATTTGAAGGTATACAGCCAGAATAAAAATCAGGAAAATAAAAACTTGTTTCTGATTAGTTGCATATATGTGGATCTGATATGCAAATTTTTAAACACCAATTTTACTCAGAGGCATGCATGTTCCAAGAAGCTGAATAAAGGAAAATTTATATTTGGTAGCCACATACAGATTTTGTCTCTAAGAACTGAAGAATTTATCAACATCTAACAACAATTTTACTCCTTTATCTTTCCCAAGAGACTCCTCCCCTCCCATCATTCACCATGCTACTAATTTAAACTAACTAAAAATGCCAGTTGTGGCACTGTTTTTCAGTTTAACAGTTAGGTTCTTGGTTTCTCATTTTGTTCCTAAAGATTAGGTTTTGATTGGGTCTTCCAACTCTCTTAATATTAAACTTCAAGTACTAAAATAATCACAGGCCCAGATCACAGCTCTCATGAGCAGTACCTCAATGTAAGGAGACATAGTGACCTAGAGCCTGATGTGGAGCAGCATCCTACAGCTTTCCTTTATTGCCATCCCCTAAAGCTGGGGAAGAGGAAGAAAGGATCTCAAAAGCCAGCTAACATAAATTATTATGGTTATCATCCTGACACTGTGAGCTGAGACAATCCAACAGTGTCTAAAAGTTCCCTTTACAATGTGTGTACAGATACACAGTCACACAATTATGTTTTTATCACAGATGAGAATCTGGTCCACTGAATTTAAGTTCTTTAAAAGTTCAAGTACGTTCCAGATATTCACATACAAAAATAATTGACTCCTGGAAAGTGGATGAAAATGAAGAGGCAATGGAGCAAACTTATTGTGGGGTTCTTTAATAATGTCTCCCATAGGTACTTACTAAAATCATGCTGCTTGCTGGATTTTGAAGGAAAAGGGGGTTTTAACTAGCATACTGGAATCATCATTATCTTTCAAAGCTTCCACATAAAATGGAAAAACTGATTGCAAAAAAAACAACAGAAATAACCACACTTTCTTTTCTACAACACATAAGTGATGCAGATAATATGGGGGGGTGTTACCATTTGAAACCATTCTCCTAAGATATAAATGACATGGATTGCTTATGCATGCTAATATAAATGCTGGTTACAGAGTAATGACGTCTTACAGGATAAAAACAAAACAAAACAACAACAACAAAACAAACCTCAGATACCTGTATAGTCAATGTAATTTTGGAAGCAAGACTTTGTTGCTTTCATTGAAGAGGAGAGAAAGCTGGGAATCAGAGAAAAATAATGGGTTGAAGGTATCTCTGGAGGTCTGGTTGGACTGATCCAAATCCCAGTCGTAGGTGGCCTGACTTCAAAGTTAGAACAGGTTGCCCAGGGCTATGTCTTGTGGTTTCAGAAACCTCCAAGAACAAAGATTCTACCTATCACCCTCTCTGCCCCTTTTCCAGCATTTGACTACCCTCATTAGAAAGGATTTTCTTCCTTACATTCAAACAAATTTCTCTGAATTTGTCCTTCTGCCTTTTGTGCCCATTGCCTCTCAACCCTTTGCTGTGCACTTCCAAGAAGTGTCTGGCTCCATTTTTCCTGTAACCATCCATATGTAGTTGAATACAAGCAATTTCTCCTCTTTCTCTTCTTTAAAGGGGCTGAACAAACACAGTTTTCAGTTTTCTCATATGTCATGCCTTCATCTCTGCTAGGACACACAGCTGATTCATGTTCAAATTTTTCACCATATCTACAGATGCAACAACAGCATCAACATCTGCAAAGATGTTCTCTAGATAGTGCCAAGCTTGTACTGTTGCATGGGATTATTCTGTCCCAGGTGCTGGACTTGCATTTGTCTTTGTTGAACTTCATGAGACTTCTGTGAGCTCAGTTCTCCAGGCTGTTTTGATCCTTGTGAGAAGCAACCTTGCCCACCAGTGTATTGATTGCTCCCCGCATTTTGGTGTCAGCTGCTGGGAGGGTTTGCCACCATCATCCAGGTTGCAGGCAAGGACTGTAAGCAGTATCAGCTCCAGTACTGAACATGGGGAAATGCCACTAGTGATCAGCCACTGCTATATAACCATTGTAATGCCACAAATTTGTACCCATTTTTTAAACTACCCAGCCAGCCCATATCTGCCCAGTTTGGCTATAAGGATTTTGTGGTAGACCATGTTGAAAGCCTAACTAGAGACAAGACCCACTGCTCTCCCCTTCCACACACAGCCAGTCATTTCACTGTAGAAGGCAATTATGTTGGTCAGGCAGAATTTGCCCTTGGTAAATCCATACTGACTATTCCACATCATTTTCTTGTCCTTCATGTTTGCAGAAATTATTTCCAGGAAAATTTTCTCCATAATCTTCCTGCAGAATGGCCTGTAGTTCCCCACAGCTTCCTTCCTGACTAATTTAAATTGGAGACATTTACGATTTTTGGATTATTTGGGATCTTATTCTGTCACCATGAACATTTGAAGATGTTAGAAAGCAGTCTCACAGTGATATCAGCCTGCTCCCTCAGGGCATTTAGATGCATGTGGTCTCACAGACTACTATATGTCTACTTTGCTTTGATGGTCCTTATTGATCATCCCCTATTGGAGTGATACTTTACTCCCCCAAAACTCCTAAAGAAACCCTGGGATGAATGCTGTTTGTCTGACACCCAACAGAATATCATATGATCAGATCTTATGCTATTTCACCAAAAAGAGCAAAATCCCCCAGGCTGTGAGAACTATAGCTATTTTGAAATATAAAGATGCTTCCTCCTAATACTTCGTAAAGCACCTAAGCTCCCTAAAGGGGAAAGATTTAAAAACCTGCTCTCCTCATTTCTCATTTGCTACCTCTTGACAAGTCACTACTGAGCTTTTTAGATCTTTTATATATCATCATAAGGCACTTTACTTCATGCGTTTGACACCCTATGTTGCCAGGTATAGCTTCTGAATCTTGCTCTAGGTGAAGCACACACAAAAAATTTAGGTGTTGCAGTATTTCATGCCATGACTTCTAAATTTCTTTTTGAATCTAGGCTTTAATCCATGTGAAAAGCAGAAAGAAACAAACACCAGAAGTAAAACAAACACCAAAAGTAAAACAACAGTTGCTCTCCTCACCTTTTGGATATAGTCTTAAATTTTCTTTTTAACAAGTCATTTACTTGGCTAAATTACATATTTCATAAATAACAGGTCTGAGTTTTATTATACCAAAAGGAAGACTCCATGGGCCAAATATTTGGGGGTGCCTACAGGGCTTTATTACACAATAAAGTTGTAAGTGACAAGAATATTAGTAGTGCCATTTTCTTACTGGAGATAGAATAAGTATTATTCGTGTGCTTGGGAAAAGCCCCAGACTATTCCAGGATGAGATATTAGCCATTTTTCCTTCTTTTTTCTTTAAAAAGCGAACCAAGTATTCCTTCATCTGCATCTCTGGACTCAGAGCATGAAACAGAAACAATCACTAAATTGGGCATCCACAGAAAAAAAAAAAAAAAAAGAAACAAACAAAATCAGGGCAAAAATTGTTCACACACAACTGACCTAAATTTGAGTTACTATATTATAGAGGTCATTTGTGCATGCATTTTTCTTAGTTAGATACTATATGGTAGTTCCTTTTTTCCTGTGTATCATACAGCATCCTCTTGCAGTCATGCTACAAAGAACTCCAAATAAATGAATAAAACCAATGTTTTATCCTTGGTTATAAGTAGGTTAATTTTATTTCAATTTTACATTAAAGGTTGCATTATAGACAAAATAGGAAACAAAGTAGACCTTCTTACCTAATTTTACTCAATTTTAAAATAAACATAATTATTTCCAAAATTATGTATTGAATTATTTTCATGAATAAATGATGTTGACATAATTAAATTTTATTAAAGGAGACCTTGTGAAAACAGGAGGTTGGGCAGACCCATAGTAGTAAGTAGGTAAGTAAGATCAAGCTGATTTCACAAAACAAATCATGCATATTTTTGTCTGAAACCTCTTTACTGAGCATAACGTCTTGGCAAACTTGAGAACCCCTCTACAGGGAAGATTAGACTTCACTGTAGAGATTCATGGTTCCATTTATTATCTCATTATATACATTTTGTAATCTGTGCAGTGTCATTTTAAAAACAGGCATCACAAATTCTGTTAAAAAAGGTGTCAAAGTTTATTAGCCCAGTAACTCAGTTCCCTCCCAGTCAGAGATAAATTAGGGGATTGTCAGATGTGTTGTTTGCTGAAAAAAAAAAAAGGTCACTGTGAATTTACCTGGGTTATTTTTTCTAGAGAAATAATACTACACCTGTTTAATAGTTACAAAACTGTTTAATAGTGTGGCAGGAGGGCCTACCCCAACAAGGCCTAGGATTTGGTCAGACAATGAAACAATGCAAGCTATCATGCAAGCTATCTGTGGTGAGTTATTCTTTGGTGTTGAATTATGCTAAAACCAGCCTGGTTCACCAAACTTCAAACACACATCCTGCTTTTTGAAGCAGAGTTTCACAGATAAGCTAGTCGCTGGCCTGTAAATCTATAACTATCAGTCCACCACTTTAAAACTATAAAGCCTAGTCCAACTTTCATATGGCAGATTCTTCTACATACTTTCGTGAAGTGTGTGGAGCTTCTCCCATGAAGCAGGAATGTCTGGCTCTTGGTTACTTCCCAGTGGTTAAGAAAAGAGAGAGATCTGCCTGCTATATCATATGGGGAGTTATATACATCTCCACTTAATGGTTGTTTCTTTTGCTAGCTTTGATACAATTGGTTTACTACAATTGCTTTGATACAGTGCACTATGCTGTTTTATGCTATATTATACTCTTACAGTAGGTTTTTAGCTTTTACACTGTGTAGTATGTAATTCTGATTAAGCTCTTTCATCTGCTCATTTGGCACACTGAATAATTAATTTTATATATATATATATATATATCTTATTTGCCATCCTTAACACCTGCTGGACAAAGTGATTTAATCACACCTCTATAATTCTTTAAATTTAAACCATTGACATAATCTGAGGCTAAGATGGGATTCAGCCCCACCTAGGCTCATCTCTGAGAAGGAGTTTAGAAAGCAAGGGAGTCCTTTCTGCACCTCGTGACTCAGTGGCAGGGCTTTTTTAATAACTTTTGTCTAAGCCTTCCTCTCCACCCGAGATAAATAATTACAAAACGCTCTTCCAAACAGTATCATCCAAATTTCTGAAAGTACACTTAGTGAAAGTACAGTGCATTAAATAATTAAATAGGAATAAGTTGTTCTGTTCCTCAGTATTTCTTTCTGATTTTAAGTCTTTCTTCATCTAAGTTTTAACCACCAATATTTTAATAAATAAAGGAAAATTAAAATTGCACTCAGTAATGTGCTAAGCTTATGTATGTGCATTAAAAAACATTTAAAAATGGCCTAAAGGTTGTCGCAGATTTTGCATTTTATGATGTTTTAATAGTAAGACAAAAAGATGTATTTTGATATCATGTTTCTGCATACTGAGTAAAGGCAAAAGTAGAGCTTTTCAAGAGTCAAGAGCAGAAGAAGTAGTATTATTTAGAATATTACCATATTTGTTCCAAAATAGCCTGAACCTGAAGAGGAAGGGGGGAGTTGGGAGTGGGGAACAGGATGAGATCAAAACATGAATAGAACACGATAATTTTTAAATGTTCTCAATTGCAGATTTCAAGACATTTTCAAATGCATGACCAAAAGGAAACAATTTTTCTTTTAGAAAAGAAAACCAAAGAGCATTTCAGCTTGGCTGAGGACAATCAGCTATTAATTCCGCATGAGAAAATGCCTCTGATTAATACAGAATCAAAAAATCAAGTCCATATATATAAAAAGTTACATTATCTACTTAGATTTGCTATATCTTTCAATGGGATTACAAGTGTGGAGCTAATGGACTACATAGTTAGTACTCTGAATATAAGCAATTTCTCTTGTGTAAATATGGTTGAAAATTCTATGTACCTAGAGACAATTACTATCACCTAGATCTCAGGATCTGCAAGGCTAGGAAGTCTGACTTAGTTTTGCCTTCCATCTCGAGGCTTTCCTCCTTCATCAAACACGTGGTAGGAAAGCTAAAGAATGTGTGCCTTTGAATTTTTCTGCCTTTGTGGCTCTCATTGACTGATTCCTTTGAAGGGAGTAGTAGACAGTCCTTTCAGAGCTTGGACTGCATGATGGCAAAGCACTCTAATGCTGTGGTCCTGCTCAGAAGACTTCATGGTGCCTCTCTCTGGTGTTACAACTAAGTCCACTCTCACTGACGAAAGTAAAATTAGTTTCTGGTACCACTCGTAGATGAACATAAATGACACCACCTGACTCTCTGCACATCCATGCGCTGCCTGGCATTCATCATCTTGCTGAAACATTTGCCCTGAGGGACTGAGTGCCTCACTTCTGGCCAAGCTGCAAAACTTCACCACCTGCCAGATTGCCTCACATAGCAAGTCAGTTCAAATTTCCATTTCTTTCTTTGCCACAAGACATGGTAAATGTAACATAAGCACCTTGTCTTGATCTTGGATGTGGGTAGGTCTTATATTCTGACATCCAGCTCAAATATAATGTAATTACAATAAACAACAAGTGAGGGAGCCCTAGATCCTTGGGGATATATCTTGTATGATCATAAGAATAATTTTGACATTTTCATTCTGACTGATGCTTAATCATGTATAATTTTCTTCTAAGAATGTATTTTTGAACAAGTTGTTTCTGTATGCACTTTTGGCCCTGAAATTCAGTATCCACAATGAGTAAAATCAGTATTTTTACTTGTGGTTCGGGGACACACTTCCATAGTAGCTGCAGTGTCAGGAAGATGTGGCGGGATTTGGAAACTGAAAGCAGGCTCAGTTCTTAGAGCTTGGTGTGGAAAATTTTGCTTTTCTAAGCAGTTCAGAGGTATCTCAGATTTCTCTGCTCTGCATAGAAGGCATAGCCTGGGAATGCAAAGAAATGCTGCTGCTAGAGAGATAAATCCACTATATAAATCTTTGTTTTCTTCCCACTTTAAGCTTCATGGCGTATCTGTTGCTCCCCGCCAGACGTCAGTTACGTCCTTATTCACAAGTGCCCTGGTTTTCACTGCCATTAAGTACCCATAAACGTCAGAGAAGCTCGTAGAGTCTTGGGGAGGGATTTCTGAAAAATTCAGAGCAAGCAGTGTAATGGAGAGGTTTTGCCAGCAGATGTCAGAAGGCAGAACGGAGACAACGCAATGCCTTACCAAACTCTGGAAAAGGACATTTCAGTCCTTTTATGCTTCCCCTTGCTTCTCCCCTCCTTCTCTCCTGGCATATGTATGCATAAGCACGCAGAAAGAAAATCACTAAGGGAATACTAGCTTGGGATTTTTGTTTTCATTATAGTCTAATACAGATAAAAAGCTGAAGATTCAATATGTTGTTAAGCATCAGGTGACTTATGCAAGAAAAAGAGTTGTCTAAAATTTGAAGTTGCTAAACAAGCTGAATAATAACAAGTTCTTTAAGCTCTGGAACTAATGCAGTCTCGATTTTTATGGATTTTAACTCATGGTTGATTGAAGCTTCTCCTATGGTGGGGAACTCCGAATCTTCGCTTTTTTTGTGTAATGGTGATCCCAAGGGACAGGTTTTCAGAGAGATGTTAAAAACATCTCTCTGTGGTTCTTCTCCTTTCTTCCCAGGCATCTTTTCTTATTGAAATAGAATAGATTTAAGACTACTACCTGTCTCTCAAATTTTGTTGAAATCAGATGAGGCTCCAAAATGCACAAGGCTTTCTTCTGTAGGAAATCTAGCAAAAGAAAATGCAAGGAGAGCTTAATCTAATACAGACTGAGATTAATGAGGCCATTTATTTCACAGTATAACTCTGCTAGAATTACTTAAACACCTGAAATTTCACTGGCAATTTAAACGTTCCCATAAGTATTCTGATGATTCCTCATTTTTCTACCAGATTATGAATTTATGAATATACAGAAATGTGTCTGATTGACCATCAATCTTTCCTGATGAAACCCTGTTCCTATGACTGCATGTTAGCAGATTACTTTTTCTCCCTTTTTTCTCCCTTCTTTCCAGAACAGAGAGTAGGTAGCACGAAACGCCATCTTTTACATCATTTCCACATCCCTCCAGCATAGCCAAATAAGTATCGATAACAGTGAGAAGAGCAGATTTGCCTTCTACCAGTGTCCTGTGACTTCCAGCTGAAGTCGCTCTGAATTTCTACAATGATCTCAGCAAGAATAATATTAAATGCTCAGTACTTTTCTCTTAATGTGCTTCTTCCAGCTCTTTTTGATTGTATGTATTTTTACAGTGCCAAACTAATGAGCTTTGCTGTATTATTCTATCACATTTTAAGCTTTGATTAGTCTAGCTTTTAAAATGTACATAAATTTAGTTTGATTTTATTAGCTTTATTTAAATTATCACCCCTAAATTAATCCCTTTGTATTGTGGAGCTGTTTTTATTGCATTACAATGGTTACTTATCCTTCCTGACCTGAGATTATACTGTATCATAAAAATATAGCAACAGATTTTAAAAATTAAATAGAATTTTTATGAAGCATGAATTATAGTCATACAGACTCATCTATGTTAATCTATAATAATGATCCCTTTTGAGCTATTTTTACAGAAGTGGTACAATTCTATGAAAACTTAGAATGTACCTAAACAGACTCTGAAATGGCTCTGAATCTATCTGTTGAGGACATTTAAAATGTGAAGGTGATAAAATTTAATATTTCAGTAAGGTCAGAGTCTGGTAACACAACTGTACAATTACTAATACAGTTCTGAGAATCACAGCCAGCAAAACTTCTAAATGATGCACCTAGAAATTGCACATATGGATAAGCATAAGCCAATTTACTCCATATGTAAACAAGTTTGAGAATGATGATGCAAATTGTTCAAAAACAAAGTCCATACACATTATTAATTTTCTGGAGTTCAATTTAGGTATGTTGCTGGTGGGTTTTGTTGTGAGGTTTTTTTAAATAATGTAATATAAATATAATACATCCCAAATACAAGCCTTCATGTCACCCCCCTCCACACTGGCACAGCATATGCTTACTCAGCTCACCCCCACTCTGACATCCCTGTTCCAGTGCAAGTTCTCTGTATAATGGTAAGCTTGTTCTTCATTTTTACTCTCCTCCTGTACTGCCAAAGGCAACCCAGACTTAACACTAACTGGCATTTTCCAAGAATATGAGCTAAGCTTAGGAAGCCGTTCTATTATGAAAGACACAGTTGTTTCATGCGAAGTACTGACAGTCCCAGAAAGTCTTGCTCTTGTCTCTCCCTAGCAATTCTTAAAGCTCTGCTTCAGATGGCACATTGTACGCTTTTCTGTCTCTGTAGCACCTAATATCACAAGGCACCACAAGGTGCCTCAAATAGACTGAACTCAGGAATAGGAGATTTTTGTAATAACTGCAGATACGCAACACAAAATACAACAGCATGGTTGACTCCAGATGAACCTTTTGGTAAAGTAAGCTGTTGATGGTCAGGCTACAGACTGATGAACAATGAAGCTGTTTTTCATCACAGTGGATACAGAAATATTGCCGCCCCAAATTTCCCTGAAAATGTGATTTTTATAAAAATTCAAGTTTGGCACAGCAATAACTTTCAGAGTGTAAAACACTGTCCTTATTTGTCAAGCCCTGGTGTGTGTGGGATGTGAACTTGTCACAGTTCTTCTTTCCAAACTCTGAAATTCTAATCCAGAAATCTGTTCGTCAAGTGGCTGGAAATCTTCTTGTTGTTGAGCTGTTTTCTCTCATTAAACGTAGCCATTACATTCACAGCTCCCCATAACATTTATCTTTAACTTGCTTGCCCCTCCTCCTGGAATTTCATATTCCAGCTCTTAGAGAAGCCCTGAGCCTTTGGGAGTTCTACTTACATATTCAGTATGATTTTCGTATTCCCTTTCCAGCCACAAACGATTTTGCCTTTATTTCAACATCATCATCTTTACTGATAATCCTGATAATTTTACTTAGCTTTGGCTACCATGGCTGCTTAACAACCTTACTTCCATTCTTTTTTGCTGTGTATGTATCCAAATAAAACTTCTTAGTGCTGTTCATACCAGATACGTTACTAGAGTCTATGTGCTGATTAGCTAATAATGCCTGATAGCTTATAAAACCTGACTGGCAGCCTAAGATACATTTCTAGTGTTAGTCACACTTGGGTGGAAGAAGGGGGCAAGGTATACAATTGCAGGCATACACATACACCAGCAAGATCTACAAGAATAAACTCTCTTTTCAGATAGTGGTAACCAGCACCCCAGCCCACAATTTCTACACCATTCTGGTTTTTTGAAATATATATACAAATAGAAAGACAGAGAGAACCCTGTTATGCAATGTAGCAAATGGTCTTGTTTTAAATTTTTGTTTTTGTGAAATGCCAAACAACAGGTTGCACTGTCGGTACACGGTAAGAGCAGCTGAAACAAACACAACAAATTATCCGCCGGTTTCTGCGAAGGTCTGGAAAAGCTAATGTGAGCCGCTCAGTGTACTTGAACGCCCAACAATCATTATTATTTGCACAACAGCAGAGACTGAACCCCTGTGTAGGAACCCCAGACGCTGATTTGCGGTACCTCACTGCGCACGCGCTGCAATTGGAACAGGGCGGGCAATTTGGCGCGCGCGTCCCTTCCGGCGGCGGGCATGGGGGAGGCGGGGGTCATGCGAAAGACCTCCCGGCCGCCAGGGGGCGCTGCCGCTCCCTGGGCGCAGCCGGGCCCCGCCCCGCGGGCTGTGGGCAGGGCGGGGCCGAGGGCGCCTCCCGGCGGCGTCACTCCCAGCATGCAGCGCGGCGCGCTTCTGCCCCTGCCGCCGCCGCTGCCGTTGCCCGGGGGAGAAGATGGCGGAGGGAGGCGCGGCGGATCTGGAGACACAGCGCACGGACGTCGCGGCGCTGCTCAAAACCGCCCTCCGCAAGGGCGACACCTGGTGAGGGAGGGGCGGGGGGGCTCTGACTGACCGGCACGGGCGGTGCCCCCCACCCCCGGGGCGCTTGGCTGGCGGAGGGACCGACCTCCTTCCCCTCGGCCCTCCCTCCTCCCGGGGGCGGCTCTGCCGCTGTCGCGAGAGGGGAGGCAGAAGGCAGGGGGGCAGTGCTGTCCTCCCGCTTCCCGCCGCTCGGCCCCTGCAGCCCCTGTCGGGCGGGGAGCGGCCGCCTGGGCGCGGCGGGGCCTCGGCCCGGGCCGGGCTGCGGCGGCCGCGGGGAAGGCATCGAGGTCAGCGCCCGGTGGGGGAGGGGAGGCAGCGGGGCCGGAGCCCGCGGGGGCTTGTTTGGGTTGTGCGGAGAGGAGCTCCGCTGGCAGGCGTCTCTTCCCTTATCCATGCTGAAATGGCCCCGGCGTCACCTTCAAGTTGTCAGAAATCGTATTTGTACTCTGTCTGGGGTGCCCTGATGCTTGTCCATGGCTGTGACAAGCCTTAAGTTTAAATTTTATTTTGACTGTGAACGTGTTAGCTACCTAAGAAAGAGCCCCCGAAGGTGCAAACGGACCTTTCTGATATCTTTTCTACAATAAATGTTTTAAAAATATGATTTCCTGGTTAGTCATAAAATATTTCTTAGTATGCCATTTAAATTGTCACGATTGAGAAGAATTAGGTTAAATAAACATCTCTTTCTAGCAGGTATTTGGTAATTGAGCTCCTGTAGTTGTAGTTCTCTGAGGCTAGGAAACGGGACTTGTTTTTAGGAGGGGAAAAAAAAAGGAACTGATACTTTTTCCACCACTCAGCCTCTTCATCTCTTCCTGTGTGAAACTGTCACTCAAAGACAAAGGCTGAAGCATTAACTTACTGAAAATTAACTGTGAATACACAGAAGTAGAACTTGCCCACCTCATTTCAGCTGTCATCACTCACTGTTCCAGTTCTATAAAAGACTATATTTAACAGTGTTGATACTGCAGCATGTGTCAGAAGCATATATTCTGATGCATTATTCAAATACTGCTGAGTATATGTTCAGTTTTGGCATTCAAACAGACTGCTCTTTAAACTGGAAAAGTATAAGCAACTAGAAAAAGGAAATCAATTCACATGATAGTGTTGAAAATGACCAGTGGTAGTAAAAGTGTGCTTAGGCTTGTAATCTTTCAAGGATATTTTTTGTTATGGTTCTGTTGCATGTTTTGTTGTGGTTCTGTTATATGTTCTGTTCTATGGTTCCCACTACTAGAAAAATGTCTCAAGCAGTTAATATTATTCAAAGTGATAGTACCTGTATGACAAGTTTACAGCATGACCGAAACAGTAAGTTTACTGTGCTGTTACTTTTTTTAGTACATTAGATATTTTAACACGAAAGGAACAGTTACAGGGAAAAAGCTTCGAAATGTTCTGTGAAAATATATCCAGCTGTGACTGACAGTGGTAGTAATCAAATGTTTTAAAAATGAATAAGCTACGGCAAAGTCCTGTGAAGTTTGATTCAAAAATTGTTAAATCTCACTACATAAATGTGTATACCTGTGCATTTGTAGGATTTATACTTAGACCTACATATCTACACAAAGTAAAGGGTATGTTTAGTCCAAATGCTTTTTTTCAGACGTATTTTGTCAATAGCTTTTTGATCTTTTGGCATATCAGTAAGGAAAGAAACAGTTAAAGTGCTGTAAGCCATGATTCAGAATTCCGTTCATTCAGTAGTAAATATTGCTTAAAAAAAAATCAGCAGTGCCATATCAGCTTGTTCTGTTTGAGCTTTAAAGCACTAAAATGCAGTCCTTTTAAAATTACCGGCTTATACTGAATGTCTTGTCCATGCTTTTCAGAATTCAGAGTGTAGAGAACAATAAGCTATATATGGAAAGTATAAAGCTTTGGGGGTTTCCTGTAAGAAAAAAGGAACTAAAGAACAGGGTGAAGAGAGGCAAGTCTTACAGTATCTATGAAGAGGCCATTGAATTTCTTTGTTAGTTCTTCATGTGCAGTGCAGAGAGAAAGAAATAAAAATGACTTGAAATGCAAGGGGTTTACAGTTAGATATTGGAAAAAGAATTGCTAGAATGTGGAAAGATTTGAACAGGCAGTTTAGTAAGCTGTAGAGTTTGTTCCATTAGATGTTTTCAAGGGTAGCTTGGGAATAGTATGGGTTAAACTGTATTGCTCCAGTGGACAGAGAAGGTCAGTATCTTTTGACTGTTCTGTCTGCAGCCACAACATTTTGGGCTAGTTTGTCCCAGTGGTCTTCTTTGCATTCTTTTATGGGCAGTTAATAAATTATTGAACTCTGAGAGATTGAGGATTCTTCTTTCTCTCTATTTATCTTGGTTTTTTAAACATACATTAAATAAACATCAAATGTAAGCTTTTCCAAGCAAGAACTTCCTTTGTTTATCAGTTCTTTTAAATAATGTTGACTCCTTTTAGTAAATTCAGTATAAAACGCAAACTTGTATTCCACGGAACTTGAATTAATGTAAGTTATTCTTCTTGCATTATTGTCCAAAGAATCTTCAGGTTCTGTGGTTGAAAGACCTCGATTTCTGTGTAAGAAGAGAATAAATGCTGTATCTCATTGTATATATCCCAATTTTAGCATCTGATATGATTATTTCTCAGTGTTTTGAAATTCTACTGATGCTTGACAAGTAAGGAGAATTTATTGTTTGAGGTTTTAACCTCTCATTTAGAATGACAAAAAAATATTGGTTGTTAGAGCCGCAGGCAAATTTGAACTCAATCAGTGTCTTTCACTCTCAGAAATTGAAGAGCTGTTGATGTTCATCAATTTTTTAGCCACAGTATAATTTGCATGACTAACTGGTCTTGATGATGTCATTTAATGCCTTTGTAGCTACAGTGATATTCTTGAGAGCCTTGCCAAGTTTTTCTGGTTTTACAGTGTCACAGAAGTAAAGTTTTCAGTATTGAAAGTTATTGATCTTGGCACAGTTTTCTTATAGAGGTGAAGACTCTGTCAGTTCGTATGTGTCGCTTCTTGTGTGAATTTCTCAGTCATTTCTTTCCCTTATTGAGGTGTTTTCTTGATTTTACCTTTAAGACCACCTTCTGTTCTGATTTCCCTGTAGTTCCTGTTCTTCTGTGACTCTCTTAGTCAGAGATGTTGTCTCAGTTACTTAAATGTGACATTACAAATGCTTTCATACTCTTGGCTACCTCTTATGCACTTTGTCCCTCAGTGGTCTAGGGTATGAAACCACATTTCTCACCTTTAAGTATCCCTGCCAACAAATGGTTTACTTTGAGCGGGTGACAATGACTTAAAAATGGCAAACAGCTGGCAGGCAATTTCACCACCTTCTCCCTCTCTTTCTCCCAAAGTTTCCCCACCGTGCTTCTTTGAGCAGATGAGAATATAGAAGCTATTTGTATTTTTAAAAGCAGTAAAGTGGATAAGAATTAGCGTGTTACAGTGAACAAAAAGTATCACAAGGAGTTTATTTAGTGGCTAAGGGAACAAATGCAGTCCTTAGGTGTTTGAATAGACAATACAGAGTAGCAATACAAATATGTACTGTATTCAGCAATATATTAATGAAACCATACTGTCCAGTTCTAGTGCCCACATGTCATGGAAGGTGTTTATTTGGAAGGAGTTCATAATTCTCAAAATGTACTAGGGAAAGTGGAAGACTTGTCTTTCAGAGACGAGCTTTGAGAGCCCTTATGTTTGTATAGAATTCCGAGTCCTGCGCTGAAATACTCAGTGCTGAAATACTCTTTTAGGATAAGGAATTTTAGGCAAGCAGATAAAGATTTAAGACAGTATCTGTAAACTGAACTAGTCAGGTTTAGACCAGAAGGAAGATGTTGATTTTTAGCCCTATTAGCCACTGAATTTTGGTGCCAGTCATCACTTCAAAGAGTGATAAGATAGATTCTTAATGTGTTCTTGGTTTTTAAGACTTGCAAATTAGTAAAACTATGGAAGTATAGTATTTCAAGTTTTCAGATGTTTCTCTGATATACATCACTTACAAAGTTCTGCTGAGTCCAGGGTGAGTACTTTTGTTATCCATAGAGTGTTTCTTGGACAGTGAAGATAATATTTTTATTTTTTTAACTTGTGGGAATTTCATTGGCTTTTCAAGTATTATACTTGGTCACTGAAGAGAATAAGTAAAAATGAAGTGGGGTAAAAATACTTCCCAGTGAATGATCAGTAGATATGACAAGTTCAACTTTAAAGGATTTTCCCTCCAGAAGTGCATTTCCCCACCAAAAATATATAAGCATTTTAATTCTACCTGCAATGAAAACATGCATCTTGATGAACAGACATCTGTAGCCTCACTTGAAAACCCTGCAGTGCCCGTAATTGATAACAACCTTGATGCTGAAGTGCTTAGCTTGAATAGCATTTTACACTGTGGTCTTCTCAGTGTTTTCCACATTTGATCATCCGCCACTGTGCTTGTACATGAACGGAATCTAGATTGAATGTTAATGGAAGATTTTACTTGATTTCACTGAGGACATGATGAGATGTTACGGACCTGCACCTCAATAATACTTGGAATGATATCCTAAATTGTTTTGATAGCTTCATAAAATGAGAGACAAGGAACACTATGTCAGTGTTCCAAGGATAGAATTAAGAATTGGATGATTTTTTCTTTCAAATGAGGTTTAAGTTGCTGATTTTTTACTTTAAGACCTTGTGGTTAAAGTTTTGTGTTAAATTTCTCTCACTGCATAAGAAATGGTATTGGATTTCACCAACAGTTTGTGAAGATTTAAATTCTTCTGGCACAGTACTTAAATGGAAATGAATAGATGTCATTTGCCTGTGTTAATAGATTAGGTGGGGTGAGAGCATGTTAAAATCGTGTTTGTGTCAGGCTTTTGCCTGAAAATTGGAAGTCAAGCATTGATTCAGGAGTTAGATTATTTTTTAATAAAAAGTCTTTACTTAAATGGAAAATTTCTAAGGGTATACAAAATACTTAAATGTTGTTAATATAATGTTCACACTGAAATTTTAGCATGAAATTGCAGTCCACTAATTTTGGCTGAATCATACTTTTTGGTTAGCCTCTCGGTAATATGGGTGAAGAATGTGCTGCTTGGGCTACTGCAGCACGTTATGGAAGCGGAGCATGGGGAGATGTAGTGAGAATTTGATTAGTTGATTTGAAATCTTAGTGCATTTAGTTGAACTAAACTTATTTCTGGAAAGGAATGTGAAATATTTAGAATAAGATTTCTTAAAAATGCAAGGTAAGCTATATTTATTTTTCTCTTTGACCCCTGAATTTTTTTTTCTTGTGGATTTACCTACATTTTGAACAAAATGATGGTATGGTTTGTGTGTAGAATAATTGTCACCATTTTGAACTTCAAGAGCTTGTTAATTTTGAAAGAAAATTTCAAGGCATCTATTACTCATGAGTGCATTTAGTCAAGCAATTTCGGTCAGCTTGATCAAAGTAGAAATACAGGTACAAGCCCATTTTTATCTTCTTATTTTTATAGTTGCAGTTGCACAAGAACAAAAATTGGATGCTGTGCCTTTAAACAGGAGTCCTGATTTGCTTTCAGCAACACAGTTGTTCCACTTTGTCCTCTGTATTGCTTAATCTGTGTTCATGCACAGTGAGGAGGGTAAAAAAAAATCCCTCATCTGTCTCTCTGGACAATTTGCACAGTTTTACTATTAAAAGTGAAATATCTGGTGTTCAGAAGATAGGATGTCCCAGCAGTACACAGTGCAGGAATGAGTGTCTCTCAGTGAAGTGTCTTCATTGCATATTACAGTTAACTGGTTTGATTTGGAATTCACAGAGCTGATGTATCAGTCAATATAAATAAATCTAGGTTACATGTTGTTTAATTCTATATATGGTGGCAATGGGAAATACTAAGATCGTAGTCATACTGTTCAGATTTTTTTCTATCAGCCTGGATGTTGAGGTAAAGAATGAATGCCATTATAACGCCTGTGATGTTGATACTATGTTAATTAGGTTTATTAAGTCAAAATGTGCAGTAAACCACAGGTGAACTTGAATTACACAAAAAAGTTACAAACCATGGGAGAATTTTAGAAATCAGTTAGCAAGTTTCCTTCTAGCACTTTCTTTTGTTAAGTGAACAGTGTCCATAAACTTATTGCTGATTTTTATAATTCGTTGAATTTTTAAGAAACGAAGGTGTATTTACAAGTGTTGTAATAGCTTTGGGTTTTTTTACCTGTAAGTTAATGTACAAAGGCTATAAGTAATCCCATTCTGAGCTGCCTTGAGCCTCTGCGCTTGATCACTTGATCGTACATAAGGACAGTCTTATACTGGTAAATTTATTTGAGTGACCCTGTTTTACTGGGCTTGCCTGGCAGTGTTTTGGTAGTGGGGGTGCTATAGACGTGGCTTTGGTGAGAAGCTGCCAAAAGCTTTCCCTCTGTCTGATAGAGCCAGTGCCAGCCAGCTCCAGATGGACTGACCACTGGCCAAGGCCAAATAATGAAAGGGACCCATAAGAATCATTGAGTCCAACTTCCTGCTCCTTGCAGGACTACCTAAAGCTAAACCATATGGCTAAGAGTGTCGTCCAGATGCTCCTTGAACTGACAGGCTTGGTTTTGTGGCCACTTCCCTGGGAGCCTGTTGCAGTGACCAAGCACCCTCTCAGCCAAGAGTCTTCTCCTGATGTCCAGTCTGAACTTTCCCTGTTGCAACTTTATTCCACTTCCTCATGTTTTATTCCATTATCTGGCATTTCAGGGGACTCGAGAGTATAAATTGTTCCTTTTATATGATAATCTACTTCAGACAGGCAAGAAACATTTTACAAATGAGAGCAGATATATCTTATGAAACAATCTGAAGCTCCACTCAGAAGTAAACCCTGAGTACTGAAGTAGGCCAAACTTGAACTGAGAACATGTTCACAAACATGCTCAAAGAAAATTTAGATTGGTTTAAGGATACATAGTACAACTAAAAGAAAACACCCAAAGCTAATTAAACTCGAAAATTCCATACTCAAGTGTATGGGTTTGGGACTACATCTGTATTTTATATTATCAACTTGTTGGCTCTAAGTGACTTGTTTGTACTATTTTCATCAAGCCAGTTGAGGTTACTGGTTTATTTAAAATGTTTATAAATGTCAAGCATCTGCTGTTTTAGAATTGATCAGTTCACCTTGCTATGAAGTTGTCTTAGTTTTTAGGGTTTGCCTCTCAAAACAGAATATCTAGACATTCAAGACTGTTCTTGTCTTCAATCTTTATTACAAATCCTCCTGGTGTGTTTTTCCCTTGAAGGTGATTTGGTTATGCTGCTCACTAGCTTGACTCATGACATCTGAGAGAGCAAAATTTGTGTTTCCTGGTTAAGTGAAATTTTGATTCCATCAGAGCTAAGTAACAAACATTTCTTAATCATAGTTTTAAAAATTGGATAGGCCGTATTTTTTAACTTCGCTAATGTGTCCTGGGGTACACCTTCTGAGTCGGGTTCACAGTTCAAAAATCTGCTGTAGCATTGGACTTGTTTGGAACTCTTTCCTGCATTAAGTAATAGTAACAAAAATAAAACCAAACACTGTACCAAGTTTAATGTACATATTTTATATTTTTGTTTTACTAATGCATGGTATGCTATTTTTGTATCTGGGACAACATATATTCAGTGCAGCGTATCTGGTCTCAAGTGCATGCCCCAAGTATTTAATAATTTTCCCTTAAAAAGTAATCAAATATTATTTAAGAAATGAAGGTTTAGCAAATGTAGCTCTGTTTACTTGAGCTGTGTATTTTCGTCTGAAATTACTGAATGTCCTTCATAGGTAATGTTTAGTTTTCAGGTGGTTGATTGTATCATGGATATTATGACATTGATGAAAAGATAAATTAAGACCTTCCTATGGTTTTCCTTCTTTAGTGCAGATGAGGAGTCTTGTTGATCTCATTGAGAAAGCTATATTGAATGTGTTTGTAGAATCAAAAACTATAGTCTGTGAATTTCTGATTATTACTTTTTCCATTAACACTAAGAAGTCTGAAATTTAGCTACATAGGTGCTCTAGTAGATTGATCCCCCTAAACTGAGCATGGTGTAATTTGCTTCCTTGCACTGCTAAATCCAATTATCAAAAATCTGTATTGATCACTATATTACTGGTGTGTGATAAGACGTGTAACACAAAGCATTTGAAAAGTAAAATAATTCTACAAGAGCGGTAATTTCTTAAGCATTAATTAACAGGATAGGCAGTTTCCCTGTATGATAATTTCTCTTCTATGTAAAATTACACCTTACCTTCTTTAAGATTCATAGTTCATTCAAATTTAGATCGAGGAAACACAGGCCATGGGACAGAACAGGGGACGAGGCTGACAGGTTTGATGGTCAAATGGGTGCCTGAGAGTGACACACACACAGTTACGGCTCTTATGGAACAGAACTGGATGGCCACAGCAGATGGGGCTGTTTTTCTTCTGATTTTTTCCATGGTGTTCATCAGTAAAACCTACAGAATGATTGCCTAATAAAGCTGTATGTATTAGGAGACTAGTATTTGAATCATCAGGAAGTTTTGCAATCTCTTAGAAGTTCAGTAGCATATTATTGGTGGGCTACAAATACAAGTTCAGTAGTGAAATAATGAAGAAAATAGCAAAGATTGCCTATGATCTTCAGTTTGACCTAGCATTTCATCCTAAGGTAGTAGCAAAAGGTTTGGGACAGACCAAGCAGAAGGAGATTAATACTTTTAGGAATGAGAAATAATGAAGATGATATCTTAAAAAAAAAAAATCTGAGCATCACTGAACAAATTTGATATCTTGATATTAAAGAAATTCTGGACAAAAAGATATAAAATGTAGGCATCGCTGGGCTTTGCAAAAGCCAGACTGGCAACAGTTTAATCTATTTAGCAATACTGTGGAGCTGAGTTTAGAGATAAAATCTCTTTATATGGAAGTGTGATGTTGATAATTATTTGTAGGAGGAATATCTAGTCCTGACTCAAAAGCAGGATTTGTTGATGTTGACTCAAAGGAAGAAGACACACTCTCTGGTCCTGGATAGGACATCAAGTTCCAAAGTTTTTAACTTGCATATGAATGTTATAAATAAAACTCCAGCAGGAAGCAGTATTTTACTAAAAGTTATCTTGCACTTTTTTAAAGAACAGTCTAATTACCTTGTGTCTCCTGAATTTGCAAATCGAGAAGAGAAAATAAAGGTGATAATTGTTCATACTAAAAAAAGGAAATGTTTGTTCAACTTGCCATTTTTCACCATCTGATATGTTGTATTGGCAGTCTTGCAAAATGTACTTATGCACTGTGATTAATGGAATCTTTACTTGCCCGCAGTTAAAGTCCACGTTGGTGGGAGGTGCTAATAATGGTTAGCAGAACAGAGAGAAAAACATTTGCTGTTTTGAAGGCTGATGAATACCAGTGCATATCATTAATTAATCAGTGATCTAGGAAGTACTAGCATACCAATAATTAACATGTATGTCTTCTTCTATTTAAGGTATCTAGTGGATAGTCGCTGGTTCAAACAGTGGAAAAAATATGTTGGTTTTGACAGCTGGGACAAATACCAGATGGGAGATCAGAATGTGTACCCTGGTCCTATTGATAATTCTGGACTTCTCAAAGGTAATGGCTTCTGATTCTGTATTAAGCCCCTACTAACATAAAGTGCAAATTTTTCACCAGTTGTTCATCTTCTGAAGTCAATAGTGTAAATGAATCTTAGCAAATATGAAGGTAAAAATTTTTGTTTCTTTGTCTTCAGACTATGACATGGGAACTGGAATAGATTTTCCCAATAAATCACAATTTTATAGATAAAATTATTGGAACTTCTTTGCAATGGTAACAGAATATTTAATAATGTACAAATTCCTGGTTTATAATGAGATTTCGGGTTATCTTGGGAGCTGAAATTTAGTCAAGTTGACAAATAGTTAGCTTGGTTTCACTAAGATTTCTTTTTTTTTTTTTTTTTTTGGTAGCTTAGCCAATTTGGTTGATTTAAAATAAGATTTGTAAGTTGAACTCTAAAATTTCTTTTTGTAAATGAGCCCCAAACCCTTACTTTGATTCTGGAACAATTGAAGAAGTGGTATTATACACTTCAGTGACTAAGTGGTGTGAAATGATAGACAGTAATTCCTAATTTTTTATGGTCTTCTAAGTATGGTTAAACAGTGTCACTACTATAATTCTTAGGTCTGACTGACTTTTGCTGAACTGTAGCCAGATTTGTAGACACAGGTCTCAGAATACTTTCCCACATATTTTAATCTTCATGTCAAATTTTGTATTTAATGTCCAGTATGGAAATACCATTAGAGCTGTTAATATTTAATCTGCAAAATCTAGTGGATACAAAATCTAGCAGATAATTGGTTTTCTTCTTTGCAGTTACAAATAATGTAAATAGTACTGCATATTTTGTTGGCAATAGTAATATAAATTTATGCAGCTTCATGGGATTTGTGATGAACCCTTGACTTTCTTAATTCAAAACTTCTATAATTAATATCTCATTATTTTACAAGTTAAATGTTAAAGCTGATTGCCTCTTTCATAGAACTTATCATACCATGTTGTACTAGTTGTCAGTGTGAGTGAGCGTGCGTGTCTGACAGTGACTAGTATCAGTGCCTTTGTAGAAGGTGCTGTATTGTCATAGGCATCTATATGTTTTCTTCCATCCACAGACTTTAAGGTCTTTTTGCTCCAGGTGAGTGATGTGTTTTGTTTTTTGAAATGTGAGGATATAGATCTTGTATGTTCTTGTATGTTCTTGTAGTAAATCTTGCAGCGAGACTGAGAAGTTCAGGTGATACTTCTCATTTGAAATCAGATGTAGTAACATCTTTTTATCCTCAGTGAGGCAGGATCAGTTTGTTCTCTCTTCTGTGTCTCCCCTTTAAAAAAAAGGTGATTTCTAGTTGTGTCAAGCATTGTGTGTTAGTTGATCTGTATTATTTATAACTTAATCTTAATTCAGATTATATTTAAAGTTACTGTGGTTATGAAGCCTACTTTAGGATTAGCTGTCCAAATCTGAAGTCATGCTAGCCATTTTCCTCAGAGTTCCTGAAAACCTATATTCTATTGTTTTGACACTGCCAATGCCCCTTTTAAAATAAAGAGCATTGGGGTTTATGAACTTCACTTTTTGCTCATTCATGGTTCTAAACTATTGCTCTGCATTGGCAGTGATGCCATACATCCAGTTACTGTCTGACATCTACTGTTCTTGTGTGAAGGTAGTTTTAAAATTAGGGGCATTAATGCTGAGCAAATACTAGCTATCTCCTTCACCCACCGCAAAGCAGCAATCCTCTCTACTAGGTTTTCTATGTAGCATAAATTGAACCTGAAAACGCTTGCGTTTAATCTTGTCTTAAGCACTAGTTGCTCTCACACCACTCTCTTTAAGTGTTAAATCTGAAAATGTGCATCTGATATAAAGAATAAAATAATCTAAATTGGGCATGCTTTTTCATATATTCTACCATGTAATGCAGAGATAAGGAAAACAATAATTAAATACAAGAAAGACTGATTCCAGGGAAGTGAAGCAGTGTGTTGTGCTTATATTACTTATATTACTCCCTTGTTTCCAGAACATTTGGGTGAAGTGAGAGCCATGAATAGTAACAGACAGAGATTTCAGTTAATCTCAATATGTGCAAAAAATGTTGAATGTAATGGAATGCACATGTGCCATCTTCAAAAGAAGAGAGTTTTAATCAAAGCAGGCACAAGGAAGTACTCATTTAGAGTAGCTGATTTTTCATCATAGAAAACGTTGTATATGAGGGACTGAATTGTCAGAATCAGGGTACCTGTTTGATGGTTCTGAATAACATTATACTAGAATAAATGCTGATGTTTCTAGAAGGACAGAAGAGAATCCAAATTAACCTTCTCACTGTATCAGATCAGTGCAGAAATACGGTCTGAATCTTGAGAAGAGATATCACAGAACATGCCGAGCTGGAAGGGACATTGAGTCCCCCTTCTGGCCCTGCACAGGACCATCCCCGAGAGTCGCACAATGTGCCCAAGTGTATGGTCCAAACACTTCCTGAACTCTTTCAGGCTTGGTGTTGTGACCATTTACCCGAGGAGCCTGTTCCAGTGCCCAGCAACCCACTGGGTGAAGGACCTCTTTCTGATATCCAACCTAAACCTCCCCTGATGCAACTTCAGGCCATTCCCTCAGGTCCTGTCACTGGTCACCACAGAGAAGAGATCAGTGCCTGCCCCTCCTCTTCCCCTCACGAGGAAGTTGTAAACTGCAGTGACATCTCCCTTCAGTCTCCTCTAGGCTGAACAGACCAAGTGACCTCAGCCTCTCCTCATCAGGCTTCCCCATCTTCATTGCCCTACTTTGGAGGCTCTCTAACAGCTTAAAGTCTTTCTTATATTGTGGTGCCCAAAACTGCACACAATATTCAAGGTGAGGCCGCACCAGTGCAGAGCAGAGTGGGACAATCATGCCCTTCAACCGGCTGGAGATGCTTTGCCTGATGCCCCCCAGCACACTGTTGGCCCTCCTGGCTGCCAGGGTACTGCTGACTCATATTCAACTTGCCATTGACCAGGATTCACAGGTCCCTTTCCATGACACTTCTTTCCAGCATCTCATTCCCCAACCTGTACAAACATCCAGGGTTGCCCCATCCCAAGTGCAGAATCCGGCACTTCCCCTTGTTGAATTTCATATGGTTGGTGATTGCCCAGTCCTCTAATTTGTCGCAGTCTTTCTGCAGGGCCTCCCTGCCCTCGAGGGAGTCAACAGCTCCTCCCAGTTTTATGTCATCTGCAAACTTGCTTAGTATCCCTTCCAATCCTTTGTCCAAGTCATTTATGAAGATGTTGAAGAGCACAGAGCTGAAGATAGAGTCCTGTGGAACCCCACAGGTCACCAGTCTGATGTTACACCATTCACCATTGCCGTCTGTGCCCAAACCGTGAGCCAATTGCTCACCCACCACATGTGTTTATCCAGCTCTGTGCTGGACATTTTGTCTAGAAGGATCTTGTGAGAGACAGTATTGAAAGCTTTACTTAAGTCCAAAAAGACCACATCAACTGGCTTTCCTTGATCAACAAGGTAGGTTACTGTGTCATAGAAGGAAATCAGGCTGGATAAGCAGGATTTTCCTCTCATGAAGCTGTGCTGGCTGTGACCAGTGACAGCATTGTCTCTCAGGTGTTTTTCAACACACCTCCCAGAATAATCTCCACCAGGCACTGAAGTAGACTGACTGTAGTTTCTGGGGTACTCCGTGCCCTTCTTGAAAATCAGGACAAGTTTTGCAAGCTTCCAGTCAGCTGGGACCTCTCTGGATTCCCAAGACGGCTCAGAAATCATTAGATTTTGCGATGGCATCAGCCAGCTCTTTTACGATTATTGGATGAATCCCATCAGGCCCCATAGATTTGTAGGGATCCAGCTGGAGCAGCAGATCCCACACCATTTCAGGGTTGACTGGGAGTTGATCATTCTCACAGTCATGGTCCTCCAGCTCAGGGCACTGAGACCTCCTTGGTCCATTATCTGCGTTGAAGACAGAGGCAAAGAAAGCGTTAACACCTCTGCCTTGTCTCTGTCCCTGTTTGTGAGGTGACCATCCTCATCCTGTGACGGGACAATGATATTTCTATACTGCCTATTGGCATTAATGTATTTGAAAAAACTCTTTTTCCCCCACATTTGTGGCCAGCTTTAATTCCAGTTGAACTTTGGCCACACAAATATTCTCCCTGCAGTGGCAAACAGCATCTCTGAGTTATTCCCATGTCATGACCTTACTTCCACTGGGCATACACCTTCCTTTTTTGCCTTATCTCCAAGAGAAGATTCCTGTTCAGCCAAGCTGGCCTTCTGCCTCACCTGCTTCACTTCCAACATTTGGGAATTGCCTGCTCCTGTGCCCTTAGGAGGTGATGTTGAAAAAGTGACCAGCATTGATGGACCCCAGCACCCTGCAGAAACATTTTCCCAGGGGACCTTACTCACTAATTCCCTGAGCAGCCTGAAGCCTGCTCTCCTCATGTCCAGCATTGAGGTTTTGCTGGTACTTTTCCTCCTGCCAACAGAGATTTCAAACTTGATCCCTTTGTGGTCGCTGTGGCCAAGAGGGCCACCAGTCTCCAATTCCCTCATGAGATCCCCTCTGTTGACAAGCAGCTGATCAAGGAGGACATCCTTCCAAGTTGACTCCCTTAGGACCTGTTCCATAAAGTTGTCATACAGATTTTTTAGGAATCTTCTTGCTGGGTTGTACCAGCTGTGTGATGCTGCCAGTAAATTTCTATCAAGTTGAAGTCCTCCATAAGGACAAGGGCAGTTGACTTGGAAGTGTCCCTTAGTTCCTCAAAGAATAATTTGTCAGCGTCAGCATCCTGGCTAGACGGTCTATAGCAGACTCCCACAATGACATTTACATTATTTGTTTGCCCCTTGATTCTTACGCAGAGGCTCTCAACTGTGTCAGTGCCAACTGTGAGCTCCATACATTCTAACCCTTCTATTACATACAGTGCCACCCCCTGCTTCTTCTGCCCTGCCTTATCCCTCCTGAAAAGCCTGTAACCAATATGTGGGCCTGAAGATGTGCTTGTGGATTTTTCCTCACATTGTGGTCCCAGTCACAATGGGATGTTTGCTGTACCTGTAGTTGGGACTTCCAGATGGAAAGACAGCTGCCCCTAATTGTCTGAGGCTCACAGTGGTTCACATCTGGAATCACCTCTTATACCTAAAAAGTAACTTATTACTGTAATAAGGATTGAACTAAAGCTGAAAGCATGCTGCTTATCTAAAGAGATTCCCCAGTTGTGCTTCTTTCAAGTGCTGCATGTTGCTGTCACTGTGAAGAATTTTGTAGTGACTGTTTCCAGAGCACGTAGAATCCTTTAAGTAGGAGGGTTGTACCATGCTACTTTCCTAGTCTGACATGGAGTAAATGACTTCAAACTTTGTCTTTGCTCCACAGTTACTACTCATTGTAGCATTTTTAGTTTTGGAAGTATCTGTGACGATGTGTGAACATGTGAAGTGGGTGGGAGAAATTAATTGGTTTCTCTGAAAGCTAGAATGGTGTGTGATAACAAATTGAGTGCTTATAATTGCATGAGGATATAAGGTTGCCACTTGGGTTCCTGGGTGTAGGAATACTACCTTTATTAGGTGTGCTAGCATGAACTGGATAGCTCTGAATCATTTCAGAAGACTTGCTTTGAACACCATAATACTGGTAACATGACTGTGACTCAGAAAATAACATATTTGCTGTTTGTATGAAAAATGTTATATTAAAAACTCCAGTACGGATTTGCAGTATTCAGGTAGAAATATCTTCCTCTTATAGATGGTGATTCTCAGTCTCTCAAGGAACATCTTATTGATGAGCTGGACTACATCCTTTTGCCAACTGAAGGCTGGAATCGGCTAGTTAGCTGGTACACACTGATGGAAGGTCAAGAGCCAATAGCACGCAAGGTACTTTCTAATTACCTGCTGGGATGAACATGATTCAGATATAGTCCTGCAAATACGCAGGAGTTGCACAAGAATTCATTAGCAGATAATAAGTCCTGACCTATGATAATCATACAGACAACTCCTGCTTTAGATGCTTATTGATATCTAATTTTTATTCAGATTTTAGAGGCTTAAGTGTTTAATATTGAGAAAAGGGGATGCAAAGGATACAATACTTTCTTTTCCTGGAAATAAGTCCTCTTAAGATCTCAAGAACAAGCTTTAAAAGCTTTTAAGTCTATTAATTAAAATATTTTTGTGATTGAGTAAATAGAACTGTATTGAGTGTATTAGTTAAAAGCCTAGCTCTAATAATGTTAACATTAGCAGAGTAATTGGTAGTTTCTTTTCTGGTAAACCCAGTCTTTTGTGCTCAGCAGCTTGCTAAGGGAGTTATTTCTTTAAGCAAAAAGCTTACCTCAACACAAGTAGTAGTCCATGGTATGGTGGATATTGTGGCACTCCATTGGAATGAGATACTTAGAAATTAACACCTTTTAGATTTATTTATGTTTGCTCCAGCACATAGCACACTTATTACTACAGTGATATGACATTTTGCCAGTTTATTGATAATAAAATGGCTTTCTGTTTGTATTATTTCTTAAGATTTTCAGGATAGTGATTACGGTTCCATCCTCACTGGACTGAATTACTTAAGCTTTAAAATACATTTTGGTATGTTTACCAAAATTATTGATCATTACAGCATATTCTTTCAGTTACGGGGATCTTTATTTGAATTCCTGCAAAACTGCTGAAAGAATATTAGGATTAGAATTTAATTTTATGACTTCTGGTGTAATACAACTTTTTTTTTCTTCCTATGATATGACAATGGTCTAAATGCATGCATGGTGGCCGCTTACTTGAAGTCCACTCTTTTCAAGCAAATGCCAGATACAGCTGTAGAAGAAATTTTGTGTCTTCAAGATTCATTTGGTCAGCAATAGAAGTAGTTGATCGAGGCTTTTTTAACAGTAATAAAATAAAATAATTATTTTTTTTCTAAGAGACATCCCTGCAACATCTGTCTTTTTCTGTAGTTCTGTAAGACCTAAAATCCAATAAAATAACTCTCCTTTTTTAAAAATATGTCTGTTACCAACTTGTTACTGTTTTTTCTGAAGATGGATTTCAGCAAACTGAATAGTCTTCCATCATCATGGTAAAGCAAAAGTTTTGTAATTTTTTCAATTTGGGGAAAAAGTGGAAGGAGAGAGAAGTGAAATTAGAGTAATTTCCCTTCTACTTGAAAGGAACTCACTGGAAATATACATGTAGTATAATGAGTGGCCAGGTAAACTGGCCTAGCTTCATTATTTTCCACCAATGTGAACAGCAGTTGTCCTCTGAGAAGCAGTATTCCAGTTCAGCATTTTTCTTTCTGCTGTTTTTGTCATTCATGATTCTTTTTCCTGTCTGCCTTTATGGGGTTTTTTTCATAAAGGTGGGATTATACTTTTCTTTCATCCCCTTTGTTACGTCAACTATTTTTGAAATGTGGATCCAAATTTTAAATTGATAAAATATTGTACTTGATCTATGTCAAATAATGTTATGACTTTTTGTAGTAGAATGTGGTGATGCTACCACACAGTGTCTGTTTTTATTCTTAGAAGTGTCATAGCCATACTGCACAGTTTTGTTTACTGCAACTATTTTGTTCTTATTCTAGTAGATGAAAACTAAGCTGCTCAAATTTAGATGCATTTTTATTTAAATATAGTTTTTGACAATCATTAAAGCTAAGGCAAGCAATGTAATAATTCACTAATTTCTTCATTTTTTTTTCCTGTGGCACATGCGTACGAGTTATATTTGTACAGCAGATCTCTCCTAGCAATTAGCTGGTGGCGCTTTTTTTAACTGTATTTGTCAGATGTATCACATATCAGGCTGATGGTTATTTTTGGAACAGTCTACATGACTAAGTGTACTGCAGTTACACTTTGGAAGATCAAAGGGAAAAACATTTAAGAGGTGACCCTGAATACTTTTTTTATATATTTTACTTTTATTTAAAAAAAAAATCTGGTATACTTAACTATTTTGTGATAGGTGATACAAAAATGAACATATAATAAACAACTGGAAAAAGTAGGTAAAATTTCAAATTAATGTATTCATTATTGAAATGTAAGTGGAAGATTTGTAGGTTTTGTTTAGAAATGTAATATACAGATTTTATTAGTGTGTATTCTATTTTGTGTGAACATTCTTTAACTGTGAAAATTAGTTCTTCATGTTCTGTGGAAGTAGTATACAATTAATGTATTTTGAAATAAAATAACTTTTGGTGGTTTTTATCTTTGGATTGAGTATCTTTGGGTTAAGGATGCATATTTGTCATTTCTACTGTACTTACCACTTTGAAAGTCATGGTGGCCGTGTTATACACAGGTAAGACAATCATCGTCATGGAAGAAGTAACTTTCTAGTTTACTGTATTTCTGAAAAGCTATAGGAGAATTTTAGTTGTAGTTTTTAGCATTTATTAAGTGTCATCTATTCACTCAACTTCAGTTTCATGAAGAGTTCTCAAAATTATTTGAAGTGTGTGTATATGGAAACATACTCGGACTGATACCTGATCCCTTTCTGTTTTTCAGGTCGTTGAACAGGGTATGTTTGTAAAGCACTGCAAAGTAGAAGTATATCTAACAGAATTAAAACTTTGTGAAAATGGAAATATGAACAATGTTGTCACACGAAGATTTAGTAAAGCTGATACAATAGGTACGCACAACTATTTTTAAAAATATGTGGTTGATACTTATATGTGGTGTCAAGTTCTGAATAGGTTTCTAGGTAAATGATGGATGGGTATTGCGACCATTAAAAAGGATGGGAGTAATTTTGTTTGGGTCAAAGTTAAAAATTAAACAATTTAGAATATTGGAGTGGTTTAATACAATTTTAAGAATGTAATTGTGTGTTTTATTATCTAAGCATCTGTATTAACTTTAGAGGTTTGAGCTTGTCAGGAAGTGAGCGGTGTGATATTGTTTATTGGATTTCATAGTACTTTTTTCTTTGCTTTTGGTGGGTAGGAAATATATTTTCGTGTGTTTCATTAAGCAACACGTTTTAGCCATATATATGAAGAGAAGAGTATATTACAAAACACAAGAACGAATGTAATTCATAAATTAATGGCTAAAGGTGACCTACAAAGGCAGTATTCTTTGGGTTGTGAAGTGGTAGGCCAGGCACAATCTTTTACAGTAATTGAGTTTTCTATTAAACCTTTAATTTACCTTTAAATCTTTAACTTACCTTTATTTGTAGTTATTTTGACTGCTCATTGAGCATTCTATCATTGTTTGAAACTATATTTTGATAACATATTTGACTTTGAAAATAATCACAGTATATGCAAAGATATTGCTGATCACAGAAACTCAATTTTTGATGTATTTGTGCATGTGTATCTGAGATAAGAGTCTTTCAATCATCTGTATTTGTGCAGTTAGAATTGTACTTTATGCCCAACCATCACTTTGTTTACATTTGTTGGCAGCAACGTAGGGTTTTTTTAGGTTTTACTTCTTTTTACGTTATGGGTAGTCACTTATACTTACTACCCTTTAATTCTTTGCAGGTTGCTTTCTTTAGAAATTGAGTCATTTTGCTTTGTTAAATTTAAATCTTTAAGTTAGAAAAGGAATCACTACTTGTATTAGAATAAATACTTAAAAATTGTGAAAATTCTCCTCAAAACAAGACTACAAGTATCGTATGTTAATTGGCCTTCTCGAGATCTGGTTTAACGTGGGAAGATGTACTTCATTATTCTCTAAGGAAACCCAGAAACTTGGAAAAAGTAGTCTAACATTATCCTTCCCTTAGGACCAAATGCAAGCTATTTTGCAGCTATACTGAATTTAATTGTATCATTGGAATTATAGCTAATGGATGAATTTCTGATATTTTCTTTCTCTAATCAGAAGCAGGGCATTTTGGAATTACTCACTTGAAGGTGTATTCATTTTTCTTGGCAAAGAGAGGATTACAATTATGAGAAAATTGTCAGAAAGGTAATGAGAAGCGGTCAAACTCACTGGCAACCTCTTTCCAGACACTGGCCTTATTTGCTTTCCTGAGATGTGGATGATATGCTCCTGGAAGCCTTTAAAAAACATGCCCTTTCTGAAGCTGAAGCTGTGCTTCTTGTGCAGAGCACAAAGCAGGACCATCCTAGTCAGGACATGCAAAGGAATGTACCTTAGAAGCAGAGCTAGAAAAATTAAACCCACTTTTTAAGAGTGAAAAAATAATCCCTCTTATCGTCCATTAGTAAGATGGTAATTTATTTTTTCCCCCCTTCTCCTTACTCAAGTATATTTAAGGCAGTTCTGGAATTCATCAGATACACAGCAGAGGTGCTCATTATTTCAATAAATAATATGCAAGAGGGATCTTGCAGGATCTTGATTACTTTTCACCCTTCCTTGTATATTCCAGTAAGAGATGTATTTTTATTACGGTTGCAGAAGACTTGTAGTACAAAAGAGTCAGTATCAACCCCACTGAAATGAGTGGACATAAGGTACTATCGTCTTTTCAAGAAGTTTTAATTTTTCTAGCCACCATCATTGATTATATTATCTACTGCCCTCGAAAAAATCAGTACAAGACCTTCCTTAATTCACAAAAGCAGAGGAATATCCTAAGTACAGTATAATACCTATGAGTCTTCACATATGTGTTATTCCTGGAACACCTGTGCTTTTCCACTAAAATAGAAGGCAAATTAAGGTGTATGTCAATAAATAAGTACAAAGTAATGACAGTCATTCTCTTGGGATGGTACTAGGAACATCTGACATGTTCTTTGGACCTTCTTGGGAATCTCCTACAATTGAGGACTCTTGCCTTGGAGACAGTGCATATTGACTTTGAGGCTGATTGATGTCTAACTCTTTTGGGGGAGGGAGGAAATGAGGAAGGAAAATGAGCTAGATGGAGTTCAGGCAGCATTTCAGCTGAGTTGCTGATCCCAAAATCAGTTGGTGATCCATTCAGGAGTCACTAATGGGAAAGTATGATAGGACAAAGTAGTCATCAGCTAATATGTAAGGGTTTTACAAAACACAAAATGTAAGAAACACTAGCCTCCGTTACAGGTGAATAGGAGTCAGGTTTTATCTGCAATGCCAGAAAATAATTCCAAAATTGAGCTGATAAACTTCACAGAAGATTACACCAGGGGCTCCACACCTAATGGACTTTTGCTAGCAAATGATCTTAGCAAATGGCTTTGATTCATCTTTCCCTTTATTCTGCTACAGAATACAAGAATATAAAACTTGCCATCCTTGAGGACTGTTTATTCTGGGATCAGTGATTAGACTTTTTCCTTCTTTATGAGGGAGGGATTACTGATTCATAGTAAAGATTGATATCTCAACATTAACTTAATGTCTCAGGGTTTTCTTTAGCCAGTATTTGTGATAGCACTAGCCTTTAGGAGCCAGGGTGTACTTGTATTGGAGCCCACTGAACTTCTCCAGTGTCTTATTAAGACTGTTCCAGGGAGTTTTTCAAAATAGTACTTAAAGCATGCAGCTGTTTTTATAGATGAGCTAATTTTTAAGAATATAGGATATAACCTGTATGGGATCCATAACCTTTAACTCTCAAACTGAACTATCTCAAATTGTGTGCGTGCAGCTCATGGAGTGAGAGGCATCTTTAAAGGGCAGTTCTTCCTGTCTCTTTTAGACATCATCCTAGTACTAATAATTTCATACATTGGATGTATATAACTGCAACTCCCCAGGGAATTGGTGGAGTCACCATCCCTGGAAGTGTTAAAGAAGTGACTGGACATAGCACTTAGTATTATGGTTTAGTTGATATACTGATGTTCGACGCAAGGTTGGACTTGATCTTGAATGTCTTTTCCAACCTCAATGATTCTGTGATTCTAGGAGAGGAGAACCCCCATACACAACATTCCTCAAACCATACCTATTTGATATGTTTTCATTTAAGCTGGAACAGGCACTTTTACTTTAGATCATAACCCTGTAGTCCAGTAATACTTGCTGGGGATAGGAGGAAGAATTATAAAGTATGCAATGGTTATGTTCGTGGAACTATGTAAAAGAACCTTATTTTCACAGTCTCAAAATTGGCATAATAGTCAAGTGGAACATGTGCTTCCCAGAGTCTTGGACATAATGTGTAGTTGTCCAATAAGACTAGTGCTCCCTATCTCGTAACAGTTCTGTTAGTGAGGCAGGAATATGTTAAAAATTAACATAATAAGTGTTAACTTAATACTTACGACGAATATGAGCTGCAATGCTCAGATAATTAGTTGTCCTTAATAAGAATGAAAAATTATATTTTGTAAAATCTTTTAGTGAAAACCATGGATAAATCTGGATTTTCTACTTTTTTTTTTTTTACAAGATTGATGAGTAGATTAGTTCTTAGATTCACATTTAATTATTTGAATTCACTGGTTGAAAATTGATTCAGACAGTGACTTTTCTTTTTGAAAGTCAACAAATCAAATAAGTCTGTTACCTTGTTGATAGCATCTATCTTGCCTACATATCACCTCTGTTACAAAAACAGATGATCCAGTCTAACATTTGCTTTCAGACTGAAATATGTGTTAACCAATATAGAAGGAAATTGTATTCATTTGCCTACAATATATACAAAGATTATATTGGCCAGTTGTCATGCATTTCACAAGACAATGGCTGGATTTTTGCAAGGTATTTTAAAGTCTCAATTTGACTTTTTATGCTTCACATAAGAAGGGAGCAAGGGGAGCTGACACACTAGTGTTTTATCCTTAGGCTTCAGAGGAGTGTCTTTCAGAGAGTTTACAGTGCCCATTTTTATAATTGCGCTTTCAGTGATCATCAGGAATAAAGTGTAGATTTCTTGACTCCTGCTTTGTTTTCTGTGTCAGCTGTTATGAGATGTAGCTGCCATGGGGCTTTATGACTCTACCAATTAAAAAAAGCAGTTAAGCGAGATTGCTATAGTGTAGCACTGTACACATTTGTTAAAAAAATAGCTCTTTTATAAACTCTACTTTTGTGTAAGGAGAATAGAGTTAATTAAGGACTTCTTGAATTTCAGTTGTAGACAACAGTTATGGTACCTTAAAATTATGTAACACTGGTTGTATTTCTGTCAGGTAGAGTAGGAGCTGATAGATCTTTTTACATTAAATCTTTCAGTGATGTAAATTCTTTCATCTTCCTTTTAAAATAAATTTATGTGCTTCAGTTTTACAGAGTTGTCATTAATTTCTGTGAACAAGTATATTAAACTTTATGCATGTATGTTGTGGTTCATGCTAATTGCACTGGGATATGGGTAGTAGAAAAGCAGAAACCGAAAAGGATTTGATTTAGGGAGAGGAAAAGAATGTCTTGCACTCCCTGCACCTGGTTTTGCTACCACTCTCATTTCTTATAATTTGCTACCTACCCACACTCCTCTGTTAGCACACTCTAAGGAATGAATAGATGGATGCTAAGGTGGCTCCTGTCATCTGTTATCAACTTGTCTTTATTTGTCTTATTCTTGCTTTACTAAGAATCACATGCTGAGTTGGAAGGGATCCACAAGGATCATAGAGTCCAACTCTTAGCCCCTCAGAGGACCATTGCCAAGAGTCACACCATGTGCCTGAGAGTATTTTCCAAGCACTTCTTGAACTCTGTCAGGCTTGGTGTTATGACCACTTCCCCAGGGAGCCTGTTCCAGTGCCCAACCACCCTCAGGGTTGGAGAACCTCTTTCTAATATCCAACGTAAACTTCCCCTGACAACTTCAGGCCATTCTGTCAGGTCCTGTCACTGGTCACCACAGAGAAGAGATCAGTGCCTGCCCCTCCTCTCCCCTCACGAGGAAGTTGTAGACTGCAATGAGGTCTCCCCTCAGTCTCCTCTTCTCCAGGCTGAACAGACCAAGTGACCTCAGCCACTCCTCATACAGCTTCCACTCAACGTCCTTCACCATCTTCATTGCCCTACTTTAGAGGCTTTGCCTGCTGCCCCCCAGCACACTGTTGGCCCTCCTGGCTGCCAGGGCACTGCTGACTGATGTTCAACTTGCCATTGACCAGGATTCACAGGTCCCTTTCCATGGCACTGCTTTCCAGCATCTCATTCCCCAGCCTGTACAAACATCCAGGGTTGCCTCATCCCAGGTGAAGAATCCGGCACTTTCCCTTGTTGAACTTCAAATGGTCGGTGATTGCCCACTCCTCTGACTTGTTAGGGTCTCTCTGCAGGGCCTCCCTGCCTTTGAAGGAGTCAACAGCTCCTCCCAGTTTTGTATCATCTGCAGACTGCTTAGTATCCCTTCCAGTCCTGCATCCAAGTAATTTATGAAGATGTTGAAGAGCACAGGGGCCAGAATAGAGCCCTGTGGAACCCCACTAGTGACAGAGATTCAGGAGGCAGTAAGCTCCTGCTGTTTCCAATTTAAAGGCAAGCAAACTAAAAACTTCCTCTGTGTCCTACAACATGATGCAGTTGCATGACAATTTCTACAGTTTCATTCATATTTTGAATATGAGGAAATGGATTCTGATGCTTTATTTGCCTTGTACTGTTTGTGTATTGAAATGCTAAACTTGTGTTCTCTCTCTTACAAAACAGATACAATTGAAAAGGAGATAAGAAAAATCTTCAATATTCCAGGTGAAAAAGAGACCAGATTGTGGAACAAATACATGAGTAATACTTTTGAACCTTTGAATAAACCAGACAGTACTATACAGGATGCTGGTTTATACCAGGGACAGGTACAGTGAAATATTATTTGTGGATTTATATACATTTATTTTTTTGCTCATAAGAATGTAGCTGTACCCAATAATTCTTACTTCTTTTTAAATGAAATTGCCTCCTAATAGATTTTACTAGAGATAGAGGATTTTATAAGCAAATTTGCTGAAGTAAAAGTGGAATTTGGGTGTATTTTCAGGATTAAAGATTAGTTTAACTCTCCTGGTGAATTAAAATTAAAATTTGAAAATTGCTTTTCAAACTTAAATTTTAAATTTATCAAATTTTACAAAATTGCTGACATGACTTTGGTAAAACCTGAAATAAAAAATTATTCCTAGGATGTGGGATATGTTCCTATAATGAAACTCAAAATTTGAAGAACTTTTTAGGTACTCTAAAAGAATAATGTCTTCTAGTCAAATTCCACTGTTCAGATTTCAGAAATAAAGTAAGAAGAGATGAAAATATTTTAGATAAGAATGATAGAGGCAAAAGAGCTTGTAAATCTGCTTTAACATGAGACTATATTATCACTTTAAAGTCATCACGTTATAGGCGAATTTCTCACAAGAAATTTTACCTTTCCATATCCGTATAAAGAGCAAATACTGAGTGTTAAACTACACAAATATAAACGTGAACAGATTGAGTAATTTGATCGATAGAATAACTTCTCATACTATTACATTGATTCTTTATTCTCCAGATAGAGTTGAATGTTTTTTCAACAGCTGTAGTTCGTGCTGTCATGCTGCAAATATGAATGGGTGAAATTTGATGGAAGGAATTGTAGGCGCAATTACATTAAAATATTTCCTTTTGCCTTGAAATACTAGACTCTAACCTACTTACCGGCAGTATTTATGCTATGTTTCAGTTTTCTTTTATGTCATGGAAGGTAAGTAATCAGTGCAACAAAATAACTGCTTGAACTGTTGTGCCCTTTAGCTTCATGCTGCATGCACTTAAACCCTCACACAGGTAATTTTAACGATGTAGAGGTCCTGTTGGAAGAGCCCACATCTCTCATAAAAGATTTGCATCAAAGATGGAACTTGCAAATTGCTCTATCCCAGTGAAACATTAACTATGAAGCAAGCATGGTCTAATAAAGCCATGAAAAGATCTCTAGGTGACATCGGTACTTTGAGCGAAACAAATATTGTTTAAAGCAGAGTTTAACCATTGTTTATGAAAATGTTAAATGTCATGGTAGGCCATATGTGTTTGGTCAGTTGCACTTGCTGACACACAGGGTTGTTATTTTTCTTGCTGAGCTTCCCAATCTTATAATAGTTATTCTGACTATTACAGTCTGTCTAACCTAATAGTTATTTTTTACTGTGTATGTGATTGAATAAATTAATGTTTCGAATTTATCAGTTGATATCTGAAGCAAGCCTTTATGGGTTCCATTGAACTTTTAAGTCTAAATCTACTTTTATTTAGTAGTCTCTGAGAACCAGTCAAGGAAGTATGGAAGAATCTGTCTTAGGTGACCAAAGATGGCAGACTGCTCTTTTACGGATAGAAAGCTTGTTTTAAATGTCACGGCCTATTGTATTCAGACTGAAAATGTGGTTACATGTTCAGGTGGCAGAATGACTTATACATAAGATTTTGAGCTTTAGTACATATGGGAATTTATGTCGTGGTGTAGACACATACAGGCATAGTGTGGCAGTTATTAGTGTGTTGAAACATCAGTATACAGTTGTGCAGAATTAGTTGAATTGGAAATCAGGAGTTGGATTCAGTTTAAATACTGAAGTCTGGTTGCCATTTCAAATGATCTAGCTATCTCAGCTGTCAGTCCAGAATGGCATGAGCTGCTTGTAGGTCCTGTGTCATATCTGCCGGCGTAGGGCAGATACCACAAATACCCAAAGGGGTTTAAAATGGCACCTGATGCCTGTGTTGGGGACTGAGTGTTCTTACTCTGTTTTTTACCAATAACAACTTGAATTAAATTAATTTCATTAGCCTACTGTCCCACTGAAAAAAGTAATATTTGATAAATGCTTTTATAAAATATACAGAAGTAACCAAACAGATATTATTTTAAGGCTATCAAAGCAGAAAATAGTTTTGTTTGGGTGGTTTTGGTTTTTTTTCCTATTGATCTGTGTGAGGCAAAATTTCTCCAGGAATATTCCTTCCTTAACAGGGCTGTTGTATAGACATGTGATTTCTGTAGATTCATAGGTACTGTTTAAACATTGCAGGTCATCTTCTGACCTCTTTGAGAAATAAGTGGCTTGCCATTTCATCCATGGTTTGTATAGGAATAGATATATTAAGTGGCTTGCACAAAGTTGCACAAATTAAAAAGTGTGGAGGAAAAAAGTAGAGAGAGGAAGGGGCAGTGTAATTGAATGGAATATTCTTGAATGTTAGTGAATAGTAACTTAAATAGCAAGTCTTTTCTGTCTCAATCACGTGCTAGCAAATCCATTACGAAGATGGAACAGAGAGCTATCTACTGATATTTTTATTTCAGTTTTCTTCTTACTCCTTTTCTGGTAGGTCCTGGTGATAGAACAGAAGAATGAGGATGGAACATGGCCAAGAGGTCCTTCAACTCCTAAGTAAGTTATGAATTCCAGTCATGCGGTTCTCTATAGCTTAACTGTTTTCATGTTACTTTGCTTTATTAAAAAAAAATCTAATTTTATAAGTGGCATTTTATTTTGAAAATCATCCTTCAGATGTTTTAGTTGAAAATATGATGAATATATTTGTTGTGAGTGCTGTGCAATGTAGATCATAACATAATAATGGTGAATTCCTGCATATATGTTGCTTAATTTTGTTGATTTCAACCACTGATATATATTATCCTGCTTAAAAATAGAAAAAAATCCATAGTAGGAAACTGTAAAACTTAGCTTATTTTATTCAGATTTCTGTTTCAAAGCTTAGTGTATCTGTTAGGTGAACACAGATATATGTATTTTATCAATATTTTTCTTATATGTAAATGTTCTCATGGACAGCTTGTTCCTTCTCCTCCAGAGAACAATATTTACACACAAAGCTTATTCAAATTGCAACCTACATTACCATCATGTTGTGTTTGTTCTTTGTTGGACTGTCATCAGTTAACACAGTATGATGATGTTTTTCTTTTCTGTTCTTCCTACTGCCATTATCAACAGCACTTTGATGATGGCAAGTGAGTAGAAAGATTTGTGTGTTTTTCCTCATTTAGATGGATAAACTTTTTTTAATATTGTTTCCAGAATCTAAATCTGTGTTTTGTTGGTTTTGAAGAACAGTTGGAACTGGTTACTAGTAAATTAACATGATCTCAGCCTTACAAATAATTAACTGTGTTTTTCCCCTTTGTTGTCTGGTTCTTGAAAATATCTTTCATAAGAAGTTGTTTTAAATTCTCTTTATTCCTTTTGAGATTATGCATTTATGTGAATGTCACTTATTTTAAAACATTTTTTATACTATCATTGCTTATCACTTGAAGGACAGAGATTCTTTGTCTTTGGTGTTTTATCTTGAGCACCTTTATTGGGAACACTAGTTTCTATTAAGTTATTTAATGAAATCTGAGTTCAATTTAAGCTTAGTATGAACAGTTTAATCTTACTTAGCAAGATGTTATAGCACAAGGAATTGGGAATGTGGAGCAGTGGAAAGAATGGGATGCTAAGTATTTGAAGTTTAATCTCTGACCTCAAAAAGCATCCAGTAGAAATTTAAATTCGTAGTCAAATTTTAGATGCAGATTTTGAAGGTTAAAAGAACTGCAATAACTCACTGTCATGGATTCTTTTGGAGGTTTTGGTAGGAAGATATTCTGCTGGTGGTACTGTTTTTATTCTGCCAAACTTCTTTTCCACTTTAAGGAAAATATTCAGGAGCAGTATATAAATTCAAGAATATCTCCTGAAAAATGTGTGCTCTGACCACAAGCCAAATGGTAATTGAAAATGCTGGTATCAGAGGAGGTTGGAAGAAAATGAGCAAATGAGGATGAATAGTTTTACTGTGAAGTTGGGGTGTGGTTTTGAAATTTGGCAACTATCAGAAAGATTGAAATGTGGTATTCAAATGTCCTGTAATAGTAGAAGATGTGCAAAATTTAGTGGATTCAAATAGCAACTGTCAACAGACAGTAGTTGGGGACAAGTTTTTACACCTGTTTAAAACTTTATGAACAATTTAATAAATGAAGTTGTTTATATCAGCTACTGGGATATTTGTTGTTCAGGAAGGTTGGCTTCTGTGAAACTTTTTCTAGAGGGCTCATACTGACTTTTCCTAGAGTGTCTTTAATGTCATCTGCTCCCAAAACAGGTATTACTTAGCATTAATGAGCAGTTTTGCAGAAAATTTTGTTGTACTAACTTGTCTGAGTAGCTGTCTTCTCAGTGTCATACGTGTGACAAAATTACACAAACGTACAGATCCCAGTTGCTTTGGTAGCTTAGTTGCTGCTGATCCCAGTATTTGAAAGGAGACTTGTGATCTGTGTGCAGACAACTTTTTTTTATATCTGTATCCTTCTGTGGGAAATTATTCCACAGAAAAAACAACCAATCCCATTTGAATGGTTCATTATTGTCGAGACGATGTTTTAAACTAATATATAAAGAAAATCTAAGGTTGAAGTTCAAGTAACTTAAAAAACTTCTACAAAATCTAGTTTCTTACGTTCTGAAAAAAATGTACAACAGTTAAAACCTTTCAGCCAGTCTGTGATTCTAAAACGTGAGACAAGGAGAAGCAAGGAACTTAAGTTTTGACATTCCATGAATTAGCAAATGAATAGCCACGACAAGGTTTCTTTTAGTTTTCTATTAAGAAGTTTTTACCTGTCCATATGCAAATATAAAAGCAAGTTAGAGAAACATACAAAGAATCTATATATTACTAGTGAATTTCCTTCTAATTTTAAAAAAACGTTGATGCTGCTTTTTTTAGAAAACTTAATACACAAGTTTTAAATCTATTGATCCATCCAAAAATGCTTCTGATATGGTAAAAAATTGAGAATTTTTAATTCATCTGTAAATCTATATCTCTGTGTAATAAAAGCAATAGATATAATTCTGACACCTTTTTTTTTTTTTAGACTTCACTGTGGAGTAAGTCAACCTAATCAAATAGCTGCCTACTTTGCATAATTTACAGATGGTTTGCAGCTAACATTAAAGCAATTTTTGCATGGAAAAGAGAATACATTGTTGGTAGGGGGGTTTTTGACCATACAAAAACTTGAGAGTCTACACATTCATAGCTTTTTTTTTTTCTCCTTGTAATAATGAATGTTTTCTTATAATATTTGTCACATGGAAAGTTTTTTCACATTTTTTTTTCTCATTCAAAACTGTATGCCCTTATCTTGGAAAAACATTAAAGGCTCTTTCTTGATTCTTTTCGATCGCTGAGCTGGATCCCATAATGTTTTTTAAGAAGAGAAAAAATGGATAAAAGATGCTTAGCTGTGCTTTTTTGAAAAAAGATAATGGTTGTGTATCCAAGTTTTTTAGGAAAAAATATCCATATATCTTCAAAGGAAAAACTGTGTTTGTCTACTGAAATGAAAACTATCATCTTTAACAAAGAGATTTAAAATCCAGTTTCTTTCCCTGAAGCAGTTGATACGCAGACAGGTGTGCCTTTCTACTGACTTTTCTGTAAAAAAGATAATTATGGAGAATAGAGCTAAGTGGGGACTTACTCTGATGTCTTAAATTGTAAAAGCAAGAACTGTCAGAGCTTGTCTGCCAGTCAAAAGCTGGACTGCCATTTGCTGATGCATAATAACTTGTGGTCTGAGATCCTGTGAGTAAACATCAAACAGTAGTAATGTTCAACACACATTTTCAAGTTAGTTTAACAAACATGTTCATTAATGTCAATTAATGCAGGGTTGAAAAACTCTTAACAAATGCATACCCTGAACATTATTCTTTTTTGATTGCTGAATGTTAAAATACCAACCTTTCATGGAAATCCCCCAAGAAAGTGTGATTAGCTAAATTAGATGGATTTTGTAAGAAGAGAATAGTATAAACTGTAGTAGGTGAAACATACTAAAGCTTGCTTTAAAATTGTATGTCAGCCTGTATATAGCCACAGCTTCACAGAATAAGAGTCCATGACAACTGAAAGACCTCTCAAGGTAATCTCTTCCAGTCCCCCTACTCAAACTATGGGCAGCTGGAGCAGATCCAGGCACATCTGAGTATCACTGTACTGCACAGCCACTCTGCTCAACCTGTTCCAGTTTTCAACCACCCTTGCTGTAAAACAAGTGACAGTTGATCACTTTTTTTTCTCTTTAGGAATATGGCCTTCAATTCCATCTGAACATATTCCATATTCAGATGGAATTTTATTTATTTCAATTTATACCTATAGACCTCTGTTCTTTCACAGGGCACCACTGAGAAGGGTCTTTGCTCCATCTTCCTAATTCCCTCCCATTAGGTATTTATACAGTTGATAAGATTGCCCTGGAGCCTTCTCTTCTCCAAGCTGAAGAGCCCCAGCTCTCAGCCTCTCCACAAAGGTCAGATGCTGCAGTCTTTGATCACCTTTGTGGCATCTCACTGATCTTGCTCCAGAATGTCCCCATCCTTCAGGTACTGAGGAGCGCAGAAGTGGACTCAACACTCCAGGGGTGTCTTGCCAGTGCTGAGTGGAGGGGAAGGACCACCTCCCTTGACTTGCTGGCAATACTTTTCCCAGTCTAGCACACTGAGCCAAAGTGGTTGGCCCAAGGACACCCTGCTGGCTCATGTTCAGCTTTTGGTCCAGCAGGACCCCAGGTCACTTCCTGCCAAGCTGCTTTCCGTTTGGTCGCCTGTTCCTCCAGGGGCAGAATTGAGTGATTTTCACTTACACTTATGTAACCCATTCTTCATCTGCTTGTCTGTGAGGGTGTTGCAGGAGACACTGTTGAGAGACTTAGAAAAGTTGAGATAAGCCATATGTTGCTTCTCTCTCATCTGCCAAGCTACTAATCTCATCATAGAAGGCTGTCAGGGGCCCTTTTCTCTCCGGGGCTGTAACCCATGGGACTCATCCAAGCAGATCCCTGAAAAGGTTAAAGTCTACTCTCCAGAAATCCAGGGCTGTGTTACTGATTTCTACCATCCTCTCAGGATCTCAAATTTCACCATCTTAAGGTCACTTTGGCCAGGGCCCCAACCTTCACATTCCCAACTACTTCCTCCTTGTTTTTTAAGTATCAGATCCAGCCAAGAACCTCTCCTTGTTGTCTCTTCAGTTACCTGCATCAGGAAGTTGTCATCATTGCATTCCAGAATCTTCCTGCATTTGTTGTACCCTGCTGTATTGTCCTACCACTAGGTCCCCTGCAAGGGCTAGGGCTTGTGAATGTTAGGCTTCTTCAAATTGTCCAAAGAAGTCTTATCTGCCTTTTTTTTATCCTGATCTGGGCAGTGTATAGCAGATACCCACAGATTATTAGAGGAAAAAGGTTGTTCTGGTTACAGTTGTTTTTGCTGATGTCCATATTTATGTTTTTGGTCACTAGGGGAATTCTAGTGCAGTTTAACTATAGGGTTAATTAAGTATATGGGCAAGTCAGTACGTAATGTGACTTATTGTCTCTTTTGGCATAGGACTACAGTAAAGTGGGTTTTTTTAACCTGCCTTTTGCTGCAGGGTTTGTTTGTTGGATCGTTAAATGTTACTTTTCAAACTTATCTCTTGCATAGTTCCTGCTGCTGTTCTAGCTGTGTTGAGAATTTGGTTTACTCCTGTCCTGCATGAGAGAACAATCCATTTACTGACTATTGGATTTTTCACTCTGGCTTAAACACAGAGTTTAAAATTTATTGTTTTTGTCATTCTGTATTCTTTGAACATCTTTCTGTGGTGTGTTAACACCACAGTAACATTAATACATACTGTAGTTAGTACACTACAAAAAGTACTGCTTTGTCTTAGAACCTTGTATTTAAGAAATAATTGAGTTTTGTTGCACACTAGCTTTTTCATTTTGTCTTAAGAGATTCCTAAGTCACAGCAGTTGTTTTATGAGTAGATACATTTGATCATTCTTTTCTGCATAATTTTAAAGGCATAACTGAAGTATGGCAATACATTCAGCCTTAGCACTTTTACAGTCTTTTCAGGTTCTTTTTATTATCCTTGCTTTGATTTTTTTTGTTTGTTTGTTTTAAATGATGGGGGGTGGTTACTGCCAATGTTCTTATGAAGTTTTCCCAGAAGTATTGAAATATATTAAGAACTGCAAGAGCTAAGAATGAATTCTGTTCTTCTCTGTACACAGTATTTGGCAATGTAAGCTGCCATCATCAAGCAGAAAGGCTGCACATCTCAGAGGGTGTTCAGGGATCTCTAACTAATTTACCTGTAGCACTTTGTATTTGATATCAAAATGCTGTCAAAGACTAAAACTACTGATTGTCATAAACAAATTAATTTATATTTTGGTGGAAACCAGACCTTTATGTAGCTTATTCTGGTTTCTTTTAGCATTTTTGCACAACAATTAGACCTTGAGTTTTTTAAATTTAAAACTGTATTGCATTTGAATTTGGCTTAAATTATATAAAAGCTTCAAATTTGTTTTGAAAAGTTCAATTTCGGTTCAAAATCACTCAGATCAAATAGTTTCTAAGACAGTTACATGTATGAATGTCATAATTTAACTTTTTTCTTGAATTTAGGTAGGGTTAAACTGACTTCAGTTTGATATCTTTCTTGTGGACTCAGTCTGTGTATATTACTTCTCTGAAGATAATGTTCAAAGTGGATGATTTAGATTGATAGAGGAAATCAGCAGGAAAGCTTTGTAAATGTTGATCAGCGTACTTTAAATATTAACTAACATGTTCTTCACATGGTGATACATAGAATCATAGAATGGTTTAGGTTGGAAGGGACCTGAAAAGATCGTCTAATTCCACCCCCCTGCCATGGGCAGGAACACCTTCGACCACATAAGGTTACTCAGAACCCCGTCCAAACTGGCCTCAAGAAATTCCAAGTATGGGGCAACCACAGTTTCTCCAGGTGGCCTGTTCCAGTGCCTCACTCTTCCTGACATCTGATCAAAACCTACTCTCTTTCAGTTTAAAACCATTCCCCCTAGCCTGATGACTACGTGCCCTTGTAAACAGTCCTTCTCAAGCTTTTTTGTAGCCCTCTTAAGCTACTGGCAGGCTTCTCTAAAGTTTCTCTGGAGCCTTCTCTTCTCCAGGATGAGCAGCCCCAATTCTCAGCCTATCTTCAGAGAAGTACTCCAGCCCTCTTATCATCTTGTGGCCCTGCTCTGGACTCACTTCAACAAGTCTGTGTCCTTATGTTGGGGCCCCAGAGATGAACACACTACTCCAGGTAGGGCGTCATAGGAGCTTTACAGAAGGGGAGAATCACCTGTCTTGAACTGATGGTCACACTTCGTTTGATGTAGCCCAGGATGCAGTTGGCTTTCTGTGCTGCAAGTGCACGTTGCTGGGTCATGTTGAGCTTCTCATCAATCAACAGGCCCAATTCTTTATCCTCAGGGCCGCTCTCAATCCATTCTCAGCCCAGCCTGTACTTTTGTTTGGGATTGCCCTGACCCAGGTGCAGAACCTTGCATTTGTTATTGTTGAACTTCATCAGGTTTGCGCAGGCTCACCTCTCAAGCCTGTCCAGGTCCCTCTGGACGGCATCCCTTCCCTCCACCAGCTCACACACACTGAGTGGTGTCAGCCACACCACTCAGCTTGGTGTCATCAGCAGACTTAATGAGAGTGCACTAATACCACTGTCCATGTCACCGACAAAGATGTTAAGCCACACTGGTTCCAATACTGACCCCTGAGGACTACTGGTCTCCACTTGGAGCTGTTGACAACTCCTTGAGTGTGACCATCCAGACAGTTCCTTATCCACCAAGTAGCCCATCTGTTAAATCCGTTTCTCTCCAGTTTAGAGACAAGGATGTCATGTGAGACTGTGTAAATGCTTTGCAGAAGTCCAGGTAGATGACGTCAGTTTTCCCTCATCCACCACCTCTTGTAACCCCACTGTAGCAGGCCACCAGATTTGTTCAACAAGTTTTGCCCATAGTTGGCAGCATGTTGGCTGTCACCAAGCACCTCCTCGGGTTTCCTGGTTGGGTGGCCTGTAGCAGACCTCCACTATAAATGTCACCTGTCTCTGTCCTTCCTTTAAACCTTACACATAAGCTCTCTGTCAGGTCCTCATCCATCCCCAAGAGGAGCTCCATGTACTCCAGCTGGTCATTGACAGAGGGCAACACCACCTCCTCATCTCCCCTGCCTGTCCTTCTAAAGAGCCTGTATCCTTTCCTTCCAACACTCCAGCCACAGTAGCCATCCCACCACTTATTACCAGTGATGGCAGTAAGATCATTGCCCTGCAGGCATGTTCACATCTCTAACTCCTCTTGTTTTTTGCCTGTGTTGCGTGCGTTTGCATGGAGATGTGTAAGTTGGGCCCTCCACAAAGGTGACTTACTGGCTGCAGTGGCTGGAATTCCTTTGTGCCGTATTTCAGGTTCACTCCTACTGACCTGCAAACCATTTCCAGGCTCTGGCCAGCTCTTACTAGCTCTGGCATCAAATTGTTATGATTGGGGTGGATTGATTTTCCCCTCCCCCAGCAACTTTTCTGTTGGAAAGCGTTTATTAATAGAAGGTTGAAAATAAATGTGAAAATGTACTCAGGAAAATTTCCTGTGTAAAAATGTTTATCTCCTTGCAGAGTTTAGCTCTTGAAAGGTGCTTAAAAAGTCCTGAGCATGCAGAATTTCTTCTCTTATTATTGTGATATGTATTTCAAAGCTTTTCAATGATAGCTGGAACTCCAATCAGTTGGAGTTGCATAGGGCCTACAAAAACATGAAGGTGCCTGAATTCTTTTGAGTAGAGTCTTTTCCTTGGTTACCTGTAAGATTTGATCAAAAAAAGAAAAATGCACTGCAAGATAGTTGTAAATATTGTGTTTAATTTTCACATTCAGAGGGTCTTTGTGATGAAAATGATCAGTATTCTTGTGTTTTTTAAAATAGTCTTAAACCATGGGGATGAGTGTTAATGCTTTTGCTTTTGGCAAAAAAGGTTTTTAAAGATTATTAAGTGTTGACCATAATATCCTGAAATTTTTTTAATATTACTGAGACAACTTTAATTAAATGGTTTCATGCTGCTGTTAAGCTAACCTTGAAATATGTATCTTGATCATTCTTGTATCTCATCTCAACATCCATTTAGGTTGAAATGAAAAATTAATAAAATTTCCATGTTAGAAACTTTACATTTTAGGTTTTAGAAGATCGAAATACCTACAGTCATACTATAAACTGAAAACTATTTTTTTTAGCATAGTGGCCTGTGATTTCTTTTGCTTTTTAATAGCTCTATTTCTTCAACAAGTTATGAAAGTGTAAAGTACTGTGAAGTATTTCGCGTTTTAAAGGATGGATTCTGAAGGCTGCATGTCCTGGGTATTTTTAGTGCTTTGCCCACTTTTTGGAAAGTATTTCTTTTCCATACTTGTTTATATGCTTTGTTCATTTATTATCTTTCTTTCATAGTTTTTAGTATCTCAGCATTTTTGTCTAATTTATCATTTTCATATTTTTAAAGGTCCCCAGGTGCATCCAATTTTTCAACTTTACCAAAGATTTCTCCATCTCTATCAAATAATTATAACAACATGAACAACAGAAAGTAAGCAATATACCTTAAAACATTATTTAATTTAATCACCCTAGTGTGACATAAACAAAGTTTGATGTTTTATAGCTCCTAGCTTAAGGATTTTGAATTGCTTTGCAGTATTTGGCTTGTGAATTGTTACTGGTCACTATTTCAAAGTGTAGGTATTGTAAAACTGATACCAGGAAATGAAACAGCATTAAAGATGTTTATAACTCTTAGTCTTCAGTAGGGAAGACACTAAAAGGAATGCTGAGCATTGTAAGAAAATGTATAAATACTTCATTTAGAGTTTATCATTCTAGAAATACATTGTTGTTGTTATTATTACCCTGTCTGAATTTAAATGGACAACAAAAAAGTATGAACTGCTTATATTTATGGTGGTCAGGTTTTCCCATACTTACTGCTCCTAAGGTATGAGAGGAGCATATGTGACATCACACATGGATTTGAAATCATGACAGCTGAAGTGTTTTAGATGTAATGTAGCCAGCAACCTAACTTCTGTTTGTTAGTGCAGGAAGATTTGAAAGAGGTGAGTCTGTGTGCTTGAATATTACAGCGAGCAAAAACTTAGTAAAAAGCTTCTCACTTTTATGGGTTTTCTCCTTTATATTCCAAATTAGAAGTTTAATAAAGAATGTAATAAAACTCTAAAAGAAGAGCTTTCATATTCCAGTGGCCAACTTTGTGTGTAATTTTTGGGGTTTTGTGGTTTTTTGTTGTACACAGCTGTAAAAAAAGTTGGTGAATATAGAAAAACATGGAATTATTTCACTTTAACAGATAATGGAGCATCTTTCAAATGCTTGAAACCAGAGAGCACTCGTCTTTAATGCAAGCTGGGGGAAGTTGAAGAGCCCTATTCTTACAATTCATTCAAATTTTTAATATTTTTCCAAACATGCATTTTGTGATCAAACATGAAGATGTTAAATATTAAAAAGGTGACATAAGTATTAAATATCTTATACAATATTTTCCAGTTAAATACTGCACTTATCAGAAGTGATTTTTCCTAAGGGGTGAAGTGTCACTTATGCTTCTACCAATTGTGAGTAGCCCCAACTCTCACTGTTGAACAGTTGAAATCCATATATTTAACTGCAGTCTTTTGTACTCCATGTGTGACTGTGTAGTAAATAAAAAGAATATTGTATCTATGATTGTGTGAAAAGTTACTTGATCAGAGCTGAGCCTCCAGCTGAGAACTAACCTCTCCTTCCCCCAGTGCTTAAGCAAAAGGCAATTGTAATGCCAAAACCAAAACTTAACAGCTACTTTTTCCTAGGGAGCAGCCATTTTAAATAAAGCCATCAAGGCTTTCCTAATTTTTTTTAAGTTTTTTTTTTTTGTTTTTTTTTAATGTTAGCTTCTTGCTAGTGATCCTGTAGTTATTTTTAGAAAGCACTTAGGAAACCTGTTGCCAATTCTTGCAGCTTTTAAAGATAGTTTGTTCACTTACATTATCTGATTTTAATTTTATTTCTTGATTATTTTGGAGCCAAAATGTGAGCTTTTAGAACTTTAGGAAAAGTTCTGGGGTTTTTTTTGGTTTATTTGCTTTGGGGTTTTTTTGGTGTGTTTTTTTTTGGCGAGAGGGGTTTTGTTGGATTTTTTTGGTTGCGTTTTTTTTAATTTTATGATTTTCAACAGAAATACATGTACAAGGAAGTAATATAAAATTCAGATTTGATAAGGAATTGGTCCTTTCAAGTGCTTTAACTGTAACTTAAACATTTGTAAATCCACTAATAGGTATGTGAACTCTGTAGTGTTATGAAATACTAGCCATTTTTCTCTTATATATCAAAACACAGTATATCTGGATATTAGGTAAGACTGATATTCAGTGCAGAAGTATATGGTTTCCCTTACAATGTAGTGATCCAATTATGATGAGTTTAAAAGAAATACTTGAAAAATCACAAATTAATAATACAAGATATAATTCAGAAGAATCTTTAGCAGCACTTCTGTCAGAATACAAGTTCAGTCATATGAAGTCAAATACATTTATAAACTTTGTACTTTAAAGTACACACTGTTGCATTAAGAATTTTTGGCTTCAAAAGGTAAATGGAAAGATACATCTCTATTTAATTGTATTCTATCATTCTGGTTTAAGATCATTTGCTTCTATGTTCTCTTCTTCTCACAAACATCTTCCTGTCTAAGAAAGCACTTATTTTTCATTAATTATTGCTATCTTCATCACTTTCCTAATTAACTAATTAATGTCAGGTTGCCTGGAATTTATTTTCATGTTTCTGCCTTATTGTCTCTTATATTGCATGTTGTCTTTAGTACAGTAGTGAAACTGTACATTTGTGGCTTTCCAGGGTCTGTTGGCACCTCCATATGCCCATGAGATGCTGTGACTCTAAAAGAAATTCCAGCATTTGTTTTGAAGATAATTGTAGCTCACAAAGCTGATTTATAAGGCAGAAAAAGCAAACAACAACTTGTGTATATTCATGGTCATAAATACTAGTGGTTGCAAGCCTGGTTTTGCAGTTACCGTAGCTCAGCTATAGAGTGCAAATTACCTTAAAATACTGAAAGTATCAGGTTTCTTTATATGGTACACATTTCTGTAATACTTGTCTAATCCAGGAAGTGTTCTGTGTAAGAGCAAGCCTCTAATTGGTAGATATTTAATTGTGTGTTGAGCTAGTCATATGTTAAATAATAGAAATAGTTGGTGCAAACTTTATCTAGTCCAAAGCCTTCATTTCTGTGAATATGTGTTTGGGTTTGATAGAATGGAGGATTCCAAATAACCTGATGTTCTTTTGCCTTTACAGTTTATCTTGTTGAAAGAATAACATAGGAGGATTAGCATAATATGTGTTAGTGGATTCAGAAGAGCAGGGAGACACACAGAATTTAGGTCTTACTGAAATTTCTGTTTGTTGCTGTTAATAAAGCAATCTCAGATACGATGTTTTCTAAATTACATGGAGTGGGGATTAAAAACTCTTTAGCAGGGATTTTGCTTGGGCAATTAAATGGAAAGTTGTTCTGTTTCCTTTATTTGTAACATTGTTTAAGTTCCTAGAATCACTTGATTTCATCATTTAGTAGTGTCAGCCTGTCAAGATGGACAGCTGGCAGCTTTTTTGCATGCTTGGCATATTTCAACATGCTTATTTCTAGAAGTACAAGTGTTATTTACATCACCTGCAGAAACAGTTTCTCATGTTGTACTCATGTTATACCTGACACATAACCAAATATTATGAGGAGGGCATTTTTTTTTTCTTTTTAACTTAAATAGATTATAATGTTATCTTTTGCTCTCCAGACAATGATAAACAATAACAAAGTAGTAGTGTTTGGGCCTCTCCTGATGCTATAGGTATCTCTAAAATCTGAGGGAACTTGGTAACAGGTTTTTTAAAGTGGCTGATCACAAAAGCGCTTTGGCAGTGGTTGTAATATTTCCTAGCTTCCTAGTGTCCCTCCAAATGTGAAGGGGAAAAGCTGCAGAGAAGCAAAACAAAGGGGAATGAAAATCCCTAGGAGAATTAAATTAAATCTGTTTATTACCCCTACAACTCCTAAATTTCTTGAAGAGATTTCTCTTTTGTTAACCATGTGAAAAGTGTAATCTTTGAATCAGGTAAGGAAAGCAGTAGGAAGGAAGCAGGGCTGAAAGTAGCTTGTGTACCTTGTGTGTGTGCGTTTCTGTTACTGCTATGCACTGTTGAGCTGGGTCAGGGGTTGATTATATCGTGGAGGTTGCATTAGCACCAGGGGCAGGCTTGTGGTTTTGCTTCCTGGGGGAACTAAGGCTTGCCTGCTTAAGGGAATTGGAGTTGACTGCAGTAGGTGGACTGCAGCTGCAAAGGGAGATGGAAGGTAATTTTCCCTGGAGATTCTCAGGCATGGGTGAACCAGGGACTAATGATAAGAGGAGGGGTGAACACAGAAGCAAGCTTGAAGGAGTTTAAAGAGTATCTTTTGTTAAAGTAAGTTCAAGCATTTAAGTTAGACTTAAACTGAATGGGCAAAACTACCTTTACGGTGTTTTTTTCATTGAGAATGACTAATAAATACAGTGCCACTTAGCTGGTTTGGGGGTAAGCCAGAGAGCAGAGAAAATGCATGTGTACAGAAAAGGGAAGGACTAATATGAAAGTCATCTATTACAAAGAAATTAGCAAATGTAAAAGTTTGAGAACAGCAGCTTTATGGACAGTGGAGCTATAAACTAAACAAATTTTAAAGGCCATTGTATGAGTGAGGAATTTTTTTCCACTTCTGTTTGAAATTTTCAATAATTTAAAACAATTCAATAGTTACGAAAAGTAAATAACTGTGCACTGAGAGGACAGTTGGAATTCAGTTGGATGTAAAGAGTATGATATCATTCGGGAGTAATGGCTGGAGTATAACAATTGTGCCATCCTCAGATTTTTGCAATTACAAATCTCAGTTATTTATCAGGATTGATTCCTTGCACTGCATGTTTTTCCTTACCAGTCCTAGCAACTGACTTTCAAATTTTTGTTTTTTGTTCGTGTTGCTTCTAATATGAATGATGCTTAGTGGCTGCAGAAACTCTCCTGAACTTTAGCCAAAGCTGCTGTCACGCAGATTTCATTATGATTAGTGCTTGAAATGGTTAAACCTTTCTAGTTGGTTCTTTTTTTCTAACATCAGTAATTTTGCCGAGTATCCTCTTAGAAGATTTCTTTGCCTTTCTAGTGTACTCAGATATGCTTACTTTACTGTTTTGAGGGTCATTCTGTATCTGATATTTTCATATTTCATCTGAAAACAAATGCTTTAAGTATTATAATTTTACCTATTTCAGTCTTCTCCAGTTTCTCCAAACAGATGCAACATAGATTTATAATGAAGTTGTTACAAGGCATTTTGCGCATTCTTTTACCTCACAAAGCTTTTCTGCATTTGCATGCTGGATTGTGCTGTCCTAGCAGGGAAGCTATAAATAGATTGTCTGATGCAGTGAGGCAGCTATGCCACAGTGGCCTTGGAAATCTCAGCTTTCACCTGTAACTCTGCATTCCCATTCCCACCGACCTCACTCTTGCAGTACCAGGATGCAAAAGGAACGTAAATGATTGATTGCTGCTGGTGGTGTCTAAAATCTGAGTGTATTAAATATGATGGAGCAATGAAGAATAGAGTAAGCTGTGAAGCTGCTCCTATAAAAAAGGGGTAGGGATGTAATAATTGCAGCTACTGCAGTACATTTGATTTTGGTTGTTTGCACAGGTGACTTTTAAATTGAAATTAGTAAATCTTTTAAATCCTTTCTTGTTCGCAGAAGTTAGTTTAACATTTTTAATCATTTTAAGTACTTGTATGTTTAAAGTACTATAGAGTACATGTTTACATTGTGAAAGATGTCTTATTTTCTTACAGTGTGAAAAATTCAAACTATTGTCTCCCATCATATACTGCATATAAGAATTATGATTATTCAGAGCCAGGAAGACACAATGAACAGCCAGGCCTGTGTGGCCTGAGTAACTTGGGGAATACATGTTTCATGAATTCAGCAATTCAGGTATGTACTTTAAAATAAAATCAGCTGGTCTTATTACTTGGAAACTAATATCTTGTTACGTTTTGCCGTGTTAAAAAAGTTGTAGAAAGAGATCTGTTAAGTAGCAGCATAAGATTAAAAGTGAGGAAATAATACTTCTATATTGGTACAGTATAAAAGTTGATTTATATAACTGCATTCATAGTGATCAATGTCAGAAAGATGTTTAACCAGCATTCTACATGAGTGAACCCTTAAGTGGGATTCTTTGTTTTTTGTAAGGATTGCCATGCATGTATGTCACAAAAAATACCTTTTCCTTTTGAGATGCACTTGGGTAGTGATCGTAGTGCCAAAAAAAGTGTCAGAAAGTGCGTTATTGGGCCTTTATTTCTGACTCATTATGTACTTTTAGTGCACAGGTTAGCATGCAGGAACCCTAGAAAATATTTTCCTTTAACCTTTCCTCTTTGAAGAGCTGCTATTTCATGGATGAGATATTTTACAGGAACGTGATAGCTTGTTTCTCTGCTGTGAATGCAAAAGAAATAGTAGTATACCTACTATTACTCTACCAAGATAAAAAAATCCTTAGTGTTTTAATTTTAAATGGAAGCTGAAGTTGTAGAATAGTTAAACCAGTGTTTAATTTGGTTTTGTTCAGTTCTGAAACTCATATTTTGTCATCAGAGCAGTCATGTCAAAAAACTGTAAAGCATATTTAAGTTCTTGTTCACGTATTTTCCTGCCGACTGTAAAAACAGTAGATCTTAACCAAGCATTCTTCAAAGTTGTTATCCTGCTTTGTCATCACAAGGGTTACTGCTTATGTTTGTGATTTCTTTGGGTAAAATTAAAAAAATAAAACAACAAAAGGCAAATGTCGCATTCGTTCTTTAGACTGTTCAGGTAAAAAAGAAATTTCAGGTGCTTTGTAAGCTAAGTTTATGAAGTTATTGAAGTTTGTTCAAAAGAAGAAATATTTCAGAGTTTCGTAGTCTGTGTAGATTTTTCTATCCCTTCTTTGTGTTGAGAATCAGTGAATAATTTGGCTCCACTCCTGTGTAGCCTTAGGTAGCTGCAGAGAGCCATGAGCTTTCCCCTTAGTCTTGACTTCCTCAGGGTTGAACTAATGCATACAGCTCTCAGCCTTTCCTTGCGTATTGTTCTCCTGCCCCCTGACCCTCCTCTGTTGGTGACCCCTCCTCTGCTCTTTCTTACACTGGGGAGCCCTAAACAGGATAGTGCTCCAGCAGCAGTCTCTCAAGTTCCAAATAGAGAGGAAGACTTGCTTCCAGTTGCATCTGACTACAGCTGCTAATACAACCCAGCTTGCACCTGGACACCTTTCCCACGGAAATGGGGTGGGGTATGGTGAACAGCTGGATCACATTTACACAGAAAAGGACCACTGGGTCATATAATGCAAAGCTGCTTTCTAGCCAGTCAGCCCCCAGCCTGTTAGTGATATAGGGTTATTCCATACTTATTGACATAAGGCATCCATAAAATTGAATTTATTCTTGTTTCTAAAAATGTTTTCATGAGGATATTTGAAGAGAAATTGAACAGTGCATTAACTAATTAATTTTCTTTTTATCGTATTACACAAAAGATGGGTAAACTGAAAGGGGAAAGGACACACATTTTGCAGTGTCCGTTCTAAATAAAAATGCTATGTGTAATGTCCCTCGATTACTGTATTGTGTCATTATGCTATTGTAAAGAAAAAGAATATGGTTTTGTCTAGTGTATCAACCAGAATTATCTTTTAAAAGTCGAATTCAAAAAATATTCTTAGTACATAGTGATTCTTTTTTTAAGATGCTACATTGTTCATGAGGCTATACTGATTAAAAACAAGGATAATTTTAATTACTTATGCAAACTTTTGTTAAATTGGTATGCATGAATTTGCATATATGTAGATTCAAAAGTAACCTTTTAGATGAGAATTCTAGGCATGGGTTATTGCCTTTAGGAATGTTATACAGTGAAACAAACTTGTTACAGGTAACATCAATATCCCACTGTCTTAAAAGGATTTAATTCTGAGGTCAGTATTTTAGATTATATCAGCTTTGGCTTCATTGCTTTTCAGTTATATCTAGAGAATCAAATGTTCAAATAAGTTCTGAGAAACTGTAGCATAAATTAATAAATAGAATTTTGCTGACTCACAAGACAGTGCTCTGGGTAAGAAAATTAGGTGTATTGAGCAGTGCAGCTCTTAATTTGGCTTGGTACCTTTAATATGTCTTTGAAGGTGTGTTTTTTCAAATGCATTATTTGGCAGCCTTCTTAGCAAGGAAATGTGAAGTATCTTTCAGTTTCACCTACTGTGAGTTTAATGTTATCTAAGAAATCTATAGAAGTGCCTTTTAGAGAAAGTATGATGTGTTCTTAACACACTAAGGTCTCGCAGACTGCATTCTTACTCTTCCTACTACTGTCTTTTTTCAGGCAGCAATACAAACTGGAGTAGGGGGTTAGACTGAATGGGAAGCAACTCGGCAGAGAAGCGCCCAGGGTCCTGCTGGACAGAAAGTTGACCATGAACCAGTAGGGTATTCCTGTGGCCAAGGCAGCCAGCAGCATCCTGGGCTGGATTGAGAAGAGTATTGCCAGCAGGCTGAGAGAGGTGATCCTTCCCCTTCACTCAGCGCTGGAGAGACACACCCAGAGTTCTAGGTTCACTTCTGGACTCCACAGAGAGATAGGGTTATACTGGAATCCAGTGAGAGGCCACAAAGGTGATCAAGGATTGCAGCATCTAACCTACATGAAGAGAGAGAGATCTGGGGCTATTCAGCCTTCCCTCACTTCGCTTTTAAAGATACAGTCAAAAAAATATAGAGTGCTTGCCCAGCGCAGGGTGGCTGTACCTTGGAGGCAGGTAACTGCAGGATGGAGATGCGCGCTAATATTACAGTTAGGCTTTAATGAATCAAGTTCATCTGAGGAGAGGACATCTCCTATCTCCCTTGGTTGACAGGTGCTATGTGGTTTTATCAGCTGCAAAGTACCATCAAGTTCCCCTCCCTACAAAGATTTCTACAGAGCCTGGCTGTCTCCACTCCACTCCACTCACTGTTCCACCCTCCAGTAAGGATTGTGTTGCCTTACTGTTGTGGGGGGGTATCATTATGGAGCATGCCAACTGCATTCCATCCAGGAAGTAGCTGCTGCATTTTACCCTATGATTTCCATACTGTTATAACTTCTGTTAGGTTGTGAATATAACTTCTCAGTTTCCTTTAATTTTTACCCCCAGCCATCTTCCCACAGGTGTATCTCTTCACAGTTATGCCAACACAGGATTGTCTGTCAGGAAAAATCTGTTTTCTTTAAACAAAATAGTTTACTGTAGAGTATTGGACCCTGAAATAGTTTCAATTCCATCAATGTTCCCAAAGCTCTGCTTTGATCTCTTCCATTCATTTGGTGCTGGGTATAATCAATATAGCTTCCTGCAACTGAAGCAAAGTTTAGTTTATCCACTTTCCAGCTGGTCACCATTTTTCTCAGATCTCTGTCCTTTCCAAAGAGCATTGAGGGTACTGAATGTTCACATAAGAGCCATTTCTGCTTCAGAAACCGCTGCATTTCTCAGACAGCTGCTCGTTGGTCTTCTCTCATGTACAGTGAAGGTGGTTTACATCAGAACTGTTATCAGTGTTCCTTGAGGAAGAGGGGCAGTTCCTTACACAGTGTGACCTCCCAAGTCTGTCAAACTTGCCTGAAGGTTCTTGCCCTGTAACCATACTAGGTAGAAATGTGGTAATCCTGGCAGTGTCTTAAATTTTGTTGCAAGTTTTTAATAGTTCTTCGATCTCTAGGGAAGGTTAGCTTACCCCTTTATCTAAGTGATTATTGTAGAGATCTTTGCCCTTCCAAGTAAGGGCTTTCAGTGTTAAAAAAGCTCAAGACAACTGGAGGAGAGATGATGAAGAGATGGGCAAGATCCTCTGTGGTACCACAAACAGCTGCAAGCTGATTAGGAGTAGGGCCAAAAAGGTTAAGATACCACTGTATTTTTTCCAAGTGCTGTTTTTTTATTACTGTTCCTTATTTTTAAAAAAGCAATCATTCAATATTATTTCTTATTTTGGTTGTATTGGAACTTTTGTGTAGATTTTTTGAGGGGGGTATTATTCCACGTATCTAATTTTATTTTACTTCAGTGCTAACATCTAAGGCTTGATTTTTATTAATAAAGCCTAAATGTCTGCCTTTGCAGATCTGAGTGTGAAATAAAACAGGAAAGACAAAAGGGAGCTTCTGGACTTTATGAAAATATGTAATTATGAATGCTTGAACCCATATCAAGCAAAATAAAAGTATTTGGCAAGTAGAGGTTTCATTCACATTGTGCATGTACATAGCTATATTCTAGACCGAAAAAAAAAAATTCAGTAAAATGAGTTTCATTAGGCATTGTTGTGCTGCCCCCTGTGGATGTTTTTGAAGTATTACTTGTGCTATTTTGGTGGGATACTGGAGATCAGAGCTCTGTAAAAAATTTTTTTTCTTTTGCAGTGAAAACCTGAGAGTCCCAAAATTTTCCTTTTGTGATTCAAAAGTAGGAGAAGAAAGTAAATGTTTTTCTTAAAAATACTCTCTTTTTCCAACATTTTGTTTTTATCTTTTTTCAGTCAGTGTGATTATGACGACTTCTGAATAGCAGCTGTTAAGAGCTTTGCAATGGGGTATTTCAGCAGTTTTATTTCTTATGGCTGAAAGTTTATCTGGACCAAAGATAACATCTTTCAGTGATACCTGAACTGATTAAGTTTTTGGTGCTCTGTTTCAGTCATAGGCATATGGAGTCTTGATTAAGGAATGTATTAACTGAGGACTTTTTTCCATGTCTGATACCAAACAGACAAAAGTAGGATAGGCATGTGTAAAGTAAATCACTTTTTCTCCTATAACTTGGGTCTTTCTTTCAGTTCATCAGCTCTTGGGCTTTTATTAGAAGGCTGAAATCTGAAATTTCATTGTCCCTTTCCTAAAATTTTTATTAAGTAGCACCTGAAGCTGAAGAACCAGGATACTTAGAGGAATATTCAATTTTTAGCTCAATTTAATGATCTTAGTGTCTCCTTCTAATTTCCCCAGTTCACTGGCATGATAGCTAGTGATTTTTTCTTTACTTTGGAATTTTATTTTTATCATTATTATATAATATTATATATGGGATATGAAGAAATGTTTCCTTGTTCCCTTAGGATTATAGGATGATTCGTGGAACTTCAGGAGGTTTCTGATGCAACCTCCTACTCAAAGGAAGGTTGGCTCTGAGGTCAGAACAGGTTGCCCAGGGCTTTATCCAGTTGGATCTTGAAAACCTCCAAGAAGGTAGAGCCTCTCAGCTCCACTGCTTAACTGTTCTTAGAGTGAAAACTTTTTTCCCTATATTCTTAACCTCTCATGTTTCAACTGATGCCCGTTGTTTAATTTCCTCCTACTATGTACCACCATGAAGAGCCTGGTTCCATCTTCTCCTTAACTTCCCTCTGGGTACGAGAAGGCTGCTCTTGAGTGTCCCTGAAACAGTCTTTTCTGCATCAGGCTGAACAAGCCCTGATGCTTCAGCCTTTTCCCACAGGACAAGTGCTTCTAGGCCATTGCCTGTCTTGGTGGCCCTCTTTCTTCATTAATTTTTTTCTTTTTATCAATTCCGTCCTTGCAAACTCTTATTTCAGAATTATCCCATACTTAAATTACAGGTATTTAGAAAAGTGTATTTCCCCCTCTATGAAGGTTTCATAGGACAGATAGACCTGCTAACATGATCATAGTCTAGCACTGGAATTACAGTATTCCAGTGAGACTACAACATTGAGATATATGTATATGTGTGTGTTTATATATGTGGCACTAAAAATAACAGTTATTTATTGTTCATTTTCCTGTGCATTCTAATAGCTTTTTTAAAGTTACTAATATATAACATGGAACTATAATTTCTGTGTTAATCTTTTTTATGCTGAAGACTGATACTCTCTCCTGTGGTTTGTCTCATAATTGGTCTTGGAGTTTTTACATTCTGTCCCGTATTTTCCATGATCTTTTCACTGAATGACCAGTTTGGATTCAGAGACTAAAAACTTTATAGACATACAGTTGGTTAAAGAAAACTTGTGGAGACTGCAGTACCTGAAATGAAGTGCCATTCTGTTACCTCTTTAGTTCACAGTTTTCCATAGTTTTACCATATTTGATTTGCCTTTTTGCTTTCTGTTATTCTTCATCTGTTGATATACTGTTAGTTTACTTATGTCTGTGTTTTGAAACAAACAAAAAACCCCAAGCCACTAGATTGAATAGGGCACTAAATCTGATGACTTTGCAGTCTAGTAGATGGTCTTGGTTCTAATGTCTTTTGGTTTGGGGTTTTTTTTTTGTTTGGTTGGGTAGGGGTGGGGTTTAAATTGATGCTTTCCTAAGGCTTCCTTGATAAACTACAACATATCACATCGTGAGAAAATAAGAATGGAGGCTTCCTTTCAGATTGGTTTCTGGATGCTCTTTTTCCTATGACTTTAGTCATGTTCTTAAGTAATTCTCTGTTGTCAGACTTTTCGAGAAGTAAACATGTTTGTAATCATTTAGCTTTGTCAGTTAGGCTGAAAAGATGGGTGGGTGTGTGGCCAACTCTATTAGTTCCTTTAGCAGCTACATTTCTAAAAGTTGTGGTATCTGATAGTTTAGAAAATACATCAGGTTTGTATCTCAGAAATTCCTGTGTTCAAGTAGCCACTCCAGAACTACCATCAGTGTTATCTTATGTTGTCATGTGGAAATTGTTACAAGAAAAACAGAAATTATCTGTAATAATCTTCCTGACATAGACATACAAATATTAATTTATATTCTGAGAAAGTGACAAAACCAGTTTATCTGGTGAAGACTAGAAAAAGATAAATTAGTGTTTCGGTGAAAAATACACTCTCAGCACATTGTGTAGTGACTAAGAACCTATAGAAAAATATACTGGTTTTGCATTATTTACTTCCTTATGTTGGACATTTCTCACACTAACCTGATCAGTAGAACTGATTTCATCTCCTAAACCAGCCCAAAAATAATCCAGAAGACAAAGGAGGAGAAAAAAATAGTGAGATGAATGTTTCTTGTGCAGTCAGATGAGAATCAGCAGAGAAGGGGCAGGACTTCTTTGGGCAGTAGGATTTATCGCATCGCTCAAATTGAACGTGCAATTTTACCTGAAGTGTAGTTTTATTTGTAGACAGTTCTTGTTTCTGGTCATCTGGTGATACTTGGTAGTCCATCCATGCATTTCGGTTGGTGCTGAAGATAATGTTTTGAAAATTCTAACCACTTATGTATGGATGTGAGAGACCAAGCATTTCTCCTCATAGCTTCATGGGTCAGTTTAGAATTGACAACACACATCTGTGAGGTAGGGGTGCTTGGCATTACCACTACTAGCAATAAAAGCTCTTTGCCGTGTAGCAAGTGAAAAAAAAGCTTTCTTCAACCCTCGGTGTCCAAAAGCACCTGTAATACCAGGAATTTTTTGCAGTGTTGACAGCTCATGAAAACTTTAGGTGAGGAGGAAGAGAAAGAAAGGAGTTCAATATAGGCATGAAACTCAGCTCTCTACATCATTTGACTGGTTTTGCTGTGTAACATTTCACAGGTATGATAGGCAGACAGGAATAACTTTTTTTGCCCCACTCAAAAAAATTTTAATTCTTCCAATCTGATTGTTGTACATATGCAGTAGCTTTGTAGAGTATGTGAAGCTAAAATTTTTGTTCTTACCCTTGTTTACAGAGAGGAGAAGAGATTGATGAAATATTTTACCTTTCTTGAAATGTTTGATACAGGAAAGAATGCAGAAAAGCTTATAATATTTAATGAAGAGACTTTGCTAAATATATATGCTAAGGCATGGCATGGGGATCATTTCTGAGTGATGGAAAAGTTCGTGTTGAAAGAAGTGTGAAGAGTAGTGCACAGAAATTCAAAGTGGTTTCCTGAAATTGTAAACCATACTTCAGTGGTTACATCCTGCTATCTCCAAGTGCTGGCAGAAGAGACAAACTGGTACAGAGGATAAGTGGTTAGCTCAATCTAAAACAAGGTCCTTGACTTCCTTGAACTAATTTCAGCTCTAAACAGCATCACAAAATTTATAAGAGCGTAGGAAGGTCTGCACCATTTCTAATTCAAAGACTAGCCCATAGCCATAGGCATAGCCATAGAAGAAAAGGAATAGGGCAAGCATCCTCACCTTCCCTTCTCTCCCCTCCCACCCCTGCCAAAAACAAATCCTCTTTTCACATGTTTGTTGGAATGTGGAATAATTTGAATTAGTAAGCCCTGTTGGCTGTCTCTTCCAAGCACCTATGCAGTTTCGTCTTTGTGCATCTCTTAACAACTTTCAGCAAGGAGTCTTATAAAGCTACCAGTCATGTCTCAAGAACTACCTTCTTTTGTTTTAAATCTTGATACCAACTGTGCTGTCATGGTGTGGTTGACTGGACTCATGTTTAATAAATTTTGAGGTAAATCTTTTGACAAATATTATCTGTGCATAAGTTGCAACTAGTCTTAGTTTAAAATTATTATTTGTTTCTGGAAAAGATTGATTAGGGTTTTTTCTCCCCTTCCTTGCAGGTACTAGACATTACAGTTTAATCATGGCTGCCTTAACAAAATTCAAACATTCTTTGTTTAGAACTAATTCAAATCACTGTTCTAAAGAGTCTGTATTTCTATTTGCAGTGTCTGAGCAACACACCTCCTCTTACAGAGTACTTCCTCAATGATAAATACCAAGAAGAGCTGAATTTTGACAATCCTTTAGGAATGCGAGGTGAAATAGCAAAATCTTATGCCGAGCTTATCAAGCAAATGTGGTCAGGAAAATACAGCTACGTTACCCCAAGAGCATTTAAGGTCAGTAGGGAATTTAAAGTGAAGGTACATTGTCAATTTTGGATTTGTACTTTTAAGTATACAAAACATATAGAAATACGCAAGAATTTGAAGTAATGTTTATCAGTTTGCAGTCCATTCATTTAACTGTTAAAACACTTGGATGTATATTTAAATAAATGTCACCTGCCCTTGTGCTTTGGTCTTTCAGAATTGGTTTTGACTCCTGTCTCCATTGAAAAGCTTCTCTGTTTTAAGTTTTACCTTTTCAACATGCTGCTGTAGCATCTCAGAAGTATCTATTTTTTCTAACAATAAAGGTACTGGAAGTATTTGTATTTAATTTTTAGACACAAGTGGGAAGGTTTGCACCACAGTTTTCTGGTTATCAGCAACAAGATTGTCAAGAGCTACTGGCTTTTCTCTTGGATGGATTACATGAGGATTTGAATAGAATTAGGAAAAAGCCTTACATTCAGTTAAAGGATGCAGATGGGAGACCAGACAAGGTAGGGTTTTTGGTGTTGATCATCTTAATTTTAGTCAAGGCTATATGTTCTACGTGATTGTGCACTGAAAGGTTGGGACACTGATCATGTGGGGTTTTTTTCTGGGAGAGATTTCAGAAAATAAGACCATAAAATAGGGAGTTTGTTCAAGAACATGTGTAAATTTCTGTTTATTTGTAAGATAACTGGGGGATGGGAGGATGGTGTGGCTTTTTTAAGACTTCATTCAGACTTGTTTTTCAGTTCAGTGCTAAGTTCAGTTAGAAAAACAATTTCCATTCTGTTGTTCTTTTATTCTTATATCTATGCAGAATTCTGTGATCCTGATAGTAGTAACATACCTTACAGGGTCCTTGGGAGTGAGATTTCTATGTTTAGGTGGTTACTGAAAGTTTTCTATCAAGTACTTTTACTAATAATTCTCACTACTACTTTGTCGTAACCCAGATCACGCTTTACTTACAGGTGGTTGCTGAAGAAGCCTGGGAAAACCATTTAAAGAGAAATGATTCCATCATTGTAGATATATTCCATGGCCTTTTTAAATCCACCCTAGTTTGTCCTGAATGTGCTAAGATATCTGTAACCTTTGATCCCTTTTGTTACTTGACACTTCCATTACCCATGAAAAAAGAACGCACTTTGGAAGTTTATTTAGTTAGAATGGATCCACTGGCAAAGCCTATGCAGGTAAGTGGCTTAATTCATATAGTAACACCCTGATTCATGTGACATTAGCAGTGAACCACGAGTTCCTTTACATGATGTAAATTTATAAGTACAACAAGCAAATCCAATAAGTTTTGGGTTCTGGTATGAATTCTGAAGTTCCACTTAGGAAACCTGAGGTAAACTATACACACCTTCTTATATTTCTATCAGTTTCAAGGAAGAATTGGTAATTTCATTGTGGTTATGATAATAAGGCTTCTTAATCTTTAAAATGTATGCTGACATAATTTTTTATTTGAGTGTTGCTCTAGTGAATTTGTATGGTTATAAAAAGTATTTATACACTTAATCTAGTCTTAATTTCTTGGTTCCTTAATCACCAAAGCCAAATATTCATAATAAGTGTATATTCATAATTAGGTAGTCCTGAATTCTTCTGTACTCTCACCTGATTGTCAAAAGAAAAAACTCCAGATGAGATTTCTTTGTGAAGAGTACCTCTACTGCCATTTTTTTAGGAATGATAGTACTATACACCTTATAATGGCATGAAAAAATGTAGATAAGGTTATCATAACCAAGTCGTGATTAAATGGTTCTAGCTGTACCTTATGGAATAAGTGAGGTTGGGTGAAATAAATAAGACACAGGCAGTTAGATAGATTCCAAAAAGGCTTAACACTTGAAATGAAAGTACCATAAGAAGGAAAGTAGGGGGGAAAGGGAGTGTTCTCAAAGGCAGTGTGAATTAGGGAAGTCAAAGATAAAGGGACATGTATTAACTAATGGCAGATGAGCCTGCTAGAAATTTAATTAATTGTGAAAACATGTTTGCACAGGGGACACACACAGTAGTTGAAGATGACTTATATGACCTGAGAGGGTTATGCAGGAGTAATAGAGTTTGGGAAGGGTACAAGTTCAGTAGAGTTTTTTTGAGTCTAAATAACTGTAAAACTTAAAGACATAACAAACACATGCTATAGTTGGCAATTAATTATAAAGTTATAATACATTATTTCTAATTAATCCTTTCTTTACTATGCAAATAACAGATAAGAGTCCTGTGTGGAATTCAGACTGTTAATCATCAGGTTCTCTTTCTCCCTGTGAAATTAGAATTCATTGCCTGCCATTGCTTTTTTTTTTCCCCAGTCATGCATATTACTTAAATGGTGAAATAAGTAGGTGCTGTTGAAATACAAATCTGACTAATTGGTGCCGTTAGTCTTCTTAGGGAGAAAATAAAATAACATTCAAATCAGCATCATATAAACTAACAAATGGCGTATTCAGAGTGTGTATGTTTGTAGAGTAAAGTTGTGCAGGTAGCTACTACGTTTTCAGCAGCTTTTGGAATTCGATTTAGTTCATTTACATGCTTCACACTGTAAGTTCAAGAATATGAAAGAAGTATGTGAAATATGCTGCACATGCGATAAGTTGTTTAGGTTTGTTCCTCATGTATATTTGTTCTCTTAAAAAATTAAAATTATATTTTACTTTTTAGTACAAAGTAGTTGTTCCCAAAATTGGAAATATATTGGATCTTTGCACAGCATTGTCGGCTTTGTCTGGTGTTGCTGCAGATAAGGTAGGAGTGATCTCTTATATGAAGCACAACAATGAACAGTTTAATGCACATTAACCTGATTTAATGATGTATGCTCCGTTTTCTTTTTAGATGATTGTTACTGATATATACAATCACAGGTTCCACAGGATATTTGGCATGGATGAAAATCTAAGTAGTATTATGGAACGTGATGACATTTATGTGTAAGTACATAAGTACGTAAGTACATTTATGTGTAAGACAGTCATGCTTCACGTCTCCTTGCAGTTTGTTTAGTTATCTGCAAAAGATTAAAACCTAGACATCAGGTAAAGATGAAACTGGGAGGGGGTATTATTTTTTTATTTTTCCCCCCTTTGCACCCTTTTACATGACCATTGTTCTTTGTATTTCTGATTGTTTTTCTTTTAGATTTGAAATTGCTATCAATAGAACCGAAGATACGGAACAAGTTATAATTCCTGTTTGTTTAAGGGAAAAGTGCAGGCACACTAGCTATAGCCATAGTGGTTCTTTACTGTTTGGTCAACCTTTTCTCATAGCAGTGCCTAGAAACAATACTGAAGATAAACTCTATAACCTGCTGCTGCTAAGAATGTGGTAAGGTTATTGTTTAACAAAAAATACGTTTATTAAGAGTAATGCTAATCATTGGAATCAGTAGGCACTTATTTTTACATGCATTTCTAACAAACTGATTAGATCTGAGTACTTTGTCTTTTATTTGCATTCTGTTAAATTTATTAAATCTAAAATTTTAGCCCCTTGAGATATGAACTGGTATGGATTTCAATTTGATTTCTTGTTAGCATGACCTCATCCCAAAAGTATTTGAGATGACAATAGAGAGTTCGTCTGTATTGTCAGTTTAAGATAAATAATTCTGTTGTATGCTTAGCTGTTCATTAGGAGTTGGTAAAATGGAAATGTTTTCCAATTATTCTGTTATGGTCATACCTCCTGTATCTACTGTACAAGTTTATATACTAATTTATGTTGTAAAAGTACATGGTAGACACTTTCTGAAACTAGACTGGAATTAGTGTCATTATGTGGAAGAAATTGGAATCATGAAAATTCCAGTTTAAATTTAAATTCATTTTCTGTTGATGTAACTTTCTCTGTAATTGAATCCTTATAAATTTTTTTGTGTAAAAAAATACGGTTAATGAACAGTTAAAGAAATGACTTCTGGACAAAGAGAGACTGATCCCAAAAATCAAGTTGTTTAAAATAAGTAGCTGCCAAAAATGTAAGATCATATAGGAGTGGGTTTTCAGATGTGCCTGTAACAGTAGACATGTTTGGCAATAAAACTGTTAATTTGGAATAAATCAGAAAGAAGTGCAGAAATGCAGTACATTAGAAAGAATTTGCTTTAACAATTTAATGACTTGGTTTGAACAAAGTAAATATTTAAAAATCCATTGCTTCTAACTGTTTCTTTCACTTGTTGTATTCAGCCGATATGTAAAAACATGTACTGAAAGTGAAGATACTGAAGGATCTCTGCATTGTTGTAAGGACCATGGTATCAATGGTAATGGCCCAAATGGAATACATGAAGAAGGATCTCCAAGTAAGACTGGAATATCTAAACCTGCTTAGTATTTTGGGTTCAATTTGAAACAGAAGTTAACTCTAACGTCTTTCAATTATTGTCATTCTGCCTCATTTTTTGCTTTTTATTCTTCTGATTGCTTCAGGTGAAATGGAAACAGATGAGCAAGATGATGAATCCAGCCAGGATCAGGAACTTCCTTCAGAGAATGAAAACAGCCAGTCAGAAGATTCCGTTGGAGGTGACAATGACTCTGAAAATGGATTATGTACTGAGGATACTTGCAAAGGTCAACCACTCACGGGACACAAAAAGCGATTGTTTACATTCCAGTTCAATAATTTAGGCAATACTGACATAAACTACATCAAAGATGATACCAGGCATATTAGATTTGATGATAGGCAACCTAGGCTTGATGGTAAGTCATGGGGAACGGGTTGGGCAACATTTGATTCTGATGCTCTTTTCTGACTCCATTTCTGTGTTTCATTTTCTCTGTGTGATATTTGATATATCTTTTTTTTCAATTGTGAATTCTGTATGAATAATTGATTTGTTATTGAGATTGACTCTTAGAAGTGCAGAATTTTTGTGTGCTTCAGTTTTTCATCTTAAATTCATGATAGCGTTGTTTTATTCATTTTGAAGGATGTTTGCCCAAAGTTAATCCAGTTTCACGTAAAGCAAGAAATAATATTAAGAGAAAATATTTTTTTTAATCTTAGAAAGATCTTTCCTTGCTTTGGATTGGGATCCTGAGTTGAAGAAGAGATATTTTGATGATAGTGCAGCAGAGGTAAGCTGTTTATGTTGCTCCCCTTTCCAGCACAAATAAAACTTAAATGTAAAAAATACAGTTTAATTAATGTGACATGAGACATTGTAAGTCTTCACAAGAAGAAGCTAACATGTCTTTTTTTATGTTACTCTTAGTAAATATGTTGTCATAAATAAACTTCATATACACATCCAAGTAATTAGCAAATCTGAGGCTTACAAACTTGGAAGTAAATCTGAAGCTATGAAAACTTTTTGCTTGAATGGTTTCTAATCAGTTTTTCCATATATAGGAGCTTTGTAGTTACTGTTTAGTAAGACGACATCACTAAAATGAGTTTTGTTTCATTTGTTCTCTTAACTCAAGAAATACTTCTCTTTAGGATTTTGAAAAACATGAAAGTGTGGAATATAAACCTCCCAAAAAACCTTTTGTGAAATTAAAAGATTGCATTGAGCTGTTCACAACAAAGGAGAAACTAGGTGCTGAAGATCCATGGTAAGCGCAAAAGATGAAAAATTGTTAGTTCTGTGGTACGTCTCTCAAAGTATAATCAAAACCACACATGAACATTGAGATACCTAACTGATTCCTTAATGGTATTTTGAATCTTGTTATTTCAATCATAATTGAAGATTCTCAAAATGTTTTCTACTTTGATCCATTACTTAACTTAAATTTTTACCATGTGCAGAAGATCATGTTTGTAAGGGAAACAGTTAATGCATTGGAAATTAGGAGGAAGGGGTGATACAAAAGATATTCTAGTCTGTGAACTATGATGGACAGTGAATGAATAATATGACAAATTCAGTGCAGTGGTTTAAACAAATATTCCTTTCTGAGATGAGAGAGGTTGTTGCATACTATTCATTTTTTATGCAAATACATAACTTGCCTTGCATTGATCTCTGAAATAGGGATGTGCTTAAATGGTAGGTTTGTGGGATGGGGGATGTCTGTAGTCATTACAACCGCTCAAATTATTGTCCTAACTATTTGGTTTTGGCAGACAAAAATTGATTTTTGATTCATGGTTCTTTCAAATTATAATTTTGAATCATATCTGAATATTCAGAATAATAGTATGTTCCTGTAAGATCCTTTTTCTCCAGGAATTTTCTAGCAGATAAATTCTTCATCAACTTTGAGCTCAGAATTAAGTTTGAAAAGAGTGTCTGCCAATTTTTCTCTTGTAGATACCTAAAAGTTTTGGAGACCTTCAAACATTGTCACCAGAGATCCTCCTATATTTGTGCAGTGTAGGGAGCTAACTTAGAAAATCTCATTGTTTTTGTTGGGTTTGCTGGATTATACAACACTGAATAGACTATTTGAGATACCATATAACTCAGGTATGGTGAAGCACTTCCATTTTTGCAGCACATTTTAAGCAGATTATTTAAACTACAAAATAAAACTACTGCAGAAGTCAAGCAGCTGCTACTAGATACATTTCACCAAAGGTCATCAATCACATTTTTCTTCATTTGTTAGGTCTTCACACATCTAATCTACAAGAGCTCATCATCCTTAGTCCAGCACTATTTGTATTCTAGATATTCTAGGCCAGCTGGGAAAACAGATTTTGAATTACAGCCTGCCATTACAGTTCTCCTAATTTCTTTGTCTTTATCTGATGTTGCTATTTAAAGACATTTGTGCAGTCTTTTTACTTAGGGCTCGTCTCTTTTTCTTTCCCTTCCCTAGATTTTTACTTGTTAGATACCAAGGTGTAGAATATGCATAGACTACTTCACGGAAGAGTTGCTTCCATTCATTTTTCTTACTTATCTTCCTCCCTGAGCCTTAGTTCCTGAAAGATTCAAGTACACATTGTAGGGAACAGAAGTTTATAAGTCACAGCCTGTTTAGTACTTGGCTACTAAGAAGGGAAATTTTTTTAGTAGTCACTGTTGTCTGGTTTTAGGTGTAGGCGAGATGGGGTCAGAGACAGATGAATTTGGAAATTGAAACTTGAAAAAGTCAGTTATCTGTTATTTTTGGCTTTTCTTATAGTCAGTTTCAAGACCCTTCATCTTTTTTTTTTTTTTTTTTTATAAAATACAAGAAAGCCACATATAGGGAATCCTATAGAAGATGAGAATTCAATTTTGGGAGAGTGCTACTTTTGAGTTTAAAATGCTGTTGAGCTTCACTGTGATCACACTTGCACATTTTAAACTGGAAAAAATATCAATAGCATTAGTAACAAAAGAAAAAATGTGTGTGGTTGAGTTTTGCTCATTCAGTTCCTCCCGTGTTACTGACTTTCTCTGTAGTAATGTATTTTTAAATACATATGGATTACAGTTATCTAAAATTGATTTTTTTTTTTTCTTTTAGGTATTGTCCAAACTGTAAAGAACATCAGCAAGCTACTAAGAAGTTAGACTTGTGGTCACTGCCCCCTGTACTGGTAGTTCATCTAAAGCGCTTTTCCTACAGCAGATATATGAGGGACAAGTTGGATACATTGGTTGACTTTCCAATAAAGTAAGAAACCTAAACATTTTGATGCTAGAGGTGTAAAAGCATGACTAGGGCACATGTTTAATACAGCAGTTATGTAAAGTGGGTGTGGTTTCAGTTTCTATGTGTGTATCCAGTACACACTGATAACAAAATGCTTGTAGGTTAAAAATATGAACTTGGAAAAATAATAATAATAGATAAATGTGGAAGATTACTGGTTCCCCTTCCACTTCTCACAGAGTGAAAGAGACGCACTGTCAGAATAGTCTGGTGTATGTGGTTTTTTGTAGGGAATATAAGGTAAAGGGCTTGAAGACCACCAAAATGTAAAATGGTTAAAAGTAGTAACATGACTGAATTTTGGTTTGGTTTTAACAGTGACTTGGACATGTCAGAGTTCCTTATTAATCCTAATGCAGGGCCTTGCCGCTACAACTTGATTGCTGTCTCCAACCACTATGGAGGAATGGGAGGAGGACATTGTAAGTTGATTTCAAGTATCATCATTCTACATGTCACCTTTCTTTCTGTGTTGATTTTGATTTAAGTACTGATCACTTTGAATCAGTGGTGCTTTTTAATGATTTAGGGACAATTTTTTTTCATTGCCTTGAAATGCTTTCACAAGTACTCTGACACAAAAATCTATATGTAATGAGCTTTCAAGAAAAATGGTAGGTTCTTTTATACTTCTAGCTGTGCACACTGCGAAAAGAGAAAACATAAGAGCTCTGCAAGAGCTACTGTACTCTTACAACTGATTTTGCCTTGCTTGTCTATATTTTTGTTCATTGTGCAAGTCCTTGAAAGTAAAGAGAAAAAATGACTGAGGGATTTTATTTGGCTATCCTGTCTCAGTATACATTGTTTTTAGAAAGGTAATGTTAGTGGTTAAGCTCTCTTTGCTTAAAAAATAAAGTGTGAAAGGTGAGTCTAATAGTGATTATAGGTTTAAGTTAGTTAAATGTGAAGTATTTCACAGTAACAGAGTCTACCAAGTGATTGTATTACATCTATGAAGATGCAGAGCCCTAAGACATTGTATTTTTTTGTCCTAGATACTGCTTTTGCGAAAAATAAGGATGATGGTAAATGGTACTACTTTGATGACAGTAGTGTGTCCCCTGCATGTGAGGACCAAATAGTGGCAAGTACCTTTTGTGTTTCTAAAATTGGGATTGTTGATATCTTCTGCTTGAGGGAAGAAAAATGAAGAGTAAACAGTGAAACTTGCGTTAAATTTGTAGATAGTAGTTTGCGTTCTCTCGAAGGACAGTACAAACCAAAAATGGTTTGCTCCAACATGCAAAAAAAACTTAAGTGAAAGGTCTAGATTTCTTTGTAATTTTATGCTGTATACTTGGAAGCAAAGAAAAAAAAATTGTAACTCGGGTTGTAAATGTTTTGTTTGGAGCCTCGTGAACATATTACACTTTTTCTCTTTTACAGTCCAAAGCAGCGTATGTGCTTTTCTACCAGAGACAGGACACAATCAGTGGAACTGGCTTTTTCCCACTTGACCGGGAAACTAAACAAGGTGCTTCAGCTGCCACAGGCATCCCACTAGAAAGTGATGAAGACAGCAATGAAAATGATAATGATATAGAAAATGAAAATTGTATGCACACTAACTAATGGGAAGAACTAGAAGCCATAAAAGAGACTCTCTTACTGGGGATACAGATGGAAAGAGTGAAAATGCCCACCAAATTAAAAGTAAAAATCTGAGATGGGGAGTTTCAGATAACAGAATGTAAATCTTTATTACATTTTAACATGTGCAGTACTTGAAGTGAAACAATAAAAACTTAAACAGAAATTGTCTCTAATGCATTTACTGTCTCGTATTCACAAGGTATATATAGGAAATCACAAATAAACCCCTTTTAAGTTTCCGCTGCTGTTCTGATGAATTATGTTTTCTTTTGTTTTGGATGTGAGTTAATAACTAAAATATTAAATCTGTGGACTTCTGACATTTATTTTATAAGTATTGCAAGAATACTACTGCCAAGTCTAGTTTCTGGATGACTGTATAAATGTTCCTTAGCTGCCACACAGACTACAAGTAAAAATGTCATAAATAACTACAGTAGTAGTTTTTTTTGAAACAAAAAATTTTTGTTTCTCCCTATTTTTTTCTTAATTCGATCACAATAGAAGAAGTAGCTTGAAAAAGGTGTTTTAACCTTTTGTGTTATAGTGGAACATCCAGAATATTATGTTCATCTTACTGCTGCTGTGGAACAGGTTCTGGATTTCATGCTGCATTAACAAAAAGGTTTTCAATTAAATGTAAGTATTCATTGTTGCTTGTTGGAATCTACTCTGCAGACATAATTCCTGTTATCTTGCTTATAAGATATGCTTAATTTTAATCTGGTATCAGTCCAAAATTTAAAATTGTGCTGTAAGTTCTCTTTCCCCAGTTTTTGTAGTTTGACAGCTTGCAAACTACTCTGTATTAAGGTCAAAGTTAATAGTATTCTGTATCCATAGTAATGACTGTGTATCAGGCTTAGATGAGAATTTTTTCAGTATAACCTGCCTTTAAATTGTTAATTAACAAAATCACTTTAAAGGTAGACCTGTTAATTTTCTTTGTGTGTTCCTGATGGAATTCACCATGGCCTTACAGCATATCTGAAAAGGTAACTCATAAGAGAATTGGCATTTGCATGTTCAAGTCAGAACCTGTACAGTATATAAGGCATACAAACTCCGAATTGGATTTCAGTTAACTATCTTCAGGGGTCCAGGATGCCAAAATAAGTGTGACAGTTTGAAACATTTTTTGATTTGCTGCTTTCCCATTGATCTAGTTGGAAGAATGTATTGTTGATTTGTATACAATACTGCCTTTGAGAGGGGCTCTTAAGTGTGGGGGCACACGTCACATATCTACTACCTGGAGAATTGCTTTGTGTCCCACTGTTTAAACAATTTAAAAAAAGAAAAAAGCAAAAAGTATGATGTTCTTCACTTGAACTAATCAAATACAATAGGTTATAAATTGTGTATTGTAAATAAAAGTTCACTCTGTGAGTGCACATTTTGGTAAATTATTTATTTATGTTAGCATTAAAAAGTTTAAAAAATTGCATTTGACCAGGATATAAATGAGATATGTTGGACATGGCTTTGCTTTATACCTTGATATTAAAACTGGTGTTTCATCCTGGTATTTTAAAGCTGCTTTGAGGTTTGTTTTTTTTTTTAAATGTAAACTAACCTCCTGCATGACAGAGGTTAAAATTTTGTCTGCACTTGAGTTCACTTGGGTTTACATTTGAAATGCGCATGTTTATTTATACAGATTTCAATAAAGCTATTCAAGGCCTTATTTAGTGTTCCATTTTGTTACACGCTCTTTTCCCACACTGTGTCTGGATAATCTTTGTCTAAGACTTACATTCTCAATTACAAAATGGCTATGTAACGACTAACACAGAATAAGATTAATAATATTTCCAGACAATAGTATATAAAAAAGGGGGCTTGTCCTATCATTGGCTCTAAAAGTATTTAAAAGGCTGCAAAAACAGTGTATTGTCATAAATATTTTATTTTTAAAAGTAATACTGTAACAATAGTCAAATGGAAAGATACTAATTGTGAGATGGTTCGTGAAATGGGGGAATATATTTAAGACAGATAAACCAATATGGGGGAGATGATACAAGCTTTTGGCTTAAAACCTTGTAGCTAGGTATGGAATACAGTAACCTAGTACAAAGCTATTACCTAAATATTTATGAATTAAATGAGGATTATATGTGGAGTAGAGGAAGGAGTTCTAGAGAAGTGATCTACTCTTTGAATAACACATACAAAGAGGCCCCCTTCATTCATACTCCCATTTGTTTTTCCATATCATGTTAGCCTAGAACTTGATGGGAAAAATCGCAGAGGAGCAAAGGATCTAGTTTGATTTACCAAAGTACTTTGGAGTTGGTAGATTGGAGCTTTAATATCTGAAAACTCAGGTCTCCTAACGCACTTCATTCTCCCTTTGAAAATGCAAATACATATACATACATAGAATCTTACATTTGAAGGAATGTACTTACCTTCTAATAGAATTTAAAAGGGTATTGATCAAAGTAGGATTTAGTTAGAAAAAAATTACATAATTCTTTGTTATTGTTAATTTGGCTTCCAAGATTACACATACAAAGTTTCTGTAATCAGCTTCCTAAAGAGAGAGAGAAAACAGCAACATTTCTGTGGGTGTGTCAAAGGTTTCTGGGAATTCAGTCAAGTTGTGAGTTTCATAAAACTTACATATTCATACATAAGATATGATAACTCATCCAGTGTGGACATGCTTAACAATACAGAAAGTATATTATTATTTGCAGTGTTTATCAAAAGTTATTGTCACTCAACTAGACATTTATGTAGAGAAGAGGATCCTAACATCTCCCTATGAATCATGTCAGATAAAAATCTACAGTCAGCTTTCTTTTTTCATCAAAAACCTTGCTATAAATAAGTATCAACATAAACTCTAGAATTATAAGATTCACTTAACCTTGTTAATATGACAGTCACTGAAACAAAACAGAGTAGGAGGCAGAAGACAGCTTGCAATTGCCAGTTACTCCATGGACTTTGTGACAGCAATATGTCATTTAAAGCCACACTGGGAGGGAAGGAGAGGTGAGGGGAGAGTGCACAGAACCTGTTGTTCTAGTTGGCTTCAGACAATGTTCTGAATGCTTCAGTGAAGATCAGTTCCCTGATCTCTTCCATCACCCACCTAAATTCAAGTCCCACCTGCCTTCCTGGCACACTGAGGTGAAGTTTGCAGCTTCCAGTTGAGCTGACAAGATGAGAAAAGCTCTTAAGATGTTCCCCTGTCAGATACTGCAACTACCACTAGTTGCTGATGGGAGAGCCACAACCCCTTCTAGGTTTCCCAGGAAGTTAGCTCTGTGTTATAGAGTGCAGTGTATTTTTTTAAGTAATTTAAAATCTTAAGAAGGAAGTCAGAATGGCTGGAAAAGTAATTAATTGACAAACCCACTACTTTTCTTCAAAAATTATGTCGCCTTCTTTGAGGTCAGACTTTGTAATTGCAGGTTATGGCTTTTCATTGTTTCTGTGCACTCGTTACTTTGACAAAGAAAATCACCATAAATGTAGTGAAACAATAAGAAAGCTGTATCTGATAGAATAAGCATGTTCTTAGTCTGCAGGCAAATTGCTCTCTTCAGATTTTTTTTAATTCTTTTTCCTTAGCAGGTAAACATTGTGAAAATGGTTCCACTTCCCTAGTTCCAAGATTGCATGCTTTACTGGCATCATGTGCTCCTGAGGCAGGCAGAGAGACCTATCTTACTAAAAAGAAATTACATCTTGGAGTAACATGAAAACCTTGGAATAGTCCAAAGGTGACAAATTTATTTAGGGAATCAACTGGGTTACTATATGCCAGGGTCTGACTGAGCCGGAGTTCATTTCCCCATAGCAGCCCTCACAGTGCTGTGGTTTGCATTGGTAGCTAGAAGGGTGTTGATAACACACCAGTGTTTTGGCTACTGCTCAGCACAGCATCAGCACTGTAACATTCCTCCTTCAATCGAGGGCAAGATCCTGGGAGGGGACACAAGCAGGCCAAAGCTGACCCAAACTGACCAAAGGGATATTCCATATGACATGACATCAGCTCAGATATCAAAGCTCAGGCAAGGAGCAGGAAGGCAGCCATTCATTGTCTCCAGTGGCTGCCTGCTGAGGAACTGTCACGTGTGCTGAAGCCCCGCTTCACACAGGCCAACCATCGCTGCTGATGGGAAGTAGAGAATAAACGGTGCTATCTTTTGCTTGGCTTTTGCACGGGCAAACGTTTGCTTTGCTTCTGCTCTAATAAAGTGCCTTATCCCAACCCATGAGTTGTTTTCCACTTTACTCTATCTGGCTGGGAAGGGGAGTGATAGAGCGGCTGGGTGGACACCTGGCATCCAGCCAAGGTCAACCCACCACAGCCAGGTAGCATTAACAGTCATCCTGGGCCAAATAATACAAAAGCTGATACAGGACTTTAATGATAAAGAATTCACATCTGTCCATATGGTTTTATGAAAAGTAAATTTTGTTATATGGGGGGGGCAGTAACTGAAAAAGACAGTTGATAAATATGATAATTTAGATGTGCCTAGAATTATTTCAGTGCTTGGCTCTTAATTGTCACCTTAAGTATCACATTGCTCTCATCAAAACATGAACATTATGCAGTATCACCAATACAAAGTTTAGGAACCGACCAAAAGCTCAAAATAGTTTCCATTAGGAAGTCATTGTGGAATAGGAATGTTATTGGAGAAGTTAGTGACACTTGGTCTTAAATTAATGTTTTTATTCAGTGTGCAAAATATTTGGATCATAGCTACAGAATTCAGATGAGCTTAGCTTGTTTTCAACATCTGTCAATGTTCTAAAATACATACTACGCTGTGGGTGTTGTGTAAATGTGAGTGCCTCTTTTGGCTGAGTCTGCAAACAAGGGACAGTAATTACTGACTGTATCATCTATACCTGTTAAAAGCAAATACAAAAACATGTTGATTTTTGGTATGGGAAATAATGCCTTACAAGATGTTTTCAGGAACTTTAAATTTAGCTTTTTGTGTAATATTTTTCAGATAAGGTAGTGCAGATTAAGAGATAAATCAAAGAGGGTTGTAGTACTACTTAATATGGGAAGAATTTGGTTATTGTCTCTATAATCTTTGAATTTCTGTTTGGGTAATGTCATGGTTGGTCTCTTTTAGGATGTAAATTGTTCCTATAATATCACAGAATCAAAGAATCACAGAATATGGTGAGTTGGAAGGCACTCACAAGGATTATTGAGTCCAACTCCTGCAGAGGACCCGTCCCAAAAGTCACGCCATGTGCCTGAGAGTGTCATCCAAATGCTTCTTGAACTCTGTCAGGTTTGGTGTTGTCTGTCCCCTGGGAAGCCTGTTGTGGTGCCCAACCACCCTCTGGGTTGAAGAACCTCTTTCTAACATCCAGCCTAAACCTCCCTGACACAACTTCAGGCCACTCCCTTGGGTCCTGTCACTGGTCACCACAGAGAAGAAATCAGTCCCTGCCTCTCCTCTTCCCCTCATGAGGAAGTTGTAGACTGCAATGAGGTCTCCTCTCAGTCTCCTCCAGGCTGAACAGACCAAATGAGCTCAGCCACTCCTCAAACGGCTTCCCTTCAAGGTCCTTCACCATCTTCATTGCCCTCCTTTGGACACTCTCTAACAGCTTAATATCTTTCTTATATTGTGGTGCCCAAAACTACACACAGTATTCAAGGTGAGGCTGCACCAGTGCAGAGCCGAACAATCCCCTCCCTCGACCAGCTGGAGATGCTTTGCCTGATGACCTCAGAACACAGTTGGCCCTCCTGGCTGCCAGGGCACTGCTGACTCATCTTCAAGTTGCCATTAGCCAGGACTCCCAGGTCCCTTTCTGTGGCACTGCTTTCCAGCATCTCATTCCCCAGCCTGTACAAACATCCAGGGTTGCCCCATCCCAGGTGCAGAATCCGGCACTTTCCCTTGTTGAACTTCAAATGGTTGGTGATTGCCCACTCCTCTGACTTGTTAGGGTCTCTCTGCAGGGCCTCCCTGCCTTTGAAGGAGTCAACAGCTCCTCCCACTTTTGTGTCATTTGCAAACTTGCTTAGTATCCCTTCCAGTCCCATGTCCAAGTCATTTATGAACATGTTGAAGAGCACAGGGCTGAAGACAGAGTCCTGTGGAAGCCTCCACTAGTGACAGGTCACCAGTCTGATGTTACTCCATTCTGTTACCCTCTGTGCTTGGCCCATGAGCAATTGCTCACCCACCATATGATTTGTTTATCCAGCTGTGTGCTGTCCAGAAGGATTCCTGTGAGAGACAGTATTGAAAGCTTTACTGAAATCCAAAAAGATTACACCAGCTGGCTTCCTCTAATCAACTAGGTGAGTTACTGTGTCATAGAAGGAAATCAGGTTTGGTAAATAGGACTTTCCTCTCATGGAGCCATGCTGGCTGTGACCAATGACAAAATTGTCTTTCAGGTGTTTTTCAACACCTCCCAGAATAATCTTCTCCATAACTTTACCAGGCACTGAAGTGAGACTGACAGGCCTGTAGTTTCCAGGGTGCTCCATGCCCTTCTTGAAAATTGGGACCATGTTTGCCACCTTCCAATCAGCTGGGACCTCTCTAGATTCCCAAGACTACTCAAAAATCATCAAGAGAGGTTTTGGGAGATCAGCCAGCTCTTCAAGTATTCTGAGATGAATCTCATCAGGCCCCACAGATTTGTATGGATCCAGCTGGAGCAGCAGATCCCACACCATTTCAGGGTTGACTGGGAGTTGATCATTCTCACAGTCATGGTCCTCCAGCTCAGGGCACTGAGACCTCCTTGGTCCATTATCTGCGTTGAAGACAGAGGCAAAGAAAGCGTTAAACACCTCTGCCTTGTCTCTGTCCCTGTTTGTGAGGTGACCATCCTCATCCTGTAACGGGACAATGCTATTGCTATACTGCCTATTGGCATTAATGTATTTGAAAAAACTCTTTGTATTGTCCCCCAAGTTTCTGGCTAGCTTCAACTCCAGTTGAGCTTTGGCCACACAAATTTTCTCCCTGTGGCAAGCAGCATCTTTGAATTATTACGATGTCACTTGACCTTACTTCCACTGGGCATACACCTTCCTTTTTTGCCTTATCTCCAAGAGAAGATTCCTGTTCAGCCAAGCTGGCCTTCTGCCTCACCTGCTTCACTTCCAACATTTGGGAATTGCCTGCTCCTGTGCCCTTAGGAGGTGATGTTGAAAAAGTGACCAGCACTGACGGACCCCAGCACCCTGCAGAAACATTTTCCCAGGGGACCTTACTCACTAATTCCCTGAGCAACCTGAAGCCTGCTCTCCTCATGTCCAGCATTGAGGTTTTGCTGGAACTTTTCCTCCTGTCAACAGAGATTTTAAACTTGATCCTTTTGTGGTCGCTGTGGCCAAGAGGGCCACCAAGCTCTACTTTGCTCATGAGATCCACTCTGTTGACAAGCAGCAGATGAAGGAGGACATCCTTCCAAGTTGATTCCCTTAGGGCCGGTTCCATAAAGTTGTCATACAGATTTTTTAGGAATCTTCTTGCTGGGTTGAACCAACTGTATGATGCTGCCAGTTAATTTCTGTCAAGTTGAAGTCCTCCATAAGGACAAGGGCAGTTGACTTGGAAGTGTCCCTTAGTTCCTCAAAGAACTAAGTTCCTCATTGGCATCATTGTCCTGTCCAGGAGGTCTATAGCAGACTCCCACAATGACATCAACATTATTTGTTTGTCCCTTGATTCTTACCCAGGGGCTCTCAACGGTGCCATTGCCAACTGTGAGCTCCATACATTCTAACCTTTCTGTTACATACAGTGCCACTCCTCTGCCTCTTCTGCCCTACCTATCTCTCCTGAAGAGCCTGTAACCATCCAACAGGGCACTCCAGTCATAGGTCTCATCCCACCAGGTTTCACTTATGCCAATGATGTGAAACCTCTGGGACTGGGCCAAAGCTTTGAGATCCTCTTGTTCCTCATGCTGCATGCATTGGTGTAGAAACATTTCAGGAGTGGTACCTTGTAGCCAACATCTCTTGAGGCAGACTCAGGGATCCCGTGAGTACTGTTTCTTCAAGTTCTGGCACACCATCCCATTGCTCATCACTGGTAAGCCTGGTTTTGTCTCCTTCAGGGAGAAAGAAATAATGCAGAACTGTGAATGTATGTAAAAACAATTAATCACAGCTAAGACAAGGACAGAGTATGGAAAAGCCTATACTGAATGAACAGAAAATATGAACGTAATGAGAAAGCAGCTGTAAGATACTAATAAGGAGGTGTAACAGGATTTAAAAAAGAGCAGAGTCCTGTGATTAAAAAAAGCAAATACTGCAAAAGTCACTAACAGGCAACTGAGAATTAAAATCTTTAATAGTTGTAGTTTGTGCTGTAGAGACAGGGAAAAAAAAAGTAATTTGGTTTCTAGCAATAGATTTAAGTTCTTAGTGAAAGATACAGAAAACCAGTAGAATAGAAACAAACTAGAGGTGAATTCTAGCACATTACATTTTGAAGTAAGACAGTAATAGAAGAGCCATATTCTTTTTTGACACAAGTCCTCACCTAGTCATTATCTAGAAAACTGCAGTCTCTTGTGTCCAAGTGTTTGATAATGTCTTGAGATCAGGAGCTGAGTTAATAATTTTGAGGAACTGGTTTACAAAGGAAGGCTCCAAATGTCCTGAAGGGGGGAAAAATGAATCATGGAATCAATCAGGTTGGAAAAGATCTCTGGTCAAAAACCACCATGGCAAGCAGATCATGGCACTAAGTGCCACGTCCAGTTTTTCCTTAAACACCTCTAGGGACAGTGACTCCACCACCTCCCTAGGCATTAGATTCTAATGTATAATCACCCCTTCTGTGAAGAAATTCTTCCTAATATCCACCTAAACCTCCCCTGGCACAGCTGAAGACTATGTCCTCTTGCTAGGTGCCTGGGAAAAGAGGCCAACACCCACCTGGCTACAACCTCCTTTCAGGTAGTTGCAGAGAGTGATGAAGTCTCCCCTGAGCCTTCTCTTCTCCAGGTTAAACAACCCCAGCTCCCTCAGTCACTCCTCATAGGACAAGGAAATGTCCATTTCTTTGAAATTCTACTATAAGTCTGGCTTTCTGTAATCTTGCCTCCAACAAAATAAGACATTCAAGCCCACCAGATATTTGTATCCCCCGTAACAAACCGTGGCTGAGCTGGTCAGGAGCACCCCATTTGGTAAAGAATCTCTCAATGTGTAGTACGTTAACTCCTAATTTTATAGTTCAATCATTTGTCAGATGTTCTTAGGTCACAGTGTGGTTTAGTTAGGTAGGACTGGAGCAGGGAAGTAAGGCCCCTAGAAATAAACAGCCATAGGAATCTAATGATGACCATACTGTCAAAGGGAAATAAGGTTTCAGACTGGCTAAACAAGTTTTACATCCTACTTAATGATCTGTTCAGTAGCTCCAGGGCTTGGCTCTCAGGTGGAACAGTGAGTGTTCTGACCTGGAATTTCCTATGCTTCAGCCAGCAGCCAGCCAAGAGCCCATCCATGCACTGGGTGAGGAGACAAACAAGCTCATCCATTGTGCCCCGGGAGCAGGTTCCAGAAAGTGGCTGCTATTTGTGAAATACTCAATACAAGTTGTAGAAATGCTGCCAAAATACCAGTACCAACTATGAAACTGCAACGTCTATGCATCCTTAGTTCCGGACGTTACCCAGGACGTAGGTACATACAGTAGTACAGCCCTGCTTTATTGGGAATGCATATTCACATGTGGAGGTGATCTGGGTAGCCATTTTACTACAAAGGAAAGCATTTGGCTCTTTGTGATTGGATTACCACTACAGCTGTCTTCCAAATTCCCTGAGAAGTTCATTCTGCTTATCTGTTTTGATGCAACCTGAGTAACCTAATTTAGTTCACACTGCTGGTTATAAACACAGCCACACATGCAGCTCTACAAATATTTATATCAAGGGAAAATTTCTCTAAACGAAATAAGAGGTCTATAATCTTCATAAAGCAACAAAGATGAGTACAACACATCAGGTAAATCAAGGCCTCTACACCAAAGTTCTTCATCTGGATCTCTTCCATAGGAAATTTGTAATCCTCATGGTTTATAGAACTGCCTGTAAAAGAATGAAGGAGTCACATCTTTGCAGGCAGTTGTGCTGGAGGACCTCAGATGTACTTGGTCATATTGAGTCTTTTCTAGGCTGGGCTGAGTTACCTACAAATTACGTTGGTCATGCCAGCAGTGTAGCTGCAGCAGTGTGAGCACACCAACATAGTGTGCTGGCCTCCATGCTACTTACGTGAGTATAGTGAGTGTAGCTATTTCTACAATTATTTTGTGTTTTATAGATATGACTGCAGTGCCTGCTACATAAAGGCCACCCCTAACACAAAGGAACTAACATCCATTCAGCTGATGGAAACTCTCCTGTAGTTTCTTCTTCTCCTGAAGAAACTCTTCAGCAGCCTCAGGGCTCCTCTCTGGTGTTGCTTTGTGATTAGTAGATTGTCTGTAGGTTACTGGGTGTCTGGAAGTACCTCCATAATTTTCATACAAGCTGAAGAAGAGATAAAAGGGAAATTATTAAGATATAGTGAGGGTTTTGCCAAATAGATTAGAGAGCAGCAAAATAAACAGATTGCAGCACAATGCACATTTCTGACATTCTTGACGGGCATTTTTAAGTTAGACATCCTGCAGTCAGCATGAGATACTCAGGAAAAAACTTATCCCTAGAGCGCAGCTGAATCTACTGTCCACTGGAAGAGCTCTGGATCAAAGAACAGTGCCTAGAATCACAATTATTTTGCTTCAGCACATCCATGTCTTTATCTCTAAACCGAAATTCCTAAAAACAGACGTAAAGATTGCAGTAAATTATGATCAGAAGTGCAACATCTCTGAAGCTGACTGTGACCTCATGCTGTGCTAATTGTTAAGGTGGCAGAGATGGTCAGCATGGGATTTTTCTATGTAAACAACTGTCAAGTAACATCTCCATCACTGTTCCTCTATTTTCTACACTTCGCGGAAAAAAAAATTATCATGAATGGGCTGCATTACACACCCTGCAGGAAAAAAATCACAGGTCCTGCCTGAACAGACATTAATTCTGTTATTTGTGTAAGGGAATGAAAGACGAATTCATTTTAAAGCACAGAGTAAGGTTTGTTTCCCAGGCCAGCCACATACCTCCTGTGTGAGCTGGAAAGTATGAAGGGCTTGGGAGCTGCTGACAAAATTTTGTGATTATCATGTCCCTGTTGGTCTGTTGTTATACTGCTAGCTGTAAGACAGCAATAAATTAATTCAAGCAGTGGACAGCTAGTTCTTTCTCACAAAAGATGTTACCAGGTTCATCTGATTCAATTACCAGTACTTGAAAGAGCAACACAAAAAAACCCCACTGCTCTGAGAATCTGTTTGGGCAGGATTCAAGCAGAAAAAATTGGAAAAACAGCTTTACTGCCTGGTTACACAAGTCATGGAAGCATCTGAGCCTCTGGTTGAGAGATTTGTGTGTAGGCCCTGAAGTGATTGTACTGCAACTCAATATGGAATCGCTGTTGAGTATCTAATAGATGTTATTTATAGGTCTGCCATTTTCACAGAATCACAGAATCAGTTGGGTTGGAAAAGACCTCTGAGATCATCAAATCCAACCCTTGATCCAACCCCACCATGGTTCCCAGACCAATGCTGCTTAATATTTTTGTCAGTGACCTTAAAGAAAATGTACCATAATTACTGATAGATACCAGCTGGGATTGCTTTTTAGCTGACCAAGTGAAATAAAATGTGTATTAACTGTAAATATACAAATAAAATGGGTACTAACATGTAAATGTATGCTCACACCTATGCAGAAAGGAACAGAAGCTAAATTCATGAAGAGTTTATACTGGAAAACAAAGTCTGCTGGTTGATCTAAATTTCTTGCACAGCCACCTCCTAAAGGAACAAGGTCTTCACTTCTATTCCATAAAAAAAAAGAGAATAGGTACTAGAGGGAAGTTTATTACTTGTGCTTTTAACTCATTTTTGTCACAACAGAAATACTCTCATGTCCCATTTCTTGGGTCTGTAATTTAAGAAGGACCTACTGAAATGTTCACATAGTAAAGGGCTTCTTTGTGCTTACACAGACCAATACAACGCATAGTTTTTATAAAAGATTATAGAAGTATTTCATATTAACCTGTCTCTCACTGTCTTTTAATTTGAAATTTAACTTTGCCTTTTGATATCAGTATCCATGTTCAATCTGAGACAAAATTTTCTCTATCGTGACTCTTAACTCTGCATTACAAAGAAAATCACCAGAGATGTCTGCAAACACCTTTACTTTCCCACACAATTGGTTTCTCATATTGTGAAGTTTGTTTAGTACTGTCACTATTTACAGATTCATATCAATTACAAAAGTATACAGGAATGTTACTAAAGTGAACTCAGAGGAAAAGCCACAACTCTTCCCATCAGGATGAAACCAATTCATTGCCACAGTGAATGAAATCTGATGGTTTTGCCTCTGTGTAACATGATGACTCACATACAAAACCTGCATCTGCATACCTCTACCAGGATGGACTATAACTAGGACTAAACATCTGAAATTAATACAGCCAAGTGCTATCCCATGTTTAATCCAATTAAAAGGACTGATGCACATCATTTGGAATGAATATGAGGTAATTTAATGAATCACAATAGGTCTCATGAGCATTTTTGTTGCTAATTAGGGCCACAAAGCTACAGGATATTATTTCAATCACCCACTGCCCCTCACAAAATAACATACAATTTAATAACAAAGCAAACCACAATGCAATAATTGCAGTGCAATACAAAATTAGCTTAACAGCTAAGAGATGCATCTGAGACTCAGGCATGTGTAGAATTCCCAATTAAGTCAGCTTAACAACTAACTAGTACTCTTAACTTGCTAGTCAAAAATGTGCCCTCAGACACATCCACATACATTGTTCCACCTTCTGATTCAAAAGTGACTTGAATTGAAACTGAGATATTTAAAGTGTATCAAAAGACTGGCAAGAACTTCTGCTCAGCCTCAGGAGTGCATGCAACAGAATCTATTGCAATGAAATGCAACTGCAGAAGTCACATTCACAATCAAAAGTGTCACTTAAAAGGATCCTGACCAGTTTAAACAGTTTAGCTGCACAGATTTAGCTTAACTAATAAATCTGCATTTACAAAAGGCATACATCAAAACAGTGAGAAAGAGGACTGTGTTCAAGAGACTCACCTGAGATCCAGGCACGTGTATAGTTCCCAATTCTTGTACACAGCAGATCTGAAAGAGTTTTCAATTCTGTAACCATGTGTAAGATCCATTTCCAAACCCAGGAGCAATCTTGCAGTATTTGGCTGGCAACGTTGAGCAGACTGAGTGTCAAAGCTGGTAGTTGAAAAGATAGGTATGATCGACGTAAATGATAAAAAGTATGCAAATAGGCAGACAAGTAGATTCAGGGAGTACCAATGTGCCCATGGCTCACTATAAATAGGTGGAAAAATCCAAACATCAAAAAGGAAGTAAATCCTTAAAGCTTACCTATGATGCATATGGATTTTTTGATTTTTAGCTTTTTGTAGATTTTAGAAGTAGCTGTATTATATCCCTTACCCTTAGCACAGTAGTTTACACATTTATCCAACACTGTTACCCCATTCCATATCACTCCCTCAAAATTCCATTAGCTTGTTTAAACTTCCCTCAAGGTAGGCCTTTATTCTTTCTAAGAACATCTGCACCCTGGCTTGAACTACAAGATACCACTCAGGCATAGTGACCTTCAAGCCCAGAGCTTTGGAGGAACTCCAAGGACTAAAGGTGCTGTGATGAAGAGGAGGATGTTGAAGAGGGGGTCCCAGAGCCCCCTGCCTCAATTTCCAGAGGGGTGTGCCAGGGGGAGGTGCTGAGAGGCAGACAAATCTGGGATTGGATGGAATAATATCTTAAATTGTGAAACCCCGTGGACATGAGGGGGGCATCGTGTATTCCTGTGGGCTTCAGGTCAGAAATTAAAGGACCTACCCTCCTTATCTTATCTTATACACTAAGTTGGCTTGAAGTCCTGTTTTCTGTGGTCTCTTAAGGCAACAGCTAAGAAATATATGGGCATACTCAATAATTAATTAACTCATTCTCCTAGCTAATCATCCGTGTTTCTTATTAAGATTATTTGGACTGGTCTGTGAATTGCCACAAGGACTGAAGACCAGAACAGATACACTAAGACAGGAAAATCACTAGTAAAATGCTTATTGGTTAAGCACATAAATAGTTCTACTGAAGACAACAGTCTTGTTCAGTCATAGGTTTGCTTTTACTGAACAGAGGGATGAAATCCTAATTCCTTGTCTGAAGGCAAAGTTTGACCAACTTATTCAATTGTACCAGTATTAAATGCAGTTTTAAAAACTCACACCCATTTATCCTGTTCTGTCAAGCTAACAGCCAGTAAAATGAAAATGTAAAAATAAAAATTTTAAAATAATAAATTACTTAGAAAACAATCCTGCACTTTTTACCTCACAAAGCATCCCTAAAGATTTATGAGTACAGGTAGAGTGTTCAGTGCTGTGCCAGTGGGAACCTGATATGATTTGCAATAGATCTCACAGCAAATGAACCCAACATAGAAGTAGGGATGCTTGAATTTATGAAAAGTTCTTCTCACTTTTTCAATACAAGACAAAAAAAAAACCTTAGAACATTCACTGAATAAGAATGAGGAATTTCAGGAAAGTCTGAAGAAAAGCTATTATTTAAAAATAGAAAATTTAAAAATAGTACCGCAGTAAAAATTTATTCTTCTTTGGATTCTTCATTTTTTTTTTCAAGATTCCCAAGTTTGAAAACCACAGCATGTCAAAACTCAAGGATGTTTTCCACCTCCCTGTGTTTATGAACAGGGAACAGAACCATGGTGCATTACAGGTAGGCAACCAACACAGTACATGATTTACAGCAAACAAAATGTGGGAAAATTATTATTGTAGAGACTAGAACCTTTGTGAAATATTAACTGTTACGATGATGAATGGTGTCCCCCAGAAGGAAGCTCCCAGGCAGCCATCAGGCCTAAGCTCCCTGCATTACTACAAGCAACAGATATTGAAGAGCTCATGCTCATTATTCAAGAGCTTGTTTTAGAAATGAGTTAAAAATTGCTGTTTGTAATGCTTTTAGATTTCAGAGAGACACTGCTGGTGACACAGAAAGTAGCTGGGACCCAACTGTTCCACATCCCCTTGTTCTTGCCCTGTGTTTATCTAAGAAGTTCTCAATGAAGGATTCACTGGCTTTGCCCAGAGGAAAACACAGAGAGCTGCATACACACACGGGTTGCAAAGGTCACAAAGCTTCACTCCCGCTGAAGAATCACAGAACGAGTCAGGTTGGAATGGACCACAGTGGGTCATCTGGTCCAACCTCCCTGCTCAAGCAGGGTCATCCTAGAGCACATGGCACAGGACTGTGTCCAGACGATTCTTGAGTATCTCCAGTGAGGGAGACTCCACAACCTCTCTGGGCAATGTGTTCTAGTGCTCGCACCGGAAAGAAACCAAGAAACTTAGGATTCAAAAGGAAAACATAACAGTCTGTCTCGCTTTTTAGCTTTTTTTTTTTTTTTAAATCAAATTCAGCGCTGACTTCCCTTGAGAGCCGGACTTGGGCAAAGGGGACCGACCCCTCCAGCCGCTTGGCGAGGCGCAAGCAGCTCCGCCACCCCCTTCCCCAGTGACCCTCGGCCATGGACGCGATTTGTCCCATCGCCACGGAGCTCCCCACACCGGCAGCTCCGCCTCGGCCCGGTCCCAGCGCCGCTGCTGCCCCTCCATGGGCCCAGTGACGCTGCGGAAACGGGCCGCGCTCCCCGCCCCGGGCCCTGCAGCCCAGGCCCGAGCACCACCTCCTCGCTCCACTCTCCCTGCCCGCAGCCGCCGCTCTCCCCGCCCCCGGCCGTGTGTGCGGAAGCTGCCGGCGCCCGGGATTGTGGGAGCGGGGGGGCCACGGCGCGGGGAGGGGACGCGGCCGGGGCCGGGCCGGAGGGTTCCGGTGCGGGGCGCAGACGTGTCGGCCGGGGTCGCGCAGCGACAGGCGCTGCTGCCCCTGGCCCTCTCGGAACAGCGCCCGGCCCGGGGCCGGCCCGGCGGCACCATGGCCGGGACCAGCAGCCCCGAAGCCGTGAAGAAGCTGCTGGAAAACATGCAGGGAGACCTGCGGGGCCTGAGCCTGGAGTGTCGGAAAAAATTCCCCCCCGTCAAGGAGGTGAGTGGCTCTGAACCGGGCCGAGCCGAGCCGGACCGGGCTGGGCTGAGCCGGGCGGCGAGCGCCTCTCCGGAGGGGCCTCCCTGGCCGCGGGGCCCGGCCCGAGCGGAGCTGCCGCTGTGCCCGTATCCCGCTCCCCGGAACGGTGCCGCTCCCGGGAAGCTCCGACCGCCGCAGTCACCGGCTGCTCCCGGACTCGGCTGCTCCCGGACTCGGCTGCGCCCGTCGCGCTCTCTGTGCTGTTGTTGTCAGTGCGCTGCCGCGGCGCGGGCCGTGGGCCGGGCCGTGCCCCGCGGGGAGCGGGGCTGGCGGGCAGACCGTCTGTTGACAAGGGCGAAGCGGGGGCGGCACCGCTGCACCCCTGGCGATCTCCGGGGTAAAGACTAAGTTCGGCTTGGGTGTCTCGGCACCACCGAGCGAGCGAAACTCGCCCGAGGCGGGCTCGGTACCGGGGCTTGGGCGCCCGGGCGGGCGGACACCGAGCAAGCAGGAGGACTGTGCTCAGCCCCGGCGCTGCGGCTGCGGGGGGTTCCGGGGCCGCGCAGGTCTCCCCTCGGGTCTGTGCCGTGTCCCTGCGACGAGCGCACACGCTGCTGTTGCTCCCAGATCGGCGCGCCTTATTCCTCACCATTGCACATCCGTGTCTGCCCGTGTGAACTGTGCGGATCGCTGGTGGTCGCTGCGTGCCCCGTCGTTTTGGGGTTGTCGTTTGGGTTCCAGCGCTGTGGGTTGTATCAGTTCCAGCTGATACAACAGAGGAAGCTTGGGAGATACAGAAGTTTGGATTACTTTTTTTTTTTCCTTCTACGAAATCCCATTAATAAACTCATGAGTAAGGTTGTATGTTTTATTTTTCAAACCTCCGTTTATGCTGTGCAGGCAGGGACCTCAGTAATCTCGATGAGCCGGATTACTTTAATTGAAGCGCAGTCAGATTTTTTTTCGCTAACTGAAGTATACATTTTAACCATATGTTTCTTTATTATATTTATACGGTCAGTTTAACATTTTCCCTAATGGTAGTTTTCTATGCAGTAGTGGGAGTAAAAATACTAATATATTAACTCAGATTAAACTGCAGACCCAGAAGCTCAGAAGAAAGAAATTGCATATGGAATATGACTTGAGTTCCAATTCAGTAATAGCATATTTAGTGTTGTATGTAGTATTATACCCTTTAACAGGTGACTTGAAGCTAATGACTGTTCTTGTTTTGAAAGGCATGAAGTGACACACTGTAATAGAGCATATTGTGTATGACTGTAGATTGCAGAGGAACGCTGGTCTGTTTGAGAAATTCTGTGTGGTCACAGAAAAACAGGAGAAAGTTGTGATCAGTACTGAGGAACTGTGCGTAGTCACATGTAAATAAGAAAAAGTTGTGGTCAGTTGAACAGAAATCTGCCTGTGTGTTTTGGAGGGACATGGGGGTGCCGCTTCCACTTTCTTCTGTGTATTACTGTGTGACTCTTAAGTTTAGTCCCTGAACAAGTTTCCCCACTGGGTTAATGTTTACTTTCTTTTAAGATCTGCAAAGGAGATGGGCAGTGTCACCCTTAAGCTAGTATTTTTAGTAATGCTTCGTTACATTTGCCATGGTGACCATTTAGTAACTACTGCATGTGCAGTTCTTGATACTTGTTCAGCACATTTATCATATTCTTGTGTAAGTTTGACTTTGTGTTATTCCGTTTTATATCTTGATGGCAATTTGCTTAGCTTTCTTCATTAAAAACAAAGTTTTTTCACAATTGTCTGGAATTTGGATAGGTTTATGGAATAGTACTGGACCATGTTAACAAAAGAGGTGGGACTTTCTGCTAAGTTGTGAGTTCCTACAGTAGGATGTATGATAGTCATAGGAAATGATCTTACTTCCTCACTTCTGGAAGCCATTTTTTTGTTCTAGTTTTAAAGGAAATGGGTGTTCTTTTTTTGTCAAATCTAAACTGCTGAACAGATATTTTAATTGCATGCATTTGATCTGATTATGATTAGATTTGGCTAGAGTGATCAGAGGAATTCTTCTTATTGATTTGGAAAAGCACCGTTTTTTTAAACTATGTTTAAACATAGGCTTTTTAAAACAAATTCCTACTACTTACAGTCTTACTTTTTTACTTGCAGTGTAACTAGACTCCTCATTGCTACTACGTGTTGTAATTTATGAGTTTATCTTGCAGCTGATGTCTGTGCTTTCACGTCACTTAATAAATTCAACATACTGTGATAAAGCTATTGAAAAATTCATAGTCCAAAATTAATAGTTGTTAGATGTATCATAGTTGTTAGATTTGATAGGTACTTTAAGAAGGTAAACTGCTTCTAATAATCTTTCCAGTGTGTGACGTAGTTGAAAACTTTGCTCACAGTTATTTGTTATCATCAGCCACTTCTAAAATGATTTGTCTGTTCTGGTTCTTTTTTGTTTTGTTTTTATATTAATAGTGTCAAAATTCTACAAACTGATAGGTTTTCTGCTCATAAAAGTGATAATGTAGTTCTCAATTCTGCTTGTTGCTCAGATGATTAACTTGAGCAAGTCCTTTTTTAATCAATACTGTAGGATTTTAGACAGTTGTATGATCAAAAAAATAGAGATTTCATGTTATTAAAAGAGTTTTAGTTTTCAAACCAAGTTTCAAACTAATTTAGTTTTTAAAACATCTTTCTAATGTATATGTAAGCAATATCTCTTAGGTACAGGGAAACCAGAACAATATTGAACGATTCTTTGAACAGACATGTAGATGACACAGCTAAAGAACTTTATGGGACTTTTTTCGGCAGGGGAGGGTGAGAGTGGGGCTTGGATGCAGCAGAGAAGGGGACAGCCAACTGTGAAATCTAGATCTCATTCTCAGTTAGGAGCTTGAACTCTTCACTGTTTTAAGCAATTTCATCTCATATTTTTCTATTACTTCTGAGTCTGTAAAGTTTTCTAAGTGGGTTACATGTATGTGGGTATCATATAGTTCTAAGTCCAGTTACTTACAACAGTGGAGTCTGACTTTTCTGACTTTGATAATCTGTTAAGAAACGTTGAAATTGCTGAGTTTCAGTGTTAAACTTCTGACAGAAAAATATGTGGCAAACTTCCTTCCCCTTAGAGCTTTTAACTAAGAAATAACAGGATGTATTGTTGGCTCCAAAGCATCCATACCTCATTTTTGCTCTGTGTGACAAATAATACCTGAGTAGGATTTTCCTTGGTTATGCCACTTAATGCTCTAAGAATGGGAGCTGCAGAAAGAATCTGTAGGCTTGAAAGTATGTTGCTGACGATGTTTGGGGATTAACTAACGCAACAGACTTATTTTTCTTAAGGGCATGGGGAATACCAGTTACTATTGCACTTCAGACACATCTATTTGTTACTAGGTGGTTTTTTTTTTTTTGATACTTTCGTCAGATCAGCACCAACAACAGAAGTATAGTAGGCATGAAAGCTATACACTATGACCAAGAGGTAATTTGATGATTGCGTCTGTGATATGCCAAGCCTGTTTACACTGGCAGACATACAAATAACCACATTGCTGAAAAATGTGTTTATATTTTCACAATGTATTTTTGTTGCCCAGTTAGAAAAATAGAGACTGTGGATGGGATAGAAGCTCTCAGGGCAAGAGTAAATTAAACAGTATCTTTTGGAGCTTGAAATTACAGAGGATGAAACAGTCTTTGGTACAGGCATCAGTTGTGTTCATGTTATTTTAAGTAATCTGGCATTTCTCCTAGAAAACAATACTACTTGGTCATTATTTTGTTGTTTTTAATACAGTGGGTTCTCAGATTTGCTTTGTACTATAAAGTGTTGTAGTGCTGCTAATGCTGCCCCAAATTGCATACAGCCTGAAAAGAGCTTTATAAAGTATTTTAACCTGCTAGTGTTTGGAGTTTTGATCTCCTGTGCTGTGCTTGTGGGAAGCTGGTGGTGCTCTCTTTAGTGAACTGGTGGAAGAATTTTGTCTTATCACAAAATTGAAAATAGTTTAGTGTGCTAAATAGGTTGCCTGCTGTTTCTTATTACAGAATGGGAATATTGTTCGGTAAGCTACATCTGACTGCATAAAAAACCAGATAATTTGACTGCATAAAAAAACCTTAGAAATACTAGGGGAAAATATTTATAATTAATAGAAATAATAGAGTTAAAAGGGAAATAAGTTCCTCCCGAAAGTTCCTTGCAGCGTGAGTTCCAATTGTATGTAACTGTTGTTTACACAGATCCAGTCAAGCTGTCTCAGCTTTCTAGTAGGCTTGTAGTCTTTATGTTGACTCAGGTTTTTTCTTGACTTTTAAATAGCAGTAAAAGCAAAATGAGTTTAAAAAAATACACAAAAAAATTAACTCTTACACAGTTACAGGTGAACTTGTGCTGGTAGGAGAGGAGGGAAAGGGCAGGTGGGATTGGAGCAGGCAAGGACCGCATCCTCCCTTGGCAGGATCATCTTGGCCTGGGACAGGGCATGCCCTCTGCTTGGCAGTTGTGTCATTGATTGCAGGTGCCTGTATATTTTAGGATGTTTGTTGCTGTGGTGATTTGGAATAGTAGGGTTGGAAAAGAAGTAGTATTCTACTTGCTTCCACGTGGAAAAGCAGCACAGAATTAAGTTTGAATACTTCAGTCAGTTGAAATGCTCCCTTGATATTCCTGGAAGAAAGTTTTTAATAGCCTCACTGTGCTGGTTTTTTTACCAGATCTTTGTTTGAAACAGCAGAATTGCTTTTGTTTAGCTATTTATTGAGTTGTGTGTGCCCTTGGCATACAGACATATTTTTGAAACTGTATAGTGATTTGCTGTATCTAGAAAAAATAATAGAATCCAATGTTGCAATCTTATTTTTTCTTCTTTTATAAGAACTCTACTTGCAGGCAAGTAGCCTTACAAAGTTCTTAAGGTAAAAGTTAAAAAGTTTGGGTTTGAATGACTTCTGGACAAAGCAGACTTTAAATTACTTAATTACAGTAGAAGTGGTGTGGACTAGTTAAGGCAAGAGATAGGATTTGCCCTTTCTGAGAGTCTGTGTGTTGTTTTGTGTTGTGTTGTCTGAAGACAGGCTTTATTCATACATTTCTTCCTTTGGAGTCCTGTCTTATTTGTATTGAGTCATGTACATAACAGTGTAATCCCCTGGGTTAAATCATTCTTGTTTAGGAATTATATGCTGAACACATTTTAGAGTTAATGACAAATAGTTGCGAAGCTTGTCCTTTTTAGGGAATCTTTGATGTCATTGAGTAGCTGTATGAAACTAAACATGAGGATGTATTGCAAAAGTTAAACATACATTAAAAAGATACTGATCAGTTAATTTTGCTTATAATGTCAAAGTGGTTGTTAGGTTTCATAATGCAACTGGAAGGAACGGTTAAAAATGTGTGAATATTATATGTTTGTTCTGTAACAGTAATAATATTTCAGAAATTCTGTTGAACTTAGTGCAGTACACAAATTGGAGAAGGCTAAGAAAGAAAATGACATGCTGAAATGCTTTGTGATTTGGACATCTGAGTCACTTGATGTACTACTGTCATCGAATGGTTTCTGAGTGCTGTGTTCATGCCCTCTAGTGGTAAAAGGATGAGCCAAATGAACCTAACAAAGAGCAAGCCTTTGTACATAGACCATTTTCTGTAGGAGTAACCAAGTTTTTGGGTTTTCTGCTTAATTTTTTTAATAAAATAGATTAAATAATTCTGACACTATAGCCTACAGGGAACTTAACCTACTCTGAACTTTCCAGGGTGGTTTCTTTTCAGGTCTTCACAACATTAGTTCAGAAGGATGAAATACTGTAGAGTTTTTTATTTGCTTTTAAGGGGTATTCACTTAACTTATGTTTTAAAGGTTCTTTTGAAATAGAGAAACAATGCTCTTTAAAATGCATATTGTCATACTTATACAGCTTGCACTCAAGCATGTGTTTTGTGCATGTGACTGGAGATTACTCTGTAGCATTCTTGAGTTGCCAGCCTAAAGCTGAGCTGGTAACCTGAAATGGCTGATTGCTAATATTTCCTTCAGTTCCTATTACAATTCCTGATCTTTACCACTTGCTGTGTCTGCTGACTTCGTGTTTGGAATCCATTAGTTTTACAGTGTTTTTTATTCAATATTGATCTGCATACCATAGTATTTTTTCAAAATTATGTTTTTAAAAGTGATCTCTTACGTTTCTAGGGGACCATCATCTATTCAAATGCATTCTAAGCTTCATATGATCGTTTTAGTGTTTGAGAACAAATGTCATATGTTCAGAAGGGATTCACATCGTGCACATAGACCAAATTTCTCCGTCACGTAATGCCTTGCAATTTAATGAATAAAGAAAATGATTAAAAGTTCCACTAGCTCGGTCTCTCTGTACACTTTCCAAGGAACACATTTCAGTGCAGGATTAAGGTGACTAATGTCACATGTCTAAGCTCCCTTCATTGATTGTGCAGGCTTGGTTTGTTATGGAAGTACTGTCAATAGATCCAAATAACTATTCAGGGCATCATGTAGCCAGGGAATTGATTCCCTCTATCACCTAGACATTAGGTGTTTTACATTGCCACTTGAAGTGCAATAATGTTTCTTCCTTGGCTTCCAGCATCTGGCCTAGGAGAGCATGGGTCTTCTGGTGTCTGCGTGTAGTTGTCTTGGATACAGAGGCCTAAGCTTAGACCTCTGAATTGAGCCCCTACTAGCAGGTCAGCTGAATTAGCTTAAGGAGAGGCTTTAAGAATTAAGGAGCATTCAGTAGAGACAATCTCCATTGTAATGGGAGTCTAAATATTTAAATTTGTGCATCTTAATACCTGATTTAATCCCCATCTGCCTCCCATGGCTTCTTGAAGATCATACAGGAAACTGTAGCAGAAGTTGGGAATTCTTGGTGACTCCAGTTCTCAACTGGTGCCCAGACTGTCAACTGTTTCTCTTTACCAAGTGCCCAGCAAATGGGCCTTGCTGTCTCTGACTGTGTGACTCTAAATGTAGTACTTGTGGCAAACCCTCAAAAGTTCCCTGGTCCCATCTGTTGTGATCAACAAGCTGAAGGCAAAATTAGTTTGAACCTCAAGTGTACATCTCCTAAAGCTCTGAAACAGGCTGTTGTTTTATTTTTAGTGTAGAATGATGATTGTTGTGTCAAAAGTATGTCATTAAAATTCAAGTGCAAGTGTTCTATTTCATTGATTGAAAATGAGTTGTGTGGTGCTTGAGTGGATCACTCAGAAATCTGATAACTGTAGACATGGGCTCTCAGGATATCCATACATATATATCTACTACATATATCTCAAATATATTATATATATTAATATTATATTAAAAATATATGTATAATTTATATAGAATATAATACAAAATATGGGGTACATCCTTATTCTATCTGTCTGTGGAAGAGAGAAGTATAACTTAAGAATTTGTTGCTAAGTGGCTGTGTTTCTTCTCTATCAAGTCGTGGTTAGCTTTTTTGTCTTTCTGTCTACATTAGTGCTGTTCAGTAATGAGTTGTTTTATGTTATTTTAATTATGTTAATTTGTTATGCATTCTGATTTCTTCTGTTAATTTATATGTGATGGTTTTTCCAGCTGAGGTGTAGCATTTTGATTATGCAATGAAAACTTGTAATATAAAATATTTGTATTTAATTATCTTTATGTTCACGTCAAGTGAGGTAGCTCCAGAGGCAACAGCTCTGAAGCACTTTAGATAACACTGGCACCTTTCCTGGCATTATTGGTGGTTAACCTTCAGGATTCTGAATTGTCTGCTGGTACTCCAGACTGACAATTTCGGAAGATCAGTGGGCCAGAGGAGTGGTCACTTCTGTCAAGTGAAAGAGCACTTTAAATATGAGAGCAACTAATACAGTTGTACTAAAGCTGGAAGTTAACAAGGTTGTGTGTTTTTAAAAAATAAAAACCACAAACTGCAGTATTGTAAATCTTCAATTGGAGAAGAAAGTGTGTAATAGAATCAGTTAATGCTTTCATTTTTTTCTATATGATAATTTTTCTGATATAATGATAATAAATCATTCACTATAATAAACCCCTGTGAGTGCACAGCAATGTCAGATCAAAACTGGCAATTCACCAGTTTAAATCACAGGTAGAATGAGCATATAGAAGAAAGGAGAGTCAGAGCAGGGATTGTGCTTGTGGGGAGGAAGATAAAAATACAGAAGGCAACTACGGTGATTTTTCAAACCAATGTGGTATACTTGAGTGCTTTCATGAGACTGGTTTAGTGAGGAGCTTTTTGTGAGTGCGTCCATTTCCAAATAATAGTTTAGCGGTACAGTAATGGTCCAGAATGTGCTTTTGCAAAGCAAGCCAGAATAACAATGAAGTGAAACTGTACTTTAGACCAGATGATATCTTATCTAAACTATTGGATATAGGGTTAGTGTTCTAGTTGGAAAGGTAGATAATGATGGATAGAAAAAAATTCTCTTTTTATTTCATGTAATAGTTATGAAATGATCATAGGTAATATATATTACTCTCATCTAGTCTTAGTAAAAGGTTGGCAAACAGTTTATTGTAAGTACCAAAGCAAACCATCGTTCCTGAATGCTTTTCTTTTTAGAATAGAGAAATCAATAGTTTGTGTAGTAAGAACTGCAAACCTTACAGCAATTTTAGTGTCTCTGGAGATCTTCTCCAATTTGCTCCAATGTACAACCAAAACACAAATGATCATTCAAAAGCACTAGCAGTGGAAATTCTTGATTTTATTAACTTTCAGTAACAGTGCTGTCAAATTTAGAAGTTCATGCAAAAATATCTTTAACATTAGATCAGTTCTTAGTAGAAATTAGCACATGGTTGTTGCATTAAATATCTTCATGGTAATATATTTTCTGGTTAACAAAATAAAAAAGGTGCTGACTTTTTTCACTTTAGATTCAAATTTTGTGTCATTGTTCCCTTAGAAAAACTTGTTAACTATGTTATTATTTTTCAGTGAAGGAAGGGTAGCTCTTTCATGTTCACCCCAGGATAAGGTCAAATCCATAGGAATTACTGTGGAGCAACTGATGTACTGCCAGATCACATCCCATGTGATCCCTCTGGTACCTTGCTTGCCTGTACATATGCGTTGCAAGATGTCTTGGCCTGGGAGAGTTAAATGTTCAAGCATATGCTGTGCCATTGTTCCTCGTGCTGCCAGGACAAGTCTCATTCTTGGGCTGCCAGGTAACATCATTATGATCATGGAGTTAGCTACAGTGATACCTTTTGGTAATGCAGACTGCCCACTGCAGTTGGGTTTGAGAACTTCCACAGTGTCCGCAGAAGACAGATTTGAAGAATTGGTGCCTTTCAAATGCACTTATCACTCTGCTCCTGGTATAATCAGCAAATATTTGGTAAATTCCAAGGAAGGAGAAAGATGATGAAGCAAGTGTTTGAGCCCAGAGGGTCCTGTTGAATTTTGCTGTGAGATTATTGGCTGTTTGATTAAAACCAAATCTAAGTACCAGAAGAGAATGACTTGAATATGTGCTATCACAGAGAGTCAATTTCTGTTCTTCATCAATGTTTCCCTCCCCAAACTGGGCGCTAAAGTTGCTTCAGCAGAAACATGAACCAAAAGTCAATAAAGGGAAGTGTGTGTTTGAGGCATTTTGTATACGTTCATTTCACAGTTATTAAAGCAGCAGAATAGGAAATCTAGTTGACTGAAGGTTTTAGGTACACTCAAGCTTTGTTTTATTACAGGAATTACATGTATTTGCCTCTTTTAAAGATAAAGGACAACTGCCTTGCTCATCAGACCACTATTAATTGCAGTGCTAAGGGAAGCTGATAATATTACATCTAAAAGTGGTGACTGCTTTAAAAACATGGTACCTTATATTAATGTGAATGTAAATATCATATTATCATATTTGTACCCATAAATACACATTATGATGCTGGTTCTCATGTTTTATAAGATCTTTTTCTAATGGGGCAGTGTCCTGCAGAGTGCTATAGTATTTGATGTAAATTTGTAAGCTTAAAATCTCTTATATATGTTTTAATTTGCCAGTTAAATTAATGCAGTCCAAACTCACTTTTACATTCATGTATACAGAATAGACAGATGACTGTGTATGGTCTCATTTTTTCTATTGGTTATTTGTGATCAACTGAGGTAATTTTTTTGTGTTAATGTGTTGTCTCTTTTACATATACAGTGGCGTATGTATGTTATTTTTCTTTTGTAGGATGTGTGCCGTGTAATTAGCTTTTAACTGTAAACATTTTTATTCTGAATAGAAACCATAGCATAATGCAGATAATCATAGAACTTCCTGTATCTCATGGAGAAAAATGATTTTATTCAGAGAGGTAGTAAGAAGTCTAATGACTGTTGTTTTGTTTGACCTTATTTTTTAAAAAAAAAATATACTCTCTTATATAAAGCAAGCATGGAAACAACTGAAAGACATATTGGAAATAATTTTTTCCTTTTTTGTGCCAAGTGCATGGTATTCGTGGTTGCCACTCATATGAGCAGGCTTAATAGTTCTTTGAATCAGAATGATTCAGCTTGTCACTCCTGGCAAGAAAGAAATCAATTGCCAGTAGATGTGATGAGTTTTAGTTTGAAGGTAGTTGAAGCTGGACATATTTTACTACAGGACTTCTCTCGCATTGCCCACCCACGACCCTCCAGGCACGACTGCCCTGTCCACCCTCCTGCCCGTCCGGGGTCCCCATGGCCCACTGGACCCCCTCCCACTTCCCCCAGTTGGACTGGAAAGGCACACACTTCCCAAATCTTTGTACGCAAAGCCTAACCATGATGTTTGAGTTGGACTGTGACAAATCCTTTATCTTAATTAATAGGAACGATTTGTTGTGACAAACCCCCGCCAGTTAGCTGACAATTTATAAATGAAGCGGAATAGAGATTGACTTAAAACTCAAGAACTTCAACACATTAAGTTAATGTTATTAAAATAGATGAGAGCTACGTTTGGCACTCCTCATCTCCTCATTTTAATTATGCAAAATATATATGTGTATCTTGTTTTGTGCTCATTTGAGCATGTTGTATGTTAACCAAACACTTTGGATAATATTGTCTTTGGTTTTGAAGTAGAAGCACTGTGTTCAGGAAAACTTAAATAACTCTCCAGAATTTCTTTCTCTCTTAAATGATATTAAGGCACTGTTTAGTCTTTCTATGTTGTTTTGGGAAATTAAAAAAAAAAAAAGTTGAAAATTTCAGCTCCACATTTCTCATTCAGCTATTTTGAGAAATATGTATATCAACTCAATTAAAATATTTGACTACAAATTTATGCAGTCATCTTAACCTGACTTTCTGGGAAATCTTGTTGGAAAAGTGTTTTGATGGAGAGAGAATATTAATACTTGGTAGAACTGTCACTTTCATATTTCTAGTGCCACAGCTTGTCTGCTTCTCTGATCTGTTTTATGTAGTGACAGCACACATCTTTAAATCAGAGGAAAAATAGAAATATTTAGTGTGGAAAGTGTGCAGGAATATGAAGTTGAAATAAAAGGGGAAGTGTTCTTTCAAATTTGGCAGAACAGTGTTTTCCAGCAATTTGCATTCTATCGTTTGGGAAAACCTATTGCATTTATTTTCATTTATTTAATTGTTTCCAGAGGCTTGTAGTGTGTTAACAGAATTAAAAAAATGGAAAGGCACCATGTATAATGCATTTTTGTGTTTTGTACACAAAACTTGTCAGAAGTCATAGTTTTGAAATGCAAAGCCTCAATGTTATATTTTCAGTTTGGCCTGATTTCATTAGAGAACATGACTTCAGTGACTTATGTGGGGAAGTGTTTGCAGATAATTGAAGAGAACACTGCTGTTCCCTGGCAGCAGTGTGTGATGTCCTCAGTGGGCCGTGCAGCCCTGCAGCACCTGGTTGTCATCCAGCCAGGCTGTGCCTGTGCACCCCCGCCCTGCGCACGTGTGGGTCCCGTCCCGCTGGAGATGTGCTTGAGGGAGGGGGGATCGCTGTGGGTCTGTCAGGTCATACTTATGGGAAAAGGGGAGGAACTGCTGGTGTGGATTGTATGGCATGCTGGGGAGAACAGAGAGTATTGTTACATGGTACTATCCTGGGATAATTTGTATAGTGCATTTGGGAGACAAAATCCGTGGAAAAATGGGTTTCATTTTTATACTCATAGTTTGAAACGGTACAGAGACTATTTAACAGTGTTTATGCTTACCAGTGATTTTCCTTTGCATTCATAGGACTGGAAAGTAACACAAGGAGAATCATGATTTATAAAAATTCTGAATATAACCCTTCCTGTGGAATTCTGGAAAGGAATTCCAGCAGCTACAAAGATTTCACTTCTGCATTAGCTCTGCTTACTGAAAGCACTACAAAAACATTTTTTGCTCTGAGACAGTACCTTTTTATTTCTCTACAGTATTCTTATTTCTTTGCAGATATTGATGTATGACATATAATGCATCTAAACTACTTGTTTTCTTCTCTTCCAGGCTGCTGAATCAGGAATAATAAAAGTGAAAACAATAGCTGCACGCAACACTGATATTTTGGCAGGTAATTATTTGCAGTACAATGGGGAAAAATAAAGCAGAGTTACAGATCAAAATGTTAAAAAGATGTCTCCGATATGTCTGGTAATATTACATGCCTTTTTAGTATGTGCTATATCAGTGATGCTTTAGTTTTGAACTCCTAGTAAAAAATCCTAGCATAAAAGTTTTTTAATACTACTTTTGTTTCATGTTCATGCTATACTGTTGCTGAGGAAGGGCTCCATTTTCAGTTGATGCTCTACAAAATTAATCATCCACTTAGAAAAATAACATGAAATATTTAGACCCCACATTTCAGTGTTTTAGTCACTGTCTTTGTTCACCACAACTGTTGTTGAGCGCTCTGTGTGGAGTTCTGCAGTGTGATCCTCATCTGTGTATTTAATATGAGAGTCCAGCCTTTGGGGACTTGTAACTGGCAGGCAAAAATCCATCTTAGACTGAGACAAGGTCGTTCAATATAAGATGTACCAATGCCTTGAGGGACAGGAGATATCTTGTGAGTTGCAGCTTTGTAAGTGCTTAAAACACAAACTCTGACTGTCTTAAGCTTTATGAAATAGTATGTAAATAGATGGCTTCTTGGCAGTTGCTGGTAAAGTCTTCGGCCAGATTTGAATGTCCCTGCATTAATACTTGAGTGCTTTACCCCAGCTGTAGTCAAAATCCTTGAAATGCTAGATTATTTGGAAGGTCCAATGATACAGGTCTAAAATCATATCTTGTTTTGATGTATGTAAATTAAATATTGTTAAGGAGGCATTTTCTAGAATTATTTGAAGTAACAGTCCCACTCCTCAGTGTTTCACTTTAATGCCTCTTTTTTATTTGTTTATTTTCTTTGTTTTTTCTGCTGTCATGAATGCTGACATAAGTGGGAAAACTATGCCAGGTAATGTCAGCTATATCAAAATACACAAATGAACAAGGGAAAGCTCTAGTTAGCCATTTGGGAAGCTTCACAGTCAACATTCTTTGGCATATTAATGTGTAAAGAAGCTGGTATTTTAGAAAGCTAGTTTGTAATCTTGCAAAATTTTCTGGTTTTTAATCTTCATTTCAAAATGAAGAGACATGAAAGATCATTGAATTTAGGCATAGGTAGGCAGTCTTTGCTTTTATCTTTTTGAGGGAACACTTCCTGGTAGTTGGTCAAATTTTTAAAATACTTTTCCTTTGGAAAGTTTAAACAAGAATGTACTCGGGGTTTTTTTTTGTTAATCAAAAAAACTGCACAGATTTGTTGTTATGAGGTTAGGAAAACCAGCAGGTCCTAAAAGTTATTTTGATTAGTTAATCTTTGCTAATAGGATAATAACTGTTCCCCTCTGTTCCACAGTTTCATACTGAGAAAGTGTACTTTGCCTGCATGTTATCCTAACATTCCACAGTTTAGACATAATGTTATTACACAGTCTTAATTCTTAATGGACTCTTGTATTTTTTGAAGTATCAGTTGTAACCTAATCTTGTAGATAAGTTAATGCCAAGATATTGTCTCCTATCTGCTCTTTAAAACTTTTTGAAGGAAGATAGTATGTATACTTTGTAATACTATGTAGTACTATGTATACTTAGTAATAATAAAGCTGCAAAATGCTACTGTAATTGTGAAGTCTAGTGAGGTGGATGCTTTTTGACTGCTAGATGATTTAGGAACATCTACTAGAATTTCTACTAATGCAAATAAGTATTTTGATTGGGATATTATTTTTTTAATATTTTGATGTATGTAAACTGTCATTTCAACTTTAGCAGGTTGTTTTGAATAAGCTGATCCAATACCTTCTTGAAGCATTGCATTGTGTAGGATTATTATTTTTAGGAAAATAGATGCAGTCTTAAAATCGTTATTAGAATCTTAGAAAGCATTATTATTTCTGGTGAGATGTGTTTAACCTGCCAGAACTCCAATGTCCTTAAACTAACTTCTTTTTATCTCTTGAAAAAGTTGAGCAGTTTCAAAGTGTTCATTCTTGGCAATCTGTGCATGCTTTATAATTTATTTATGAGGATTTGAGTAATTCTAAAGGAGGAGAAATCTTGTGCTTTAATTCACAGGAGATAAATTTGAGAAATTATTTCCACATGGCTTTCAGAAGTGCAAAAACTTAGGTTTTAGAAGTTTTTCTAGAAAATCAGAATTATAATGTTGCTGAGGGAATGAAAGAATTTTACTTTCCCAAAACTTCTTTTTTATTATGGTTCAGTAAGGTAGATTTCTTTTTGAAAATATTCTACCATAAATTGGTAGCCAAAGGAAGGCAGACCTGGCTACAATAACATTTTTGTGTATTTTAAGACTGAAGCTAAAACAGTCACAGAATCACATGATCACAGAATATTCTGAGTTGGAAGGGACCCACCAGGATCATCAAAGTCCAACTCCTGTCCCTGCACAGGACAGCCACAAGAACTACAGCATGTGCCTGGTTGGCACCAAATCAGATTGGCAGAAAACCAGATCTACAAAACATTAATTTTTTTATCTTCATAAAGTAAAAATAATTGTTGTGAGATTATTGTTTTTAATAGATTAGAAAAAATACTGTAAAAGGCTTAAATTTTTCTTTGGCTTGTTATTTATTAGCTCATGCAATTTTTGCCCTTCAGAACTATATCTTGAGTCTCATGTTAAGAATAAATGTTTTGTGGTATCTTTTGAAAAATTTTGCTTGCATTTTTTTGCTTGATGGTTAGAATTTAGTGGCAGTTCTGAAATTTGTATGATTGAAGTAGCATTTGTGCCTATGTTAGTGAGCTACCTAGGCTCTATTAGCCTTGTATTGTAGGTGTTCATAGACCATAAAAGGAACTTAGAAATCTAGCTCACATGTAGACACTGACAATTAATTAGATGCCTAAATTACATGTCTTGGGAAAAAACTGTTGTTGTTTGTGGTTTTTTTTTTTAAATTTGAATATCATGGAGCATATCATAAAAGAATGGTATTGGAAGATAAGGTTTATATTGTGTATTTTAAAAGCAGGTTTACTTGTTTCATAGTTAAGTTACAAAACCTGTTGAAATCCAAGCAGATTGTTAAAAAGACAGTGAACCTATGTGTTCATTCACATTTACACTGACATTGTCATTGTTTTTGATTAGACATTTGGTGCAAGGTCAGCCGCTGTCAACTTGACACAGAGCCTTACTGGCTCTGAAGAGGCCGATGAAACTGGACTGTATATATGTTGGTATCACCCTGTAAGAACTATCTTATAGAAAGTTGGCATCTATAATTTATACTAACCAAGTCTTTTCATAGAAACTGCTGAATCATGTTATTTCATGTTTCAGCTGGAAATTATCACTAAAGTATATTTTTGTAGCTTTTACCTTGATGTTTCTTTTTTTTCCAAATTGGTTGCAGTGATACTTAATATCATACTTAATAGTATAGATCATGTTTGCATTTTTATGTGAGAATGTATTTTCTGTTTGTTTGTGGTAAGTTTTGTGCTCGGAAAAATGTGTGGAACTTTTCAGTAACACATTTCTTCTATTACACGTAGACTGAAACAGTGTATGGCATTCAGTGTACGAATACACATTGAACTTTCAACTGTGAGGAAATTTTTAGTGTTTGAAATGGTGAAGAGCGGAAAAAATCTTAAAAGTTTGCATGAATCAATAACCACACCTGTAAATGGAAAACCACTCATCAGTCAGAGTCATGCTTTCCTTTCATATTTTTAATATTTTTCATGTTTTAATATTTTTTAATTTTATGAAGTTTATATCAGATTTATCAAATTACTTTTATGGGGAAAAACTTTTTAAAATGTCAGTGTGGAATGTTGTATTCATTATGAAGCTTTTTCTCCTTAACAAAAAAAAGGTGTGGAGGGAGAAAAGTTCATGAAACTGATGCTTTCTCCTGGCAAAACTTCATTTTAAGAAGCTACCCTTTGTCACTAAAACACTATTTGACAAATTCGCAGCCAGGTGAATGTAGGCAGGATACAAAGAGTCCAGTCTCTTTCTCCTCCTGTTTTGTCAATGGCAGTTCAAACTTCTCCTTTGTGCTTTGGTATGTCGCTCTGTGCCACGCTGTTGCTTTTGCATTAGGTGCTGAGGTGAAGCAGAGCAGAAGGAGAATGCTACCAGCCTAGGACTGGACCCTGCTGCAAGACCTGAGAAAGCTCTGGGGTTGGCAGAACCTTACACCTTGCTAGCCAAAGGGACTCTTAAGTGGATGTTTTGAATTTGGAAAGAGGAAGTCACTTGAGTGTGTAAGAGAGAAGTTGCTTGGGATTTGAACCTCAGCCAGGGTAATTGTGAAAAGTGAACTGTGTCAGCCCAGTGTCTGTGTTCACTTGGCTTTTCCCTGTGGTGCAAATGTAAATCCCAAATTTCCAAGACCGGAGATTGCTTTTTATTAATAGGTGTGGTTAACAAATTTTGCATTGTATTCTTCAAAGTATTAAACATTGACTGCTTTTAAATCTCTTTTTGAAAGCACTGAAAGAGAACAGCTCAGAAGTAGTTCAACCTTTTCTCATGGGTTGTGGAACAAAGGAACCAAAGATCACTCAGTTATGTCTAGCAGCCATACAGAGGCTCATGTCCCATGAAGTTGTTTCAGAGGTAAGATCAGTCTTTATATAAAAAAATATTTCAGGGTGGCAAATACAGGCCTCAAACTGAATGTGAATGGATTGTTTTAGGAGGCTGTTTGTATTATAATCAACATAGTCTGCAAGATATTTTACTCATATCTGTTTTTCAGTAATTTAAGAGAAAACCTTTTAGAACATTAAAAAAAAAGCTAAGGAAACATTAGTAACTTCTAGAAAGAAATTAATGAAAATTGAAACCAGATCATTTAGTTTGCATTCTTACACTGCAGGAACTGAAGGTGTAATGAACCTTGTGCGTGTACAAAATGTGCTCTGTGCAATAACATTATTATGTTTTTGTTACATTTTACTTTTAAAAATAAGGTAAAGTGGTTGCACATTTTCTGTAGCTGTAAATGTCATGATATATTATGATAGTGTATACATAGCACGTTAAGAAGCTGGTGAAAATAATGCAGTTAAAATATACCTTCAGTTGTGCTTGCGTATTGTAAAGTTACACTGGTTTTTCTCTGATATGAATGAATTCTGAGAGTAAAATATCTTTTTACTGTGTCTGCTATATTTCCAAGTAGAAAATGTAGTACACACTTTGAACTACACATTAAGAGATTTCTGCTGTCAGTTTTTTAAAAATACTTTGGGAAGCTTGTGACAAAATGGCTTTATATTCTCAGTGTAGTGCTATGGTACAGAGAATCAGGAACATTCCATTATGATATGTCTTTATGACAGTGATATTCTTAACTGTCTACATATGATATACTAGTATGTAAACACTTTTAATTGTTGGAAAAAAATTATTTCTTTGTAGGCTGCAGCAGGAAACATTATTAATATGCTTTGGCAATTGATGGAGAATAGCCTTGAAGAACTTAAATTGCTCCAGACAGTTCTTGTACTTTTAACAACCAACACTGTTGTGCATGATGAAGCACTGTCCAAGGTAAGAATTTGTTAGTGCCAACTATAGTACTTAAAATACCCAAGAGGAAAAATGGGGAAATTTTACATAGGTGGTGTATGAAAATAATGGAAGAGAAAGGGGCTTTCTTGATTCTGATATGTCTCTATTGTCTTTATGACTAGACTCTGAAAACAGGATTTCTTTTAGCTTCTTTTTCAATCTGTTTTGTAATTCCTTCACAATAATATATTTCTGACTTAATGGGAATTTGAAATAAAAACACTGAGCTAATGCTAATTCTCATCTGCTATATTTGTTGTATGTTTTTGAACTGAAATCGGAGTGCATAACACAGTGTAAGCTCTCACTAACAAAGCAAATGTTAAAAGAAGCTGCCTTTCACCCTGCCTTAAATCTCTTTTGAAAGCAGTCCAGTTATTGCTCTTTCAGTCATAACTGGAATAACTTTACTGCATAGTTTTAAATGAGAACCATTTTGGATATTATATTTCAACTAAAACAAAAAAATAAGGATTCCAGTCCATTTTAATTTAAATTATAAGATACTATTCTTTGAAGAAGCAACATTGTTTACTCATATGTGAATTGTGAAACTCTGTTTAAGGTAAGTTCCTCTTCTAGATTATTTTCTAGAAAATTAGTTTGAGCCAGACATGTATCACATATTCATGTTTTAGCTTGACTGATTTAAATTAAGAAAATTACTGGTAAACCATCTTGAAAAGCCCCTTAATACAGGCACTGCTGTTAGATTAACATAGAGAATCATGCAGTGTCTTGTGAAAGTGCAGAAGTATATGATTGTGCGATAACATTTCAAACTGACGTGTGAATACCATCTGAGCACAGTCCACAAATAATATACAGGAAAAAGAAGCGAAAGAAAATTCTAATTCTCGTATGGCTTAGAGCATGTAGTGCTATGGCCAGGTTTGGTTGAGGTTCTTGCAAGTGCAAGAACACAGAATAAAGACAGAAGAACAAGAAATACAGATTTCACTACACATACAGATGTTAATTTTCAAAATTCATTATAAAATATGTAAGTATTAAACTGTGAGTTAGAGATAATAATGAAATCCAATGGGAGGCAGAACTGAGGTCATTGCCAGCACAGTGACACGGTAAAACGTGTGACTCAGAGAGGAATAATAGCGGTCAGGGCAACACGATTGTGAAAGTATTGTGATTTAACGTAGGAGATGAATGGCGTTTTAGTTTGGAGTTGACTGACCTTTCTATGATTAACCTTATAATTCTAATGTCTTTTTGACATTATTATTCATACAAGTTGTCTATGTGATTACTGTGTGTGATGGAAGTCATAATTGGTGTGATGACTGTACTTTTATTGACACATGGTAATGTCTTTAGTTAATACCACTTTTAGATTACCTTTGGGAAGAATTACTAAAGAGTTTTTTGGCTAGAGTAATCTGTGGAACTTACTCTGGTTCTTCAAATTTAACATTATTAAAATTATCTTTTTTAGGCAACCTTTTGACAAACTGTAGTGGAAAGCATTCCTCAGTCAATCAACTGTCTTGACTCTTAGCTAAAAGATTAAATATATTCTTGTAAGGTGATTTTTTTCCTATTTTTTTTTCCTTTTAGGCAATTGTACTTTGCTTTCGATTGCACTTCACAAAAGATAATATCACAAATAACACCGCGGCAGCTACAGTGCGGCAGGTGGTTACTGTTGTGTTTGAGAGAGTGGTTGCTGAAGATGAACGATATAAAGGTGGGCATACTGCCTACTCAACTTGCTTTTATTGACCTGTTTTTTTGATCCATCAGATGTTTCTCTTTCAGATAAAGAAGTAATAAAATGTCTATAAATGTTATTAAAAAAAAATCACAGACATGGTTAATTTTAACTGTCCTTTACTTGTATTTAAAGGAGATGAAGTCATCAGACATTGTGTCTGTCAAGTCAGTACAGCAATATATAAAAATCCAGATTTTTTTTTCAAGCTGTGAGAACTGGTCTTCAAGTTAGTACTGTGAAGAGATTTGAGGTGAGGGTGTCATTTAAGATGAAGGTACCTTAGATTGCTGAGTGAAATACATGGCAGTAGTAGTTTTGAAGAGAACATTTATTGTAAAGAAGTGCTTGGTATTGATCTCTAGTAGCCAATCTAGTGTTCATTTTCATAGACATGATAAGTTGGAGAAGAATTACCTAGCCATTCTCTTTGAATCTTTTTGTAAGAACACTGATTACATGCTTGATTTTCAACGGTTCCTTTGTTCACAAAACTTTGTTTTGGTTTTTTTTTGGACAGATATTATTGACCAGCCAGTTGCAGTTCAAGGAAATAGTAACAGAAGATCTGTCAGTACACTGAAACCATGTGCTAAGGATGCATACATGCTTTTTCAGGTAGTTGGGAAGCATATATTTGCTGTTAAGATTTGGTGCTTCTACATCTCTAAGGAATTTCAAAAATTTGCTGTTGGCATATTTACAAGGTCCTTGACCAGAGCCTTGGGCTTTCTTATGTGTATTTACTGTAATTGGTGATGATTGGAAATCATCATAGTGGCCTTGGAAAACATTTTACTATAAATCTTAAATAATAGCTAGGCATACATGTCTGTATTAAACTCGAGATTCTTATTTATGTGAGCCAAATAGTGCTACTACAGTTCAGTCCTGTTTCTTATGCTTGGTATTGTACATTAAAGGCAAGTATATAATAAAAAGTAGTAGTTGTATTCGTCACACCAATAAAAATCTTCTTGACTTAGCAAATTCACTGGTCGTGAGATATTTTTCAGGGCAAGAATGAACAGAATTGCTACAAGGATACTAGCAAAGTTTAAATTTCTTTTAGAAGTTTTCTTTGCTTTATAATTTACGTAAAAGAAATATTTGAGGAAAAATTATTTTGAAATTGGAAAATTAATCATTACAAAAGAGGGAGAGTGTGTAGATTTTGTTATTAACTCGGGAAACTTTGCTGGTGCAGAATGGTACAGAGATTGTAAATGTTACTGTGTTTCTTTCTAAGGATCTTTGTCAGTTAGTTAATGCCGATGCTCCTTACTGGCTTGTGGGTATGACAGAAATGACCCGGACATTTGGCCTCGAACTTCTTGAGTCAGTCCTCAATGACTTTCCACAAGTGTTTTTACAAGTGAGTAGTTCTTGGGGGGGAAAACAGAAAGACTTGTTGACATAGGTAGTAAAATTTACACTTCATTAACTCCTTTTTAGTTTAGCATGAATACTATTGTTCAGAAGGACTTGTAGCTTTTACGGATTTTTTTTTTTTTGTAGTAGGAAAGTTCTCAATTTTTTTTGACCATGTTTTTCTATTCCCAAACACTTTGTGTGCATTTTGTAGAGCACGATTTACTCTGTTTCACTTTTTGTTTTGCCATTTATATTTCCTCCAAAGATGTATTTTCTTATCTTGCCTGACTTATGACAGCTCTGTAACTTTAGGTGTTGTTATTTCTATTAAAACATTAACCTTACCCCACTTGTAAAGTAAGAATCATGTTTGTAAATCGCACTTATCTACTACATGTAAATACACCATGATTCTACAGTAACGTGTTTTAGCAGATAGTAGCTAAAATAAAAACTTAGATACCTAATAAGTGGTGTATTAGCAGCCTATTTCAACTTGCAAAATAGAACAGGAAGGGTGCATAGTATGAACCTGACTATTGTCATTTCACCATACTTTTTGGTAGTTTTACAATGGTGTCTGCAATTCTTCCTTTTCATTTCCTGAGTATGTAATTTATACCAAGATTTACAGGACTTTGGACTGCTTGATCTTTACAGTAAATGTAAATAAGATGCGTAATCAGAGAGTTATGGGTAGCAGTTAAAGAATATCTGCTTATAACTTGTTCTGTTTCCTTTTTCAGCATCAGGAATTCAGTTTTCTTCTTAAAGAAAGGGTATGCCCTCTAGTTATAAAGCTCTTCTCCCCAAATATCAAATTCAGGCAAGGTTCCAGCACGTCATCTTCCCCAGCACCAGTGGAAAAACCATACTTCCCCATCTGTATGCGTTTGCTGAGAGTAGTTTCTGTTTTGATTAAACAGTTTTACAGTTTGCTGGTAAGAATATGCTAATTTTCATTATACAATTCTGGTTTTCTATGTATTTGCCGGTACTGTGGTCCGTAATAGTATTGATTAGTTCTTGGGAACTGTTGACATATACTGAGGGAAGAAAAGTCTAAATACTCTTTTCCTCTTAGGTGTATTTTTCTTAACATGTATTCTAAATGTATGATTTTATTAAACATGGACTTGTATGAATTTCCTAGTGGATTAGCTGTTGTTTTTTCTGTACTTAACTGCCTTTCAGGTTTTGAGAACCTCTTGATCTTCTGTTGTTTGCCTGGCTTTAGATAGTGATGATTACTGTACCTTGTTAATACCTTATATGAGGCTTTTGACTTGAGTTGCTAAAGCTGTTTACAGAATGTGTGTAAAAAACACATGTTCAGCTGTTCTTACCTCCCAAATTTTAGATATTTGTTAAAAAAGACATTTTTCTGTTTCATTTGTTTACTGTAGCAAATGTATGACCTTTATTACAATGTCTGTGAGGAATTTAACTCTGTCAGTACAATTGCATATTGTGGTTTTAGCTTGTTAAAAGTAATACCTATAATTATTAGGTATTTTTTTGATATCATTTTGAGTAAATACATGTTCAAGGGATTTTTTAGATCCTGTACACAACTTGCTGTGATAGGACTCCTAGGATGAAAGAGAAGATTTTTTTAGATAATATTTTGTAGGAGCATTTTCTTTTGATTTAATTACTATAAACTATATCTTCTAGGTAACAGAATGTGAAATCTTTCTGTCATTGCTGGTTAAGTTTCTGGATGCAGACAAACCACAGTGGCTAAGAGCTGTTGCAGTAGAATCTATTCACAGGCTTTGTGTGCAGCCTCAGCTATTAAGGTATTAAATATATTGAGTTTCACTTTTATATAAAATGTTAAAAATATTTCTCTAATACCAAATGCTTCCTAAAACATTGTAAATATTGTAAAAATTGTAGAAACTTAAATGCAATAAGCTCTTCATGATAATTCTTTTGATGCATTATGCAGTGCTTATTATCTAGGAAGGGCTGAATTATAGTTGAGTATCCCAAACCCTCTCTATCTTACCAGTGTCAAAGGAACTTTCACCTAAAATTAAATATTAGTGTTTACCTAAATATTTGCCATTAAAATATGCATTTAGTCTACAGAATGGAGTGTGTGCGTGGGTGAAGTTGCTGTTAAAAATGCTTTTAGTCTGCAATTTGTCAATACTTTCTATTTTATAAAATATTTTCTAGGTCCTTTTGTCAATCGTATGATATGAAGCAACATTCCACTAAAGTTTTCCGTGATATTGTGAATGCATTGGGATCCTTCATCCAGTCACTATTTCTTGTACCAAGCACAGGGAACACATCAGCAACACCAAACCAAACTGGTAAAGCCTTGTCCTTACTATCAGTTCATTTTTCCATCATTTTCTTGTAATAATAAATTCTGGTTTGATTCAGTACATACATCTGACATTGTACAACTCTATGCTTCTGTGTTCATTGAGGTGAAAACCTACCTTGAGACAAAATACTGTTATCAGGTCTGGTACAACATGGGATTTTATCTACCTGTGTTGTGGGGAAGACATAGCCCCCAGTTGGCAGAACAGTGCTGGTGCATTAGTTCCTGTTTCTACAGCGACCAAGCTCCTTGTTTCACAACTTTTCTGAGGGAAATTATGAAGAGTTGTTTCTAATTTCTAACTATAAAAAAATTTATCCTATTTCTGTCTCCTTGCACTGGGATGTCATTTATGATTGCAGTTTAAGTAGTAAGACAGTGGGTGTTCCTGGGAGGCAGTCGCTAATTCTTCTGGGTGCTCAGGGTCAAAACTGAACTGAGAAAGCCAAGAGGTAGAATGAAAAATGTGTATTTTACTCATGATCTTTGCTTTTTTTAACTGAAAACAGACACTTAATGAAACTAAACTTGATTGTCTTTTCTTGCAGCCAGGGTTTTAGCATTTCGCTAGGTATATTTTTATTTTAATAAGAAATGATCCTTTTGTTAATGCTTTTTCTGATGTTTATGTCCAAGTTAGGGCTCTCTGCTTCTTCTTGGGGTCCTGGAAGCAGATTCCTCAGCAGTAAACAACATAAAAATAATTTCTGATGGTGTCTTTCAGTATAAAAACCAGATAATCAAAGTGTAATTATTATCTATCGTATGTACTATTAAATTAAGAAACATGAAAGAGTTGGGTTTTAGACTTACACTTTCAGGGTTCATTCATGAAGCTGGAATTCCATGTTGGAGTTAGCAGTGATAGCATGAGGAAATTTGTGTCAGTATCTGTTGTTCAATAGCTGTCTGTACAGCAACGGATGGAAGACTTGTATTAGTATTATTTCTGGGTTACTTTAATTCATTTAGGATAAACCAGAAAAGCACTTTTCGTCATGTACCATGTACATATGAGCAGGCATTCTAAAATACTCATTCTGAAAACCTAAATTTTGCCACATGTGAAACAGCACTGCAGTAGGGTCATACCCTTAGTGTTGTTGCTGTTTCACTGGGTTATAGTTTCAGTTTGTTTTCTTCTTTACCTTTTCATTTCTTTTTTCTGCATGAGTGTTTCTCACGTCACTTTCTCATACATTTGTCTTTCTACCTTTTTTCCTCCTATGGTCAAATATGCAAAGAGCAGATCAATTCAATGTAATTTTAGAACTGAGTCTTCTGATTATAACAACAATCCTGTCATAGCAGGCTGTCTTACAGAATCATAGAATGGTTTGGGTTGGAAGAGACCTTTAAGGTGATTTAGTTTGAAACCCTCTGCTATGGGCAGGGACACCTTCCACTAGACCAGGATGCTCAAAAGCCCCATCCAACTGGCCTTGGACACTTACACACTTTATATACCTGGCTTTTGAGCCTCAGTTTTGCAACAAGGTAGCTGTTTCATAGAAGTTGAAAGCTGCATCTACTGCAGTTTGCATCTACTGCAGTTTTGTGTCTCTTTTATTATACTGCTGCAAAGTTTACCAACCACTTTGAGTTATGTTGGTATGAAAATAGTTGTATATGTCTGACTGCTCAGTGGGATCACAGAAAATGACACCAGTGTGATTGTGTGTTAAGTGGCAGCGTTTGGTTAACCATTTCTGTTGAGCAGCATGGGTTTTTTTTCAATCTGTTAAGTTTTGCTGTATTAAAATGTATGCATAAGCTTTTGTCTATTCATATTGCCTAAATTAGTAGTTTAGTGCCTCTCTCTGTATTAAAAGCAAGCACACCAAAATGGCTGTTACACTGATGTATTAGGTACTAATGTGAGTCGCCTTCCTGGGGACTCTGCCCTCTCTCCCTGTTCTATGTACAGAGAGAATCTGAACTTGTAAGTAAGTATAGATGTCCTATATGTAGGAAGTGTATATATGCAGCATTCTTTCTCCTTTTATAATTTTTTTTTTTGGCTACTTCAATTGGAACCAAAATTTGTTCCTTCCTAGCTGTTGGTAGGCATGTTGTCAATTCTTCCCTGATGTAGTTTGTTTTATTCTACCTTGGCATGGCACAGATTCAAATGTTGTCATTCTCTTCGACCCTTCTTGTGGCTTTTGCATTTCTGAAATCTTGAAAGTTTGTTCTTGGAATAATTAACCTCTTTTTCTGATTATAGAGTTCTAGGTCAACTATTCAAATAATCCTTAACTTTCAAATATCTGTCTGACTCTTCACTAAAATATATATTGTTTTATCAAGACTATGTAAGTTTGATTAATTCACAGATTGTTATGTACGTTGCTATACCTTTCACAGAAACATTTTATTCCGACTGAAAATTAGACAGTTGGCATCCATGAGCTGCACATACGATCATGTTTTAGACAGCAGAGGGAGCTCAGAAATAGTTTTTTTTGTTGGTGGTGGTTTTCATTATTGAACAGGGTGTCTTCAGATTACTCCTGGTGTCTCAAAATTAAATGTAGAAAGAGGATGTTTGCTGATCACTAAAATAAGATTGGTTCATTTTATTACTTTGTTTTTCTGAACAGGAAGCAATGCATCAGGGAATACTGGCTCAGCACAGACTAACCCAGGAGTGCTAGGAATGGGAGGAGGTGCAACTGTGTTACCTGCCTTTGAGTACAGAGGCACTTGGATACCCATCCTGAATGTAACAGTACAAGGCAGCGCTAAAGCTACATAGTAAGTACCTCTATCCTTTTGAAAATGTATATAACATATATATAATAAATTATGAACTTAATGATTTAAGGGGTTTTTTACTAGTGAGTATTGAGGTCTTTGTTTCTCTGGCATTGAGGTATATTAATAATTTTCTTTTTGTTGGTGCCATGAGGTGTTCTGATTTTTTGCTGTTTTGTCTCAATGCCCTGGATTCCGATTCAAATGTCCCCTATGGTTTTAGCATCTGTTGATTTCCTCCCCCCCCCTACTGTTTCTGTAATAACTCTTCACTTCTAGGCCTCACTGTAGTATGTAACAATTTTGGAATATCTGTTGCTGCAATGTGTAATGGCAAACATTAGGGGCATTAAGCAAATGGGAATAATGGGAGTGAAAAATAGCTTTCTTACACCAGCTTTAATGTATTTGCAGTTTTTACTGAGCAGGATATTATGGTGGATATTGGCCAAGTTGTCATTTTGAACAATATGTTGACCTGTATATCAAGGTTAGACTCTGAATGCTTCTTAGAATGACCAGTTATTTTGTCATGACTTTGTATAATGGAGATGGTGTTCTCAATTTAAAGCTGTGAATACTATGTTACTTTTGAAATAGTGGAAGTTTTTTCATGTCAGTCGTGACCATTGATGACTAATATCTTCCAAACTTTAAGTTACTTGTATGCCACAAAATTTTGGCATACTAAAACACAGTGAAATCTGCAAGTAGCCTGGATCTTAGTATTTTTTAGGGTAGAAGCTCCTTTTTCTGCCGTTGACACGCAGAAGGAAAAATTTGTCTTCAGATTTCAGTAGTTAACATGTATGTGTCAACTTGACTTTTTGTTCCAGCAGTGGCCACGAATGTTGTTTTAGGTTACCTGTCTGTTCTCAGGAAATACAAATTTTCAATTTGGTCAGCTACTACAACCTCCTGATTTTCTTCCTTGTCTTCTTTCTTTCTGTTCTTAACTGACTCAAGAACCTTGCGGCCACCATCATAATCCTGTATCCTGCTCTGAGCTTGCTTCTTTTACTTTTGGATACCTCAAATGGCTCCATAATTTCCTCTGCATAATTTTTGCGGTTTTTTTTCTTCTGTATAAGATTATGGAGTTGTCATAAGCACGTCTGGTCAGCAGTTTTTTCCCCTATCTTGTACTTTTGTCTATAGTCCCTGCATGTAAGGAGATGACTTGCTGTAAATGTAAGTTTGGGTCATCCTATCACTGATTCTCTTCTGCTACCATTAGATTTTCATACAATGGCCACACCTTATACTTTTACACAATGTCTTTTCCCAGACCACTATGCCTCTTCACATGAGGAAGTTTTTAAGAGGACTAGTCAGACTGTTCAAGATTTTTCATGGCCATTGACATGTAACTGTAACAACTTGTAATTTATTTAGAAGTTAGAATTTCTTGTCTTTGAAAGTAAGAGGATGTGACCTCTATGTCACAAATAGTTTGTAACTATAAAACCCATTAATAATTTTAATTAGACCTGTATATATGTTCACACTTACTTGTATATAACGAGAGCTGACCATTTGATTTACCTGTAGTGCTTGTGCTCCCAGGTATCTGAGGCAGCTATCTTTAGGAAATTAGAGGTGATAACTGAAGTGTTGCATGTTTGAGAGAAAGAATAATCCTTTGTGCAGAAAAGAATGGTGACACTACAGTGTAAAAGTGTCTTTGGCATATTTTAGCTGGAATATTAGCTATTTAAGAGTAGTTTGTAGGATAATGAAATGGTGGTTGAGATAGCAGGTAATGGCCTGTCTCTACTTGTGCAGATTCTGCTGCTATGTCAGCTACAATCTTTTCCTGTTAGATTTGTAAGTCAGCAGTACTTTATATGCTTTTAAGGTAAAAGATGAAGAAAAGTGGCAGTGAGGCTGTAGTTCCAGCATAGATGTTTTATTTATATGCTTTTCAGGAGTGAATCATGTAGATATTTCCTCTTCATACAAATAACTTCCATTGTTTATTTATGCACATAGAGGAATATTTGGCCCTGTAATATCTATAGCTGTAATAATAGCTATTACAAGCTTTTCCAATCATATTGACTCAAAGATAATGATAATGGAACATCTGACTTGTTCTCAATTGGCTATAACTGTGTTCACACTGTCATGACTTTATGATGTATTTCTTCTGTTTTTCCTGTGTACTTGTATTCTGAATAGGTTCTGTTGCAGTGGCTTTAAGAAAAATAAAAATACAAGTAGAATTATTCATTAAGTGATGCTTGCTTGTAAGTGTTCATTTTAAAAAATATTTATTTGCAGTTCTCTACTCAGTGTGTATGTACCCTTTCTGTTACTGTTTTATTTAGTGACTCCTTTGATCTTTTACTCAATGACTTAAGTTTTTTTTTTCCTTGAGTTACTGTAAATCTTGAAGGATGGTAATTGGGGCCTGTTTGTACTTAACATTCATTTGGAACCTTGTTTTTTATTATTGTTGTTAAAAACAATGGTATTGCTACACACTTACTTGTCATGTTTTCAATTTTTTTAGTTTGGAAATGCTGGACAAAGTAGAGCCACCTACAATCCCTGAAGGCTATGCCATGTCGGTGGCATTTCACTGTTTACTGGATCTTGTCCGTGGTATCACTACCATGATTGAAGGAGAACTGGAAGACACAGAAACAGTCACTCCAACCACAGCAGAGACAACTTCATTACCGGCACAGTCTTCAGAGCAGCAAGATTTGCAGTCTCTTTCTGATCAATCAGAGAAAGAACTAGGTATTTGAAAATTCAAACGCTATATAAAATACAACATTTCTACAGAAAGAAGGATTTTAAAGTTCATGCTTTGTTGCTTAAATTTAGTGTTTCTTATCTGTGTATAAAAACTTTTAATGAAGTGGTTTTGGTTTGCTTTTTTATTTTTTGTAATGGAACATCAGTAGCCTATTAAAAAAAATTGACTATGTTCTGCTTCTGTTCTATAGCACCTTAGTCACAGATTCCTTATGGTCTATTAATACTGTTTTATGTGTAGGTAGGTGGGATGTGAGGGAGGGGTAATAGGCATTGTGTTTGACAGAAATACTATTCTGCCTTCCCGTGCCCTTAATTTCTGCTTAATACTGAGATCCAAGGTCACAAGAGACAACCTGACTGACAAAAATGGGGCACTTACGTCCACATTAGAAGACAAATGTATTTCTAGTAACAAGATAAAAAGAACAATAAGCATTTTAATGGAGAGATTTCAGGAAAGATTGAAGCATTGAGGGAAGAACTTCTTTAAAAGCAGAACTGATACGAACTGAGGATTCTATTTCTATTAGAATCCTATTCTAATAGAATAGGATAGGATTCTATTCTATTCATATGACAGACATATGAATATGTCTGTCATATTCATACAGACATATGACAAGTCTGTATAGGGGTCTGTACGTTCAGAAGGGCTTGTGGTTGAAGAGTTGAGTTTGGCTTGTGCTCGAGGAAGCCGAGACTGTAAGGCTGAAGTTCGAGCCCAGGCACCGGGGCTGCCGAAGGGAGACGAGAGCGAGAGGGGCTTGTCCTGCCGCCTCGGGCGTGGGGAGCTCTCCATGGTGCTGCAGCAGTGCCAGCTCAGCCCTGGGACTTGTCACGGCCGGGTGGAGAGGGACATGTGGAAATGGTATAAGCAGCTACCCGTCTGCTAAACCAATACTTCTTCCCTATTAAATGAAAGAAATGGAAAACAGAAATGGAGAATTATGAGTACCAGGGGAGAGTATTTTTCCTTCACTGAAAAATTTTAATGTGTTTCTTGTCCCTCATTTTTGCACTTCTGAAAGTTTATTTTTATAGAAAATGTTTAAAAATGCTTATATATACACCTTCATAAGTTGCTTTGGTTTTTGGTTGTTTTTTTTTTTTTTTGGTGCAGTTTAGAATAAGCAGTGCCTTGACATTTCTTGCTTTAAGAATGTTACTTTAAATGCAGGTGTTGAAATTCTACTGGTGTGAGTGTGTTTCTGTATATACATATATGTGTCTATGTAAACATACATATAAAAACACATTAAAAGATGCAGTAGCAAGCAAGCATTTTGTTTGTGATATAATTGAAAGTTATTAAGGGAAATACTGTGTTTCTGCTATAAAAAAGTTTATGTATTTCTTTTAAGTTAGCAGAGCTGTCTGGGAAGAAATGGTGAATGCTTGTTGGTGTGGTCTTCTGGCTGCTTTATCCCTCCTACTTGATGCAAGGTATCTGGTCTTTCATTTATCTTGATTTTTCTAAGATGACATTCCAAGCTTTATTTTGAACTGACTTTTGATACTGGCCAAGTTGACAGTTGTCAGCATGAGTGCCGTTCATGGCACCTGAGCAGTCAGGTTTGTGGCTTAGACTGAGTGAGTAAATGATACAGAAGTCTCCAGATGTCTAGCATCAACCTTTAATGCATTTCAATAAAGAACAATTAATTGCATTTCTGAAGACTTGTATTTAAATGATCTTTATTTCTTTTTACTTTGATGTGATTCCATGTCCTAATTACTGTAGGTAAGAGATTAAGTAATGTCTTGGTGCTTGTTAGTACTATCTAATCTTTTAAGTGGAAAAGCTATTTACTAGGTAACAACTATGGTAAATTAATTGTCTCCTTCAAAGAGCCTTTTGTTATAAAACATCTTTTTCTGAAAATAGTTTTAAATACCTCCTCATAGGCTCCTTTACCAAGTCTCTGAGAACTAAAGTCCAATTTTATAAGAAATGATTCTGAAGAATTTTGTTGATTGGTTATGCTTACTCTTCAGTATTTATAGTGTTGACAAGTTTAAAGTGTATGTTCTCAGGGCTTTTGATTTTGGTTACCTACTTGCTTCTGTGCTCTGGATTAATTCTTGCTGAACAATGTGTACTCTTTCAGTACTGATGAAGCTGCCACTGAAAATATTCTAAAAGCAGAATTGACCATGGCTGCACTTTGTGGAAGACTGGGTCTTGTTACATCAAGAGATGCCTTTATCACTGCCATTTGCAAAGGATCCTTGCCTCCTCACTATGCCCTTACTGTATTAAACAGCACAACTGCAGCTCTATCCAGCAAATGTAAATACAGAAATTTTCCTTAATTGTGTTTCCATGTACTGTCCTCTAAACCCATTTTTTTTCAGGATGTGATTCCAAAGATACGCAACTGTAGTATTTGGCTATAATGAAGTATGTAAGAATCCTCAGACAGGACTTGGGTTTCCTGGTTAGTCTTGCAGCATCTCCTGAGTATCATTCTAGTCAACCTAAAACTTCCTGAATGCTTAGGGTATGTCAGAATTGTAAGGATACGTCTACCGTGCTAAAGATCTGCTGGGATATGTAATTAAGGCATCCAAGATCTGAAAAGGTCGCTGGGCAACTTGTGTACTAAAGCTTTGGCTAGAACATCTTGCATTTATGGTGTACTACAATGTTATCTGCAGTTGTCTAGTGATGTTAGTACTTACTGCATAAGTGGAAGATCTAAGTACTGGGCTCTATTCAGCTTACAGAAAGTTGAATTGATGCTTCCCACACCTTGAGAGAATGTTGTAATTCATGGGATATGCCAGCTGAGGATGTACTCTTTCAAATTTTGAAAATGAATTACTGTTTACTGAGAAATGCAACTACCTGAAAAATATACAGATGGATCTAGCATTAAACCTCTTAATATAGAACAAAACTACCTTAGGCTGGGAATAAGGACCAGCACCTTTACTTCAGTCCAATCCACTAAGTGTATTATTAGATCCTAGTCTGTGAAGATGTATGCATGACTGAGCCACACAAATATCTGCTGGAAACAAAGCAGAGAACTTAAGTTATATATATGGGTTGTCCTTCTTTTTACAGGTGAGTTATAAAATGGGTGTCCTGAAGTCCTGTATTGAAAAAACATCATGACATAGTATTTATGCCACCCTCGTTTTCTGAGTGCACTAGTACACTGGTAGCACACAGTGATACCGTTTACCCACAGTTACTACCAATAGCTGACTTGAGTCTAATGCTCGTATCTTAAGCATAAATATTTCAGTCTTAACATAAAATATATTAATGTTTTGCAAGCAATGTCTAATAGAGACAGGGAGTAATTGCAGGCTCTTTAACTCTGTAAGGCAATGACATAATAATCTAAATATAATAAAGGTCTCAAAGTGAGCTACCTTAAAGCTAATACTGTGAAAAAAATTCTCTGGAGCGTATTTGCCAGAAGGTGGTTGTTACTACAAGTAGTACTGGATTTTAAATTTAGATTTTTTTTTTTCTTTTCAATTTTCCTATAGCATATTCCATTCAGGGACAGAATGTTCAAATGATTAGTCCCTCAAGTGAGTCTCATCAGCAAGTTGTAGCAGTAGGGCAACCCTTAGCTCTTCAGCCACAGGGAACAGTAATGGTAAGTACAACCTGTAAGTGATCTTATCCTGCTTAACTGCTTCTTTCTGCATCTCAGTGTGTCTCAAAAATAGGCTACAGATAAACAGCATTCTTACAAATAATGGTCATCTGAACTATTATCGTAAGGTTTTAATTTGGGACAGCCCAGGACACCAAAGTTCTCTAACTGCAAAGAAGTCTTACTCTTTTTTTTTTTTTTCCCTGACTTTTAGCTGAGAAGTTCCCATCCATTCCATTTAGAAAACCCTAGATCTTAGCTCTGTTATGAGCCTGTGTGGGAAGGTCTACTTACATATTTTTTTTTTTAAGATAGACTGATTTTGTGGAGAAGACGCAATTAAGCTGCAGCACTTGAACTTGTGTCTTTGATAATAATGTGAAACTGAGAGAAGAGGGCAGCGATCAAATCATGGAATCAGAATGGTTTGGGCTGGAATGGACCTTAAAGATCATCTTGTTCCAACCCCTGTGCCGTGGGCAGGGACACCTTGCACTAGACCAGGTTGCTCAGAGCCCCATCCAACCTGGCTTTGAACACTTCCAGGGATGGGGAATCCACAACTTCCCTGGGCAGCCTGTTCCAGTGTCTCACCACCCTCACAGTAAAGAATTTTTTCCGAATATCTGATCTAAACCTACTTTCTTTCAATTTGAACCCATTCCCCCTTTTTCCGATCACCACATGCTCTTTTAAATAGTCTTGCCCCATCTCTCCTGTAAGTTCCCTTCAGGTACTGGAAGGCTGCAATTAAGTCACCCCAAAGCCTTCTCTTTTCCAGGCTGAGCAATCTCAATTTTCTCACCCTTTCCACATAGGAGAGGTGCTCCATCCCTCTGATCATCTTGGTTGCCTCCTCTGGATTCGCTCCAACAGGTCAATGTCCTTCCAGTGCTGGGGACCCCGGAGCTGGATGCAATATTCAAATACTCATATTCAACAGGATAAGACTGAGAGGAGAGATACTGAACTAAGTCTCTAAAAAAGATACATTGTTCCAGTGCAAACAAAATGTTGTCTTTAAGCTACTTAGTAAAAATTGGAAGATTGCTAGAAACTGTCATTGTGGAATGATAAAAAATTGTGTGGTGGATTGGTTGGTTGTTTTTGGTTTTTTTTCTAGTTGACGTCAAAAAATATCCAGTGTATGAGGACATTACTCAACTTAGCTCACTTCCATGGAGCCGTTCTTGGTACATCTTGGCAGCTTGTCCTGGCTACTCTTCAGGTATAGCAGGAAATATTTATGCCTTGCTTTTATGCCTTGAGGTTTTGCCATAATTTGGTTTTGAGTTAGTCTGTGAGCAAGAGAAGCTTTGATTCCTCTCATGCTGTACTTTGAATTGCCTTGAGTAAGTACTGTAGCATTTTCTTGAATTCTGTTTGGCTGGAAGGTTGCTAACTAGTTCGAGTATAATGTTAGTTTCCTCTCTGCCTGAAAAGGGTTTTCTGCTGAAAATGATCCTTTTGTATTTCAGCATCTTGTGTGGATTCTGGGACTGAAGCCTAGTGTTGGAGGTGCATTAAAACCTGGAAGAGCTGTGGAAGGGCCCAGTACAGTAAGCACCACTGTTCGTTTTTCAGTTAATGATTACACAGTATTTTCTATTGCAATCTACAAGACATATTTCTGTATCTTTTTTAAGGTTCTGACTACAGCAGTTATGACTGATCTGCCATCTATATCCAGCATGATTTCAAAGCTTTTTGAAAACTCACAGTAAGAAACCTTATCTTATAATTAAAATAATGTGTGTATATCAAACAGTGTTTTGATACCAGTTATTTTTCAGGTACCTTGATGATGTGTCTTTACATCACTTAATAAATGCCCTTTGTTCCTTGTCTCTGGAAGCCATGGATATGGCCTATGGAAACAATAAGGTATAAGAAGAGTTCTTTACTTTCTTTTTAGATGGTTTTGTGAAACACTCAGAAGACTTGTGCGTTTATCCTCAAATCTAACTGTTTCTAATACTAAGAACAGTAATACCTTTGATGTTCTGCAGTAAAAATTAAATTATGAACCAGAGAATGTCTCATTTGTGATAGTTATATGGTTTCTAAATTCTGTGAAGATTCTCATTGTGTTCTTTGTGCTTTTTGTTAACTAAGGAATGTCGTGTGTTTCCATTAATGAGATTGTGGGTGGATGAAACTTATAAAAGCCCTTATAATTTCAGAGGTTAGGGATTCTGAGTAGCACAGTATGTTCTGTGAGATGCTCATTTTCATTTAAATTTTCTCTTACAATGCACTTCAGAGAAAGCCAACAATTTAGATATTAAAAAAACCTGATAATTCATATTTACTTGGGAAGACCATAGTATTCATGTCAGCCTCTGTAAACAACCTTTACCCAGAAAGGTTAAAGATCCTGTGATTGAATAAGGTTGAATATATATGATCCTAATCATAATCTAATTCCAGAGAAGAGTTTCTGAAAGTTTTTCATTCATCTGTTACACTAGAAATAACGAAGACAGAAAGCATGCTTCATAATATTTGGCAATTACAGCAACAGAGAATGAATTAAAATAAACAAAATTTGTGTTTAAAGTCAGCTGAAAATTAGAATAAGGAATCATCAGAAATGGGAAGAGACAATAATTCCAGCACAATAGTAATTTTGACTATATATTGATGTTCAAAAAATAAAATTAAAATAAGTTTATAACAAATATTTGCATATGTATTTGATTATCATATTCCTGCAGGGCATTTTTGAAGCCAATGGAAAATAAAGAATTAGAGGATTATTAAATGAAGTGTTCTAGATTGTTCATATATAATTCTAACTTTAAAAGTTGTAATGGGGAAAAAGGCTATTTTACTAGCAAAGTATGTTATAAAACTGATTGGACAGAGGACTATGTAAACCCGAGAGTTTTTAAAGGAATATCAGTGCTCTGGTTGTTGTCAAACTTGGGGAGAACGATGTGAAAAATTATGGAAGTTCCTCAGGGTGTGCTGCTGCTGCCCCCTTGTGGCTTCTCCTGCAGCGCTGCGGGTTCTGCGGGAGCTTCCCAGCGTTCACAGCTTGAGAAACGCTGTGCTTGGAGACGAGCTGCACCTAATTCAGAAATTATCATGTAGCAAAACGCTCTGACATTATCTCGGTTACTTCAAAGTCATGTGTTCAAATTGCATTTTATTAAGGAACCATCGCTTTTTGCTGTTGCTAAATTACTGGAAACAGGACTAGTTAACATGCGCAGGATTGAGATTCTTTGGAGACCTCTGACCGGTCATCTTCTGGAGGTAACTAATGGCTTTTAACAGTTGTACTAGAATTTAGTTTTTATTAATGAAAAAAATCTAAATTGTAATTACATGTTTTGGTTTAGGCACCTTGTTTTTGCAACACAATTTGAATTTAAAAGTTAATGTACGTATTTAAATTCCACTATTTTAATATCTTTTACTAACTTTGTCTTTATGGTGCCATCAGTCTTTTTGTGTTTTTAACACAGAAATATTTAAAAGGGTCAATTTATTATACTTCATATATGTGTTGTAATTAAGGTAACACAAACAGGTTTTACTGTTTCACACAGTACAAATATCTAGGAAGATTTTGAGATGGACTGAAGCCATGAGATTTACTAACAAAGGGTTGGGGTTTTTTTTAAACATTTAAGCTAACATTTGATTGCTTTCTTTAGAAGAATACTGTACAAATATAAAATATAATCCTGTTTCAATTTCTTAAGTATTTTAACTTCAATGTGAAAAATATGCTCCATCAAGGAAAAAAAATCTTGTATTTTGAATTGAAAACTAAAAACAGGTGATGGAATATAATTGTAGTTTCAATTCTCCACACAGATATGCAGAAGAGTAAAATACAAGAACAGGGTTCGATTTAGAGCGGGTAAAGGAGAAAGCTTTTCTTCCTCATATTCCAGAGTGTATCAAACCCTTCCTTAGCACCAGTGCATTATTTCAAACAGTATTAAGGATTGGTCATCTCCATTTATGGAAGCCACATATTGTTTTATCTAGAAGAAAAAATTTGGATACTTTGGGGTTTAAAGACTTAAAGCACAGGCATGTCCTTCTCTTGTCTATTTTTCCTCTTCAAAACAATAAACTTTACCATCCACATCTTGAGATTGTGTTTTCATCTCAAAAGTAGTCTGTTGCAGTGTTACCCGTGCATAGTGGGTAATTTGCCACTGTTTTGTAGGAAATAAAGTCTTTAATTTTATTTCAAAGTATTGCCTTATTTCCTTTTAAACCTAAGTTGTTGAGGTACAATAAGGAAGGAGAAAACATTGGCTGCAAATTTAATTAAACACGACCTGAGGGAATAATTTGTTCCCTCTCTCTGGAGCTGATTATCTGGACAGATTCAGAGCATCATGAAGTAGTTCAAATTCTCTCTCTCTTTTTTTTTTTTTTAATATATAAGATTACAAAAATATAAGTAAATCAGGAGAGTAGCTGTTTCTTGTCTGCATTTTTTAATGTGAAGCTAGCTCTTCTATGTTGTCCTCCTTTTCACTTTGGCTAGTGGTTGATAAAAGAATGGTCCACGAACAAAAGTTATCAGCCTTCTTTATGATTCTGCCTTGGACTTTGGGTTCTCACACCATCTGAGCTAGGGCTCGAAGGATGATGAGAATAATTATGTAGAGGTCAAAGAAACTGTAGACTTTGCATATTTGTTTGAGTGTAATGTATTAGGTATGGGAGGTACAGTTCATACTAGCTATCTGTGCAATGGATATGCAAAATGTTTTTAATTTTCCTGTTCTAAAAAAAGCAATTGGCAGAATTTATTAGGTTTAGATAATTAGGAGACAAAGAGAAATGAAGACGTGTTTGAAACTCAAGTTTGAAAACGTTCACTGTTGTTTTGTCAAGTTTTTTTAAATAATGAAGTGTTAGGCTTATTTTGCCTTCAATATGTAGTTACTTTTTGTGTTTGAGAGTATAGAAGACACTTTCTGTGTTGGCTGCTGCCATGTTCCTCACTTAATTGCGTTAAGCAGCGTGTGATACTTACAGTTTTATAGTAGCTTAAGGCTAAGTTAAACCTGAGAGTTTCAGGCGTTCACTGAAGTGTTGTTCGGTGCTTTTAAACCAATCATTATCTGAATTAGCAGTTAGTATATTCATTTTGGAAAATTTATTGACTTGAATTATGTATGTAACTTTCATTGTGTTTCCTTCTGTGTCTTTTACTGCTCCCTGTTGCTTCCTTATGCAGAAGGTATGTCTGCCCAAAAGATCAATTTCTTTTTTTTTTTATTATTAAACCTAATTTATCATCTAGAGATTTATTTTATTCTGGTTTAAAATTATTATAATATTGTATGTGCATTATAATATAATTAAAATAGCAATTTTTAATATATGTATCTCTATATAAATCTTGGTTAAATAAAAGTGACTTTAAACAAAACATTGCTGTGTTTTCAGGTCTGTCAGCATCCTAACTCCAGAATGAGAGAATGGGGAGCAGAAGCTTTAACTTCTCTCATTAAAGCAGGGTTGACATTCAGACATGATCCTCCATTGTCTCAAAATCAGGTAAAGTAAGTTTAAGAGCAGCTGCTTTCCTCCTTCATTCGTAAAGGAACTTTACTATTGAGTTTATAAAGTCTATAACTGTAACATTCAAATGTAACTCTTGAGAATCACCTCATGCATTCTAATAAGCTATCCTCCTTTTTTTTCAAATACCTAACAAAGAGTGTTGATGTTTGCATATTATGTCCATTTTTTAGAACAAATTATGGGTCATCCTCATGAGTGCAAAACAATTTCAGAGTGTTTAGAATTGTGTATGTGATGTCATGGCAGGTAAAAATACGTTGCCTAACCTTCAGCTATTCAATCCATGATGAATAAAGCATTCTGATATATTTATTGAGGTTCAGTGGGTAGCTTTTCCAAGATCTCTTGAATTGAAGCTGAGTGTAGCCCTGCCGGGTGAGCATAAAGTTGCATGACACTTTTTGTGCAGCTATAACAGCATGATGTAGCTGCTTCCTGAGGAACCTGGAGAGCAGGGGCCAGGGAAGTATATTTTCTGCTAAGATTCTTTATAAACAGTATTTTAGGAAGTCCTTTCTGACTCTGAATTTGAGCATTTAATCAGTGAGCTACTGAATTAATTTAATAAATCTTTAATTTGTACTTTATATTTTCACTAACTATACATAAAAATAATTAAGGATCAGTTAAATGTTAGCATCCTTAATATGCTTTATTGTTTGCTTTTAGAGACTGCAGTTGCTTTTATTGAATCCACTAAAGGAGCTGTCAAACATTAGTCATCCTGATATCAGGATCAAGCAGTTGGAGTGTGTGCTACAGATTTTACAGAGTCAGGGTGACAGCTTAGGACCTGGTTGGCCATTGGTGCTTGGAGTCATGGGGGCAATCCAAAGTGATCAGGGGTAAGTGGTGGAAATAAAATTTAAAATCATATAAGATAAGAAAAGTAGAAAGAATTCTGCTTATATTTTCTTCTTTAATAGCCTCTTCAATAATAACCATAGTTTCATTGTAGTTCTTAGCTTGTGAAAAATTTTACTCGGCAAAAATACAGTTTTTAATTTTTCCTGAAGCACACTTTTATTTTACTGAATTAATCCCTCCGAAGACCAGAATATTATTCCACTCTAACCTCTCCTGTGGTCAGCATTTAGTATACACGGAGGAGTACTCAGTGTGCCATTTCATTTGATCTTAAGCATCTGCTAGACACATCTCTGCTGCTTGCAGATAATTCTGTATCAATCAGCTGTTGCTCACAGTTTATCTGTTGTTTCTATTTCTTCTTAAATCTTCCAGTAGTCTACAGTGTGTGTCATCTTCTGATCACTCTCTCTCTTTCTTGAAGACTTTCTCCCTAAATGGTTGCTGGTAGCAGAAGGATGGAAGATTATTTACTTGCTGTGGGTGAATCCCTTGACCTACTAACACAGTTGACTCTGTTGCCACCAGAGGTGTAATGTTACTGGACTGGTCCTCTGCCCGCAAGGGAAAGTGAGAGATGTAGTTGAAAGGAGTTTTTTTTTAAATGAGCACTGAATTGAACATCTGACTTTGGAACTGCAAGCAGCAAGAATTATACCCACACACTGAAACCATATTATTCATTCTTTGGTGCTAGTCAAGACTAGCAGCAGGATAGGTCATACTCTGGTATCAGAAGAATCTCCTTGGCATATCTCTCCTTTCGTCCCACTTTGGATTCGGTCTTCTGGCCACATAAAAAACTCCTAAAGCCAGTTCAAATGCTTGAAGGATTTTGCTCTTGTACCAGTGTTGTGGCATTCTTGGTTGTGAGCATCCTTTGGTACTTGCTGTTTCCACACTTGGTGCAATGTGTTCCTGCATGCCTTTTGATTTTCACTGTTGTTGGTGAGGGATGAGAACCAACACAGATTCCTTCTCAAGACAGTCTTCAGATCCGGTTACATCTCAAATCCATACCTCAGTGGCAGATGTCTCGAGTTGTTACTAGCATCTTGTGTTATGTCTTAGTCTCCACCTACAAAGCATGTAGAATAATCTACTTTTCTTCAACTAATAGCACTGTTTGCCCACATCATATTAACTGTAGTAGGAAAAAATGAAGCAAGCCTCCTTTTCCTTGAGAAACAACTGAATTTCTTACCTAAGTTACAGCTGTGAGCACAAGATGCAGATAAAATTATCATACTTTAAATATAAACTTACTGACCACAAGACTTTCTTCACGAGCATCTTCCCTCTACTTAGTGAACATCCTGGATTCCAGGACAGAAATCCATTTACCTCCCTGGAGAATTTCTTTCTAGGCTGTTACAAATACAGAAAATGCTCTTTTGAGAGCCATTGATGCTTCATTCACTTCCGGATTGTACAGTACCAGCCTGCCAAACAAAAGGAAGTCTGTCTTTGAAGAATTTTTCAGTGGGATGCCCCTGTTTATTTTAAGCACAGATAAAGCCCTGTACAATATGAAGAGTTCTCACTGAGCTTGAGTTTCTTGCATTTATATTTACCTTTTTTGTGGTCACCTATAACATCAAGCACAGTTTTACGATTTGAAGAGCTGTATTGCTATTGCCACTTGCATGAAGGATGTCGAAACCTTTCTCCAAACACATAGTAGTGTGGGACATTATTTGGGAAATGACCTGTTTTAAATTTGTTAATGTAGCCTTGCATTTGAAGTTTAGAAAGAGAGATTACTTTCCCATTAATTCAGTGCTTCAAAATGAGTAGTGTAACTATACTGTCATTTCCTGTCTCCTTCCCTGTTCTTTTAGAGTCCTTGAAGGTGACGTACCTCTGGAACTTGGAGGGTGGAGGGGGAACCGCAGCAATTTTGGGTTGTGTTTCACTTTATAGACTCCTGTAATGAATATGGGGGAAAGTATTGCTGTGAGCATTTCCTCCATCAGTATAGTAATGATAAATACTTTGATCTTAGGTGGTAGGGTGGATGTTTCTGTGCAGTATGCATCATATTAGTGAATTATTAGTTATACCATTACTGTCCACGTGAAGTTTCTTGTGCATTCTTCTGGATTCCATATCATGTCGGTTTTTACGATACAGTGGAAATAACCCACACATGATTTTTATTTTTAATTAATCAGAAAAAATATTTAATTTATGTTTTTGAAACAGGTAATTGACATATCTGTAATCTGGATTTTAGCTACCGCATTTGAACTAACAAGTCTTAGAACTCTAGAACAGAGAAGTAGACTCTACTATATAAAGTTAACTAAAGACCACCGGAAAGTCTGAACTTCAACTCTACTAGATAGTTAACATGGGCTAAAATGCTTAGTCAGAATTCCAAGCTTCAACTTAATGTTATATCTCAAAAAAACCCATTTAAAATATTGCAAACTCATCTCAAAAACATTAAATTGATTTTTTTCATTTTGTTTTTAATAATATTATCTCCTGGGGTATTGTATTCAAAACATTTCTGTGCTCTTGAAGAAATTTGAAATGAGTGCGTGTGTGTGTATTTTGTTTTTGTTTTGTTTTTTTTTAAGTGAGTCCTTAATACGGACTGCATTCCAGTGTCTTCAGTTGGTTGTGACCGACTTCCTTCCAACAATGCCATGTACTTGTCTACAGATAGTTGTTGAAGTTGCTGGAAGCTTTGGACTTCACAATCAAGAGCTAAATATTAGCTTAACTTCAATTGGTTTGTTGGTGAGTTTTACATTACCCTACAGTGATGCTGCTTCTGGCTTTCATTTTTTTCTTTTCTTATTTTCATGAAAACTAATCTGTAGTCAATGATACAAATGAAGGCCACAACCTTTTTTGGGGGGTTCTTACCATGCTCTTCATCAGTATGCATTTTTCGTCTTTTAATATGTTTTCCCCTTTTTGGTGCTTCATGTATAACTGGGGCCTAAAAGCTGAGGATAAGAAAAATACTTTTTGCACTTTGCAATATTTATGTGCTGATCTTATTTCATCGGTGTAGAGAAATGATTATCGTGATGTACTTTACAAAATACTTTGTGAAAATGAGAAGCAATTTATTTAATTATCATTAAGAGCAGTACAATATTTTTATTGTACAACACCGTATGTCTTATTTATTTTGTAGTGGAATATTTCAGATTATTTTTTCCAAAGAGGTGAAATAATTGAAAAGGAGCTAAACAGAGAAGAAGCAATGTTGCAGAAACAGGCTGAAGAAAAGGGAGTGATGCTGAATAGACCTTTTCATCCTGCATCACCATTCGACTGTCTTTGGTTATGCCTGTATGCCAAACTTGGAGAACTGTGTGTGGATCCCCGACCTGCAGTTAGAAAGAGCGCTGGACAGACATTGTTTTCTACTATTGGTGCTCATGGAACTTTATTGCAACATTCAACATGGCACACAGTAATATGGAAGGTATGATGTGTAAGCTTCCACTGAAGGTTTTGTAAATAGCATTCACATTTCAATAATAATTGAGCATTCACCAGTTAATGACCATTATCAGTTATATAACTTATTTAGACTTTTTAAAGATAATATGGTGTCAGAAATCTGATTTCTTAGGTTTTGGGAATGTTTTTTACACTTTCTCTTCTCTGGCCTTTAAAGCCTCTCTTGAAATGTAATTTTCATGTCTTGATCATTTATTTCTTATTTGTAAGTTGGATTAAAAGACTGTTTCCTTCCTACAAGAATGAATGACATTTCTTTGTGTGAAAATGGAGAGGTTTGAGGGTCGTGTGATTGGGCTGACCTGATGTTAGATGGAGCCTTGCTTTGCTATCTGTTTTGACTCTCTTCTTTTGAGAGGATCTGTCAAATGCCCTGTTCTATGTCACAGTCATGTTTGTTGTTCTTTGTGGAAAAATTAGGCTATATTTCAGCCTGCTTGTTGTACCTGTGAAGAATCTTACATCCACTGGTTTTAGCCTTCTGTTAGTGCTAACACTGTTCGCAGTGGGATTGATTGTGCTATTTCTAAGCCTTCTCAAGTGGCCATCATTTGACTGATTCATAATCTTGGCTGCTGTGGAGACTATTTAGAACAAGGGAATTTTCAGAGTGACACAGTGACAGAATGGATAATGGAAAAATTACTATTTTTTGTTAGTTTACTATGAATACAACTATGTTATTTGAAAAGTTGCGTTTTTCCTCTTTTTTTTCGACTATCACAGGTTTTATTTCACCTGTTGGATAGAGTTCGAGAATCTTCTACCACAGCTGACAAAGAGAAGATTGAATCAGGAGGAGGCAACATTCTCATCCATCATTCAAGGGATACAGCTGAGAAACAGTGGGCCGAGACATGGGTATTAACACTGGCTGGAGTTGCAAGAATATTTAACACCAGGAGATACTTACTGCAGCCTTTAGGTAAAATTTATAGTTACTGAAAGATACAGTAATAAACTTCCTGCTTTTGTATATTTTTTCTATTAAAGTACTGGGCAAGAATCTTAATCTTATCTTAAAAGTGTGTTTTGTTGTGTCTCGCCTCAAATGTTAGGACGATTAGGGAGTTACTAGTTCATGCTCCTTAGAGCCAAAAATTTTAACTACAGATTTTGTCTCCTGTATCACAGTAATTGAGATTAAATCTCAGTAGTCACAATTCTGGGTGCCAGATAGGTTTAAATTATAGTAGCCTGATAACAATAATTTTTCTCTTCTTTTGGTTGTCAGAACATACTTTTCCTTTTGTCTTTCTAAGGTTATGCAACACTTGCCTGGAACTCTTCTGTGGCATCAGTGTGTCAAGTTTAATTGTACTCTTAGAATGTAAAGAGAACTCACCTGTAAAGTCAGTGGAGTATTGAACATTTACATTTTTCATGTATGCAGTAATATTTTACAATAGCTTAGTAATTTCTACAAGGAGAAAGAGAAAAAGAAATAGAGAATGTATAGCTTGCAAAGCAAATTCCTCATTACATTAATATACCTTCACCATCCTATAGTATACAATTAATATATATTAACTAGAAATATGTTGTAATTTATTTCATTTTGGTTGTTGTGATATCAACATATTAATAGCTATCAAGAGTATTGGTCATTTGCAGAAATGTGGTAGATTTAAAACTATATTAAACTTGAGTTAAAACTGAATAAAAAAATTAAAACTCTTTTAATTATTCAAACCCTGTAATTAGTATAATAGAAAATTGAAGGTTAAGGCTAAATTTAATGAAAAACTCAAATGCCCCAAATGAAATCTTTCCACAGTACAATTATAAGAGCATTTTAAAATCAATTCTTTATAAATACATTGCATGGCTATAGATTTGACCCTTAATTCTTTGTGTGTGCTTAACCCTTTTTAAAATCAACAGGCATCTGGTATGCATAAGAACAAATCTGTTTCACTATACTGAATAATGAAAATATATTTTACTAGTATGGGATGTGGTATGTGATTTTTCACTAGCAAATTTAACATGAACATAGATATATTGTTTCATTCTTCATATTTGTGTGTTTCTCTGTCACATTCATTTTTCTGGTTATGGTTGAACTGATATATTTTATAAAAGCCATTCGAGCTGACACCTAATCTCTTGAAATTTCTGTTTGTGAGAGTAACAAGTAAAGGTTGTATGAACAACCTTTTAGAAAGGCTGGGTGGGTGGGAATGGGAATAGGAAGCAAGTTCCAAGTTGATTTTTTCCTCTCTCTTTCTTTTTTAAATAGGAGACTTTTCTCAAGCCTGGGATGTTCTTCTTGATCACATCCAATCAGCAGCACTCAGCAAAAATAATGAGGTTTCCTTGGCTGCTCTGAAAAGCTTCCAGGAGATCTTACAAATTGTTTCTCCCATTCGAGACTCTGAGAAGCCTGAGACACCACCTGCCATCAATGTTTCTGTACCTCTGGTGGTAGGGACAACAACTGCCACTAGTCTTGGTAGATCATTCATGAGAACTGACTCCATTGGAGAAAGAATAGGAAGATATAATGGATCTGAACTGCCTGTAATAACAGATGAGATTGAAGATTTGAATCTTTGGTGGGCAGCCTGGAACAGCTGGTATAGGATTGGTTCCGAAAGTACAAGGCCTCCAATTACTTGTGATAAATTGACTTTCATTCCCAGCCAGCCTTTTCTTACAGCTTTAATTCAAATATTCCCAGCTCTTTACCAACACATCAAAACTGGTTTCAGCATGGATGATCTCCAAAAGCTGGGTGTCATTTTGCATGGTGCCGTTTCAGTTCCAATCAGTTCAGATGCTTCCCCTTTCATCCTTCCATCTTACACTGAAGCAGTTTTGACAAGTTTACAAGAAGCAGTGCTTACAGCTTTAGATGTTTTACAAAAGGTAATAATGCGACTTCTGATGTGTGGTGAAAGGTAAACTACACTGTGTCTCACTTCTCAGAACTATAGTGAGGGACTTAACATGATTTTTTAAATTATTTATAATTGCACAGTGTATTGTATTAGAACAATCAGATCTCCATTCCTGATGCAACCCAGGTGCTCTGCATTGAAAGGAGTGGTGTAATCTTTATGAAATGTACTTTTGGTTGATTGCAGAAATACTTTAAGTACTGTGCTGTGTTCGTAGCCATTTACTTGGCTATCTAATATTGAAGTACTGTTGATGTTGAAGATCTCTACATGGAAATAGGGGAACAGTCCCACAAGGCAGAATCATTATCTTTGCAGCCACTCCTTTAGTTTATGGGTTTGACAAATACTCATGAATGTATTTTGAAACAGAGGTATAAAAATAGCATCATAGGTAGGCTTGGGTTGGAGAAGGAACCTTAAAGATCATCTAGTTCCAACCTCCCCTGCCATGGGCAGGAACAGCAGTGGTCTGGAGTAAATTGTTTTTCATGAATTTCAATTCATTTTGCTTGGATAGAAGTTGGTATTAAATCTCAGCTTTGTATGTGGTTATATAAGTAACATGAAGTTTAACACCGACCATGTCTGCTACATTTTCATCCTTTTCCAGTCAGGCTCGACCTTTTGTATCCTCCCCTTTCCAGCAGCTCAGTCCTGCCCAAATACTGTTTTCCCCACTTAGTCACTCAATTTATTAATCTCAGATTTTTCTGTTTCTTTGTTAGTCTCCTTATCCAGATCTTAGTTTCCAAAGGTTGCAGGCATTAGTGCCTTTTAAAGAGGGGGTTACCAGAGTTTTTAACATGATGAAAAACTGCACATTTTTATACTCTTGTTCTTGTCGAGATAAACTGTTTTAGCTGAAGGTTTCTTAAACAGTAACAAAAGTACCAACTCCCTGTGAGAGGGAGACATCTCCCCTTCCCCACTCCCAGCCTGAATGATTAGCAGTTACAAGCCTTTGCAAATACAGACTTCCATAAGACAGTACCTCAACTTATACAGTACCTTCCATCCCATCTATAGTTGTGTTATTAACACAACAGCACTGAAGTTCCTAAAAAAAATTCTGTGAAGTTGTGTGATTGCTCCTCTTGGCTATATAACACAGTACAATTCACATGACAAGGCAGCCAGCCAGTGCTGATGTGGAGCAAAGGCGATCTGTCAGATGGTTTTTGCTGCAGGCTACAGTATCTTTTTCTCTCTTGAAACTAATTGATACTCTCAGGAGTACACACAGAAGCTAGTGGATGATTAAAGAAGAGTATGTAAATATTTGCAATCTTCTTTGAAACAAAAGGTTTCTCACCTGTTTGCATGTAGGATCAGGTTTTTTGGTGATACAGGAAGACTTGGGTCAGTTCTGATTTTCTAAGAACTTGTGGAACAACTTTGCAGTTTGAATAGTGTAAAAAACCCTGATATTTCTCAGATGAGCCCTTGACTGGTTTAAGAAAGATATTTTATAATGCGATTCCACTAACAAAAGACATTGCAACTCAAGAACATGGGACTGGGAGGGAGCTTTGGATCTCCTTTCAGGCTTCCATATGTTGAGCCCATTTTACACTCTTTATTTTGTTCTTCATTGTCTCTTTATTTCTCAGTAGAACTTGTCATCTAGTCTTTTATTGCTGTAGTATAAGGTTGGAGGGGTTTTTTTTGTAAGTCTCTTTCATCACTGTAGCTCAGCTAAAGTTTTATCTCAAGCCCATATTTGCTCATTAATCTCAGTTCTTCCCTACATTCACTCTAGGTCAACTCTACAGCGAGCCAGCTGGCTCATCAGATAGAACACAGGTGCATACATGAGGATCAAATACATTTGAATTCTGCCTCTGCAGGCAGTGTGGATGCAAACCTCTTTAGCTGTGAGTGTGGTAAACTCAAGGCTGTATTTGCATATACCAACAGCAGTGATAGAGACCTAGCTACAGAGAGCAGTTAAAAAAAAAAGAGTACTCCATGCCAGTAGTTGCACTGGGAGTTGTTAGATAAATCTGAACTATTAAAAAAATGGAAGGTTAGTACCAGAATGCTTTAAAGCATAAATTTCTGAAATTGAAGTATTGTGTCAGTTTTTGCAACAAAAAGATCTGCAGAGTATTTTATTTTGTTTGTGTTTTGTTGTAGTGTTACCACTACTTTTTGATTTATGTGGGTCTCTTTCCTTAAGATGTAAATAAGTGCACTTAATGCAGTAACTAACAACCTGTTTTATAAGCAACTCTTAAAGGTACTTTCAACATCCTTTGTCACACACTTTGTTAGGCTGTTTTTCAGATTTTAAGATGATTAGATAAAAGTTACGTAGTGTCAGTCAGAAATATAAACCTCTTTGAAAAGCAATTCTAGTTAGTCCACTGAATCATTTCGGTTGGAAAAGACCTACAAGGTCATCGAGTCCAACCATTGATTCAGCACTGCCAAGTCTGCCACTAAACCATGTCCCCAAGTCCCACATCTATGTGCCTTTTAAATGCTTCCAGGGATGGTGGTGACTTAACCACTTCTCTAGGCAGCCTTTTCCAATGCCTGACAACCCTTTCTGAAAAAATTTTTCCTAATATCCAATCTAAATTTCCTCTGGCACAACTTGTGGCCATTTCATCTTGTCCTATCACGTATTACCTGGGAGAAGAGACCAATTCCCCACCTCCCTACAGCCTCCTTTCAGGTAGTTATAGAGAGCAGTAAGGTCTCCCCTGAGCCTCTTCTTCTCCAGGATACACAACCCCAGCTTCCTCAGCTGCTCTTCACAGGGCTTGTGCTCCGGCCCCTTCACCAGCTTTGTTTCCCTTCTCTGGACATGCTCCAGCACCTCAATGTCTTTCTTTTAGTTAGAGGCCCATAACTGGACACAGGACTCAAGATGTGGCCTCACTAGTGCTGAGTACAGAGGGATAATCACTTCTGTGGTTCTGCTGACCATACTTTCTGATACAAACCAGGATGCCACTGGCCTTGGCCACCTGGGCACACTGCTAGCTCATGTTTGGCAGCTGTTGGCCAGCATCTCCAGGTCCTTTTCCATTGGGCAGCTTCCCAGCCACTCTTCCCCCAGCCTGTAGTGCTGCATGTGGTTGTTGTGACCAAAGTGCAGGAGCCGGCACTTGGCCTTGTTGAACCTCGTACAATTGGCCTTGGCCCATTGATCCAGCCTGTCCAGATCCTTCTGCAGAACCTTCCTACCCTCCAGCAGATCAACACTCCCACCAAACTTGGTGTTGTCTGCAAACTTGCTGACGGTGCATTCAATCCCTTTGTCCAGGCTGTCAGTAAAGATATTAAACAGAACTGGTCCCAGTAATGCTCCCTGGGATATGTTAAAGTAGTCTTCTGCGGGTAATGTAAATTGCATCTGTGCAAGTAAGTTACATCTATTCAGAAATTACCCAGGAGTTTGTGGATGCTCTTTTTTCCTTTTCTATTCCATTTGTTTGTATATAGAATCATTTTTATACCTTTTCAAATAGGTATGTAATCTCACATTAACATGTTAAAATTTAGTGCAGTGACTTTAGTGCAGCAGATCAGATGAAGCTGTTTTACAGGGTGTTGAATAATTTTATATCAGCAATTAACCCTTTAGTCTTCTGCAGTGCAGGTGAGTACCTAGCTTCCAAGCATCCTTTTCAGAGTTCAGTACAGTTTTGACCTTGAGTACTAGCAAAGGAATATGCTTTTTTAGGAGTTCTGCATTATATTCATAATGTTGATTAAGCTTTTTGAGCATTAGACATGCATTTTAAATTGTAGGAAGGTGAGGAAAAGAAAAAGGCCATTGATGATTCATGGAGTGCTCTGCTGCAAGTTGTCCATTGCCTGAAGGTGCAGCTAGGTCTTCAGGTGATGTAGTGATGAATGCCTGTAGCCCCTGTTGGCTTGCTCCCTCTCTCATGGCTGGGGACTCAGGATATTTGCTTGCCCATTGACTCACACAGCTCCTGATGTGGCTCCAGCATGGGGTCTGCACTCAAACAGTTTTGGAGCTGTTACCACCTTGAGTGAGTTCAGCCATAACTTGTCATGGATGATCTGTTGTTAATGAAAAGGGCGTTTAATTCTTCCCCCCAGAAAAATGACAGTACAAGCACAAAGTCTTTTTGTAGAGCAATAAATTGACTGTTTCTTGAAGCTTTGAGAGGAGAGACTTTGGGAAGTAAAGCAAGGTATTTAAAATGGCAGAATATAAATGGAGTAACTTCACAGAATCATTGTATCTTGCTTTGAAAATAAATGTCCTAAAATTTCCTTGGGATTTATATTGTAACTGGAAATCATTAGCTTCTGACAACATGATATTTCATTGACATCATCTAAGTACACCCTTCCTGAAATGTTTTCCATTTTAAAGCAATATTATGAGTTTCAGCTGTACCAAAATCATAACATTCTCATTTTTTTATATTCCTTTCTGTAAGATGCTATTTTAACTACTTTTTGAAGCTTGTATAATTTACTTCTGAGATTTAAATGTTCCTTGAAGTAGGACTTAAAGAAGATGTGGCTGAGATCTATATACAAGACTTATATAAGCCTTATATTTTACTGACATGTCAAAGTAGAGTCAGTAAAGAAAATATATCTCTTTTATTGGATGAGATAGCTGTATTTACTGAACTATATATGCTCAGGTATCTTGCCACTTAATTTACTTTAATAAAATAAAAAAACTTACTTTCCTTAAGCTGTTAGAACTATCTACTGTCTTTCATACAGCATGACTCTCTCATAGTCTTATATGGGGATTTTTCATTGGGAGTTCCTTGCACTGATGCAGATGTTGACTGGAAAAGCTCAAGATATATATTAAGCTTTTGTATTTTCTTTTGGTATAGGCTATATGTGTGGGCTCAGAAAGTATGCAGATAATGTATCCTGCAATCTTTGACCAACTGCTGGCCTTTGTAGAATTTTCATGTAAGCCTCCACAGTATGGACAGCTGGAAACAAAGCACATTGCGAATGCAAAGTATAATCAGGTAATTAATTAGAAATTTGTTTCACTTGGCTGGTGAATCCAATTGAGCTTCAGATACAGGTTATTCCGCAAGATGCATTTATTCAATCTGTAAAAACTTCACTGTGCATGTTGTGTAGTTAGTTTTTTTACATGCTTTTGTTATCTTCATTTACTCCCTTTACACTCTTCTTTGCTTTTATACTTTGTATTCCTTCATGTAGGAAAGGTCTTGCCTGGACACCAGACATAGTGAATGTGTCTGAATTTGTACAGTGAATTAATCTAAAATAATTTGTCCTACACATGATACTAAATTTAATACAAAGACATGATAATTTTGAATGGAGAAAATTCCCTCAAGCTGCAGATTTTTTGAATTGCACGTGCTGTAAAGAAATGGGACATGTTCAGTAATTCTTTTTATCTGTGTACGCTGCTGTTCACTAAGCATGAGCATCTGATTCAGTGTAATGGGAGAGGTAACTATTACATATGTATTAATTCTTCTTATTCTGTTTGTCCTGCAACACAATGGAATCACACTAGATACAACTATTTGCACCGGTGAGTTAAATTTCCTTAAAGATTGTCCTAATGTAGTTGTCTTGCCTAGACTGCAACATTTCTCCTACTTAAATGTACTTTACTTCAATGTAGAGTACATTTTCATAGCCAGACTACGTTGTATTTGCAGTTTTGTGGCTTGGACCATATTCTTAGCAAACCTTGCATGCATTAAACTGAGAGTTCAATGCAAAACATACACCTTCTGTTCCTTAATTAATATGTTTTCACATATAGTTTAGTAATTTACTAATTTCTTTTCCTAGGCGGAATGGGTAGCATTGAATTATGTACCATTTGCTGAGAGATCTTTGGAAGTTGTGGTGGACTTATACCAAAAGACAGCTTGCCATAAAGCTGTGGTAACGGAGAAAGTTCTTCAGAACATTATTAAGGTAAAAGTTTGCCCTGCATATGCTCTGATTTTAATGAGCTTATATTGAAAATCATGAGTTTTATTTTCAGCTAGTGTTTATAAACACTTTCTAGGAAACCTAAAGCTGTCGTAAACAAATGGATATTTTATGAAGATGAGCAGCAGGTAATAATTTCTTTTGAAGCTGCAAGGCTATTGATTAGGCTATATGTATTGTTCTTAGCTGGATAATGTCAGCATCAGTATTTCACTGTTAAGATGAAAATTAACTAATGTGTTAGGCCTCAAAATTTTAATCTTTGAAAGTATTATGCACCTGAGTCTGGTAAGTAGGCTTCTTAGTAAATATGGCATCGAAGGCCAAAGACAAGTTTCTGTAGACTGGCATATATGTTTCAGGAGCCTGTGCTGTAGCTATTACTATTGATTTGCTTCTAATGACTTTGTGTGTTGATGTAACTATGGAATGTTACGGATGAGCAAATATACCTTTAAGGTGAAATTCTCCAACTTTTCACTTTTTTGACCTTGTTTCCACTTCAGCAAAAAAAAATGGTAAATAATAGAAGTAACAGTAAATTTGTAATAACTTGGCTGACATCAGGTTTTTCCTATATAGAAATTTAGAAATGTGAATGTATTTAAAGTAGGCGATATTATGAATTAAATATTTGTATTTCAAAGCTAATGCAGTTGTTTTCTACTTCTGTTTTAATAGGATTAGTGAAACTGATATAAACACCACTTTTCTTTAACATTCACAGCTGATAATAATGTGATTCATTGCAGTAGATGAAATATGTTTCATGTCTCTAAGTCCATGTTGATTTTGGAATTAGATTTGACATATACGACGAATAGCAGCAGAAAAAAATATTCTAAAATAGGGCTGGCAATAGAGAATTAATTATAATTGACTCCTTGTGAGAGTCAGAGTGAGTCTTTCCTCCCTTTGCTTTCCTCAAATCAAAGACTGCACTAACAGCATGGGGGGCATACATGTAGTACCCAAACCTAGTCACTATGTATTTGAAGTATAAATTTAATTAGTTTTCCAAGATAACTTACTATCAGGTTCTAAGTCAGTTTGACTAACAATGCTAAAAGGGATACATATAGTGTAAATAGTTCATGTGCTTAATGTTTTTAAATTTATTAATGACTTTGATTTATAGATATTGAACTTTCTATATAAAAGACTTAAAATTTGCCAGGTTTTTGTCTGCTCTCCATTTGAGTTGTATTGCACCCTTTGTCTTAGAATTTCCCTAGCTGTTCTTACTTGTAAATTTCATGTGCTTTAACAGCAATGAACCGGTTTCTTGCAGTGGTAATGTGTACAGTTCACCTTCATTAGGAAAAGTTTAAATTTAATTAAACTTTTTTTCTTTAACTTGCACTTGGGGTAGCTTTCTAGGAATGGGACCAAATTCTCCAAAATACACTCATGGTTACAAACTGCCTGCAGTCTCTTAGATGTTAGGGAAGCCCATTTGTCATGCTTGGCAGAAATGGTGGATGACAATACAGAAGAAGAAAATTAGTGTGTAATTTCATAGTATAATTGAAAATGGATCAATTCTGACTTCTAACCTTGTACTTGGCTACACACCTGTGCTTTAACCAGCTGGTATATAGTAAATCATCTTTAGAATTACATTTTTAAAAGGCCATCTCATATTCGAGCAGAAAAGGTAGGGATGTGTACTATCATCTCTGAGTGTGTCCACCAAGATCTTCTGCAGAAACTTGCCGTACTCTTAGATTTGCCTGAGCAATTGTAATTTTTGTTTCAACTTTCATTTTGCAGACACTAAGAATACCTCTCAGTCTGAAATACTCCTGTCCTTCTGAAAGCACATGGAAGCTAGCTGTTTCCTCTCTTCTCAAAGTTCTCTCCATTGGACTACCTGTTGCAAGGCAGCATGCATCTTCTGGAAAATTTGACAGTATGTGGCCAGAGCTAGCAAATACTTTTGAAGACTTTTTATTCACAAAAAGGTAAACACAATTTCCTTTTTTTTTTAAGGGAAATAATTATAAGTAATTTGTTCACTAAATATGTCAGTAGCACTATTTTATATCTGAAAATTATTTTAATGAATGATGGAGAAAAAACAACTGACGTCTACTTCAAAAAAATGACAGTTTTAGAAAGTAGTAGAAAAACTTAAATCAGAAGGGGAAATGTAAAAGCAAGAAAGAGCTCGACTGAACTCTCAATACAAGGCATAGTCATTCTGAACAGGCCAAGGAGTTCTGTATGGACTCCCAAGGACATTTACTATATATTTGATAAAGAGTTACTCATATGTACTCAATTTGTTCCTTTCTTCACTTTGACCAGAATTGCAACAGTAATTTTTTTAAATTAAGGTGAACACTGTTAACTGTATGTATTTCTCCTTAGTTCCATCTTGAAATATTCCACCAACTATGAATTTTTGAAAATTATTTCTTACACTATTGTTCACTTAGAAGCCCATAGTTATCTTGCATTTGTTTCTACTCAAGATAAATTGACTGTGCCTTAATAATTAACCACACTTTATTTATGATACTTTATGAAAAATGTAGCTAAATAGTCATTTATAACTAGAAAGACAGACATATGTATAAGTACATTCATAGTCTCTCAAGAATGGAACACTGTAGATGTGGGCATGTACAGTGGACGGGTTGAAAAAGTCTGGAAGTGAAAAATAATAACAATCAGAGACAGACAACTTAATCATAGAATCATAGAATGGTTTGGGTTAGATGGTACCTTAAAGATCATCTGGTTCCAACCCCTTTGCCATGGGCATGTGCACCTTCCACTAGACCAGGTTGCTCAGAGCCCCATCCAACCTGGCCTTGGATCTATTAATTTGTTCAACCAAAAGAATATATCATTAGGAAGACATTGTAAATCTTTAGAATATAGTAAGAGCTTGCTCCAGAGAAGAATTTTTTTTGTCCCTTGACAATGGGTATAAATACATTTCAGTACAGCAAAGATTATCTGGATTAGACAGACACTAAGGAAACCTTTTACTATGAGGAAGGTTAGATATTGTAGAACATTACATAGGAATGGGATGGAACTTCCATCTTCTGTGAATATCTGTGAGCAAGCATCTTTTAGGAGTAGTTTAAGTATATGTAAGAGTGTTTTGGACTAAAGGACAAGGTGGAATAAGAAAAATTTAATTCCCTGGTTTTCTCTGTATATGCTGATAACAGTAACAAATTAATCTTTCTTTTTAACAGAAAACAGTAAGGGTTTTTTGTGCCTTACACTAATATGCTTTCTATGTGTATGCATTTAGTTTTTAAAACACACAAAAATCAGCAACCAAACAGAGCTGTATTTACTAATGATGGATAAATAGCAGCTTGCACAAAACAAACAAAAAATAATACCAATGAAAATTAATTTTAGAGACACATCAGTTAATGAAAATGTTTGTAATAAAGAATGGCTTTGGCATTTCACCAATAGGATTACATGGCAATCAACTGAAAAACCTTTCCATTGTTTTTGCATTTACTTGAAAGAAAATTTTATTAAATAGGAGGACCTTAAAATAGAAAAGATCATCATGACTGCTTAAAAGACACTTCAATGTCCAAGTTTTTATTTTTATGCTTCCCTGTTTCTTTAATTTATAATAATCTTCTCAGTATCTTGTTTGGGTTTGTTTTCAGCTGCAGTTAGTAGTCCTGCTTGCATTCTGAAACAGTTAGCACCCTATAATCAATATCATTGTTTGGTTTGCAAAATGAAAATGAAGGTTTTTCAAGTTATTGCAGAGGAATCTATGTTCACTTAGAAGTTGCTTTGGGAATACATACTATTTACTATAAATTAATTCTTCCTAAATATCTGTAAAACAGATGAAACATTTCCTTTTTGCACATTCTTAGCTGACTGAGACTGGCACTGCTGCAGTTTCTTGTTATTAATTATTCATAAATCCAGAGAAGTAAAATTAGATCTTCAGTGTAATTCAGGGTAATCCACTATCCTCTGCATGACCTTTTTTTGCCAAATATGTTGTCCATTTTTCTTAATTTACAGTGAGTGATTTATACTTCCCTTGAAAATTATTTCAACCACAGAAATTTCATCTTACTCTCTTGCTTGCTAGAAATGATCACTGCTCATATTTATTCTAATAGCTTTTGCCAGCTGTCATTCATGGGCAAATGTTCTCTGGAGATGCAAAAGAAAAATAGCACTTGTGTGAATATTTGGTGCCCTATCATGTCTGTCTTCAGTTAAGTCTGATTTTGCCTCTTTAGAGACCAGTGTATTCTATAATTATACATACAAAATGTGATTTAGGGATCAACTTTTTCATCACGATTGACGATGTTCTCAGAAAAGTTGTAGGAAACTTTTTTCTGCTCTCACTTAGAAGCTTTAAGGTTCAAAATAATTTAAAACACTAAAAACAGGCTGGCAGTTTATAGAACCACATGGCTACATCCAGATAAGTTGGCCTGTTATTATAATTAATGGCCGTTATAATTATTCTTTCCAGGCTTATTGTGAATAGACAAATTTTGCTTTTGTAGTTGTACGTTGCATGGCTACAGAATGTCTGGTTTGGGGTTGTAATTTTTTTATCTCTCTAGTGTCCATCTTTTTCTAAATAGAAGTTTGTCTTCCCAACTGTACGGTTCTGCTACTTACAGTTAGAGCTCTATCCCTTGGTAGCTTTAGAATAGATAGCCTTTCTGTTCCCTCTATCAGCCTCAGTCTTGTGGTCCTAAAAAAAGTTAAAGCTAAAAAGGGAGTACATATTCGTCATGCGAGTAATCAGGACAATTAGTTATAGCAGTTATTTATCCATTTCTTCATCCTCTTCCTCCTCCTCCTCCCCACAATGCTACTGAAGCATGCCTCTCTCACTGTGATGCAAGGAGGGCTCTAGAGATAGATGTCAAAGTTCCTCATGTTGAAGTAATCTCTTCTGATTTCCTTTGGTTTCTGCACTCTCTGCAAGGTGCTATGAAACTAGCCTTGTCAAGTAGGGCAAACCTGTCCCTTTTGTATTGAAATTTTCTAAATTGTGTCTTCTAGTGGATTGCGGTGGCAGTTTAGTCAGTCCCTTAAATTTGTAGTTGTTCTATTTGTAAGGAAATTGAATTCAGAATTTTCAGATTTAGTGTTCTTTCAATTTTTCTTTTTATTATAATTTTAATAGAAAATATATGTTAATTGGAGTGGTGCCTTATTTCAGAGTTATTTGGAAGAATCTATTCACTGTTTTGAAAGTAACAGATAAAATTTATTGCTGAGTTGAGGTGCACGTCAACCTTCAGATTTTAGGAGAGGGCAATGAGAATCTACTTTCTTTTCCAACTATCCAAGTTTATCCTCTATTTAAGGCCAGCTAGCTGGTATAGAACTGCTTTTTGGTGTGTTTTCTGTTTAATTTATATTAACAATGAGTTGTGTTTTAAAAAACAGAGATCACTCTCTGCTCTTAGTGACTTGTAAACTTGACTTGATTTTAATGACTCTGCTGAACAAGTGGTTTACTGCAGCTGTGAGTCATGTCATCTCTGGTGGCTTTCCGACTTGCAAATATGCCATGCAGGACAGAGCAGTTATTAAATCAGGTGCAGAAGTGTACAAATCTGGCTAAGGCCAGCATGGATTGAAAAGGTTCTGAAGCACAAAGAATTTGGAAAATGCAATTCAGCTGACACCCCAAGAGGCTATCAGTGAGACAGAGTAATTGCATTACTGCATTGTCTGGATTTTTAGCATTCTCCAACATGTCACCCCTTGTGACAGGAATACAGTTAGATATAATCAGTTTGACCTGAATATGGTTAGAACTGAAAATTGTCTTTCTTATGCTGGCATTATGTAATTTTTCCGAAGCTCTTTGCTTCAAGGAAACTGAAATGTTATGTCACAAAAACCCCTTATTTTTCTTCGTTCACTCTTGATACATTTTCATACTCCACACTTTCCACTATTAAATGTTCTAGATGTTTCATGTTACTGTCTGTCCAGGCTTCATGCAAAGCTAGATAAATGGCTTCCTTTTTACCTACTCTTCAAACCCTTATTCTTCAAAGCTGACTTGGGACTTCTGGGATAGTTCTAAATATGAAACACCTGCATCTCAGTGAAACTCACTAATGCCTTAATGCAGTCAGTCCTCCTAGCAACACTGCATGACAGATTTGGTTAGGTTTTTTACCTTTAGCTGTGTTCATTAAAATATGCTGTTGCATATTGTCTCATTTTTCTGTGCATATTTTCCAAGTTTCTACCTGGCTAAGATGAAACTATTTCACTGATGTTCTAAATATTTAATCAATATTTTATATGTTTTTCTAGTCTAACTTGTAACTCTTTTAGTCACCGTGGCCCTAGAAATCACATGTGTAGATAGCCTAATATTGCTTCTGACAGTGAAACTGAGTTGGCATTGGTTAGACAAGAGGTCACTGTGGTTTGAATTAAAGCACTGTGATTATCTGTGTTTCAAATAGTGAACCTCCTCTGCATGGCCCCACCTGTATCTTATGGACAGGAACAGACTTTCAAGCCAGGTATGGAGCTGAATGAGAGAGGATACTCACTGATGTTTAAAAGGTACAAAAGCACAGCAGAATTGGTCTCTGCAGCTTTGTACATCAAGAAATTTCACATATAGCCAAAAGAGCCCAGGTAAATGAAAAAGGAAAATGTTACTGTCTTAGAGAATTAACAGCTTCCAAGAAATAAGTTTCAGGTTTTTTCAGTTTTTGTTTTTGTTTGTTTTTTTTTAAAGCAAGCTACAGCTGAGGAAACTCAACAATCTTGATTTTTATTATAAATCAAAATGACATTTAAAATTAATACATTTCATGTAACTTAATTTACACAAAATCATCTTCTAGTAAGAAGCTGGTCTGTTTATTATTTCATACCATTTTCCCAGAGGCTTTCATGGAAGCATGTCAAGCCATTATATAAAATAAAATTCAATGAATGTGTGTATATATATAATTTACTAGAGTAGAAGTCTGTGCTCACATGAGGGAATTAAATCAATACATTCCCAAAAGATGCTTCTGAACAGAGTGCTGCTGTGCACAGCAGGACTCCAAGTGCCTGTTGGCTCTGAAGCCCTGCCTAGACAGTGGGCAGTGGCTGGGAGCTCTGTACCTATGGAAGTTGCTGCATCACATGGCTTCTTATCTTTCCTGCCTCTTGACCTTCCCAGTGCAGTTTGGACATAACCAACAAAGCTTTTGGCCCCTAGACAGATGTTTCATATAGACACCTTACAAAAATATATTTACTTGGGAGTATTTTGCTACATGAACAAGTATGTAGCTTAATCTGTAGCATATACGGCAGATCAGATATGGATGACTAGACAGAAAGGTCTTAACACCTCTTTAAGCAAACTTCAGCTCAGAAAGTTAGTCATAGATAAGGAAGTGTCAGAGTGAAAGCTTCCCAGGTATTTCAACATGACACGCATTTCCACGCATAAGTCTACATTACTGTTTAAAGGTTTTTCATAGTTGACAACTCTGTCACAAAAGGTACTGATTGAACAGCTATTTAACATTTTATTTTATTTTGTTCTTTGTTTTCAACATTGTTATGATCAGGTTCTTTCAAATTATTACAGAGATGCCTCTGTCCAAAGAAAGGTGTAAATGAGACCATATGCTGAAGTCAATAGTACGGATTTTTATTTAACAGTAAATGTGAGGTAGAAAGGGATAGAAAGAAATAGGGAAAAGAGGGGCGGGGGGAGAGAAAGAGATAGAGAGACAGATTAAGTAAAAATATCACCACTCTATGGATTCCAACAGCGTGCCTCTGATCCTCTTCCTGTGGTCTTCCCAGTGGAGAGAGTCCCAGTCTTGTCAGTGATAGCTGCAGTCTGGATCCGTCAAGGGAAGCCCAGGGTGGTGAGGGAAAAGCCCGTGGTGGTGGAGGAGGTCCTGTGTGGGGAGGAAAGAAGTCTGTTGGTGAGCAAAGCCGAGGGCGGTGAGGGAAGACCTTGGCGGTGAAGGAAGTCTCATGTGATGAGAGAAGAAGTCCGCTGGTAAATGAAGTCTAAGGTGGTAGGGAAAGTCCCATGTGGTAAGGGAAGAAAACCAAGTGTTGAGTGAAGTCTGTGTGTGGTTTTTTATTGGGCCTAGGCTTGGTGGGAACACCGTCAGTACCTCTCCTGGGGTGGGGAGTTCTACACTGGATTCAGCATTCCAGTCACTCACACCTGTGGATACATTCTTCTCAGAGGATAACCGGACAATAGTACCACCTTTCTCAAGTTCCTGTCACAGTCCAAATTAGTAGGCATGTTCGGGGAGGGGTGGGCTTCAGTGAGCAGCTGCTTCTTTGCACAGTTTGCTACAGTGGACAAAAGTCTCCCAGTGATTTTAAGAACGTTTAAGCCATAAACCATTTCAGTGTCTCACAAACCTATAACCCCAAACTTCTTGTCTGCCTAACATACAAACTGGTAATAAATACAGTATTTCATATTTTATTTTGTGTTTTTTCTAGTCATACATGTAACACTTGTCTGTTTCATAGAAAGGGTGACATAATCTACATGAAGCCTCTTTGAGGAGGGGAGATATATTTATTTTTCACGCAGGAACATTGGTACATACTGTCATAATTGTCTAAACTGAAAATTGACTGTAGGTGTGCAGCCTGATCTTCAGATGTCTTATGCTAAGCACCCAGAAAATGGGGAAAAAAAGTTTGTCTTGGAAAAATCTTATTTGTCTTGGTCAGCAACATATAGGAACACTGGAAAAAAAATCAAAAGTAGTAAAACAAAACAACCGCCAGCTAAGCTAACCAAATTTGAATGAGATTTCAAAACCTCTAAAGTTCTTAAACCTTCCATTAAAACTGGTGGGATGGAGAAGACAGGCCCAGGTAAGTACCCTTATTGAGACAAGGCTGGCACAGGTCCACAACCATATATTGGGCAGTTGCCTTGCCTGTGAGCATGTGCTTAGCTCTGAACTACCCACCACATGTCTATTGTTTCCCGGGGAGGGGAACATGGGGTAGAGGAAAAGCTGGGAGTTTGGAAGTAAGCCAAAGGATGCTGGTCTGCTTGTCACTACAACAGTGCACTGATTCCTCTGCTTACAGAACAGCTTGGTTCCTTGTTCAGTCCAGAGCACTGTTTTCCTTACATCTGCCTATTCTGCCATAAATTAGGCAGGGAATGTTTTGTCAAATTGACCCTATCATTTTCCTTCCTTTTCAGTAGTGACCATCCTGTGTACTTAATTGGATGGTTTCTCTGGAGTTAAAAAAAAAAAAAGGCAGTCTAATTTAAGATGCATTGTAACACACAGCCATACACAGTACCTGTGCATTGAAGTATCACAGACAATCTTAATTCCACTATTGCTAACCATTCCTTTCAAGTGGTCAAATTTCCAAACTGTTCCTCTGCTTGAAGATGTCATAGAGTTATTTTTAAAAGTTAAAAGTAAAATCAGTATTCCTTAAGGATACTTAAGGAAGGGTGCAAGGTGACCACACTGTAATAGTTTCATGATTTGTTCTTTTAGTCTCTCAGTTTATGTAACTCAGAAAGTTCTCATACCACAAGTTATCCTTAGCTCATAATCCGTTTTTCTTCTAGTAATTGTGCTAACTGTATCTTAAATCTGTGTAGACTTTAGCAGGCAATCCTATGATTATGGGGTTATAAGCAAGATAATTCAGAGTTTACGTATTGTGTGAAGTACCTTCTTTGATTTTGGTTTTTTTTTCCCCTCCTCAAAGTGCAGTAGAAGCATATCTGTAAAGCAAAACAGTTCATGATGAGGACCCATGACCTTTATTTCAGAGTAGCTCTAGAGTGGCAAGCGTCTATGAAAGCTTGGAGTATAGTTTTTGTTTAGTTTCACTGAAAATGAATCCAGTTTTATGCACTCTTAATACCAGACATGAACCAAGGTTTATAAAAGGAGATGTCTGAAAATTTAACTTGAAAAGCCCATGTCTGATCCAAAGTAAAACACCCATGTAGGCACATCAACTGAAGTAGTTGATTGTTGTCTAAGTAGGAGGCCTTTACTCTTTCTGCCCTGCTGAGGAACTTGGCCCAATGAGTGAAAAGAAGCATAATTCAGCAAAGTAAAGGAAATTCGCTGAACAGGTAGTCCAGTAAGTACATGGAAGGACTCCATAAATGAGATAAAATGGCACCAGAGAAAACCTCATGACTGAGAGCTGGCATAAAATTTCCAATCAAATGATACAAGATTTCCAAATGTACAAGCAGGTAGGATCTTGTGAAGTACTGGGTAATTTTCATGGTTGAATCACTTTTGGACGTTTCATCTGTAAATAAATTTTTATATATAATGGAAGAACTGCAGAAAGTTCTAAATGTCTTCAAAACTATTGTTTATAAAATGGATTTTTCTTTTAATAAAAATTATTAAGAATAAGAACAAGTATATCATTTCAGTTATCAAGGAAAGTAATGTTCCATTAATGAAAAGTGTTTCATTAATGTAGAAGAAAATGTAAAATTAAAATAAAGTTTTTTACAGTTGTACCACTGAAAATCAAAAGTCTCTTTCTTGCACAGTGATTGAAAATATCAATCACAGAATTCCATTAGGCCAGGTTGCTCAAAGGCCATCCAACCTGGCCTTGCAGTCGTTAATTATTACCATATAATAGTACCAACTTGATGCATGTAATAACATTAAATGCAATGCATTTTCCCATACTTATCTCCTTATACATGTTGTGAATTTAAAAGTATAACATAGTATGTTTATTTTTAGTACACCTCCTGATAATCTCTCAATTCAAGAATTTCAGAAGAATGAGAGTATTGATGTTGAGGTAAGGAGCCTATAATATATACTGAATCTCATAAAGAGTAACATTCACAAGTTGCATTTGGTTCTGAAATAGTTTTTTTTAAAAGTTACCCTTTCAATATTTTTTCTGTGATATTGTATTCCTTTTTGAAAACAAGACAGGAAATTTATAGGCCCAAAATTCATCTGCTTCAGGGTGATGCAAAAAGTAGAAGGTGGAATGCCAAAAACTACTTCTTGTCCTCTCAACTTCAAAGCAACGTACAGCAGCTAAACCAGAATGTTTCTGCTTCTAACACATTACATGATCCTTACTTATTGTGTTATTGCCAAGCAATTGCACAGGTAATTGTAAACCACAGAGAAAGCTGACAATTAAACCTGAAGTGAGTGCTTTCTGTGTTGAAGGGGGCAGTCAGCAATGAAATTGTTGCCCTTCAGATGTGTTCTCAATACTGAGAAGCTTCTCCATAAATGAAGAAATGATGTTGTGTTTGTGCAGCACAGAGATGGATGTAATTGTAGAGAGATAACGTTTGGTTGGATAAGACTGAAGAAAATGAAGAGAAGATGATACTTGAAATGAAGAGGGACTTGTCCCCTTTCACTCCAGCACAAAGAGATGTGGTAGAACAGGGATTAGGGGTACAAAGCAAAAGGAGTTGCAGAGAAGACACGGCAGTATGGGTTTGATTCCCTGTCATCTTTCCAGAGTGGCAGCTGGGACACAAAGATTTCTGGATGAAAAGCGGGAGTGGTTCTGCCTGCAGTGAGCAGAACTCTCTGATCTAATGCATTAATTTATGGAGATCTAAACCCACTTTGTTCCTGCATGGGAGTATCAAGACAAGGATAGAAAGCATTTCAGTTAATGTGTATTGCCTTAAGCTTGTTTAGGCAATAAACTCACTTGTTCTGCTTTGCAGATGTTACATTGTAAGCATGTGATATGCGTGTTAATGTTGTACTGAGGATATTGAATTGCGGGGAGGGAGAGGGAAATTCCTAATGTCAGATTTTCTCTTTTCAATACCATAAGTTTGATTTGAAGAATATACTTCAAATGTCAGTGGAAATCTCAGTGATAACTCCTTAAGAAACTCTGGCAAAAGTGGGGGGAAAGGGTTTATTATTTCAAGTTTAATGTTCCATGCAAGACCACAATTTTGGATGTATCTGCAAATTTTAAAAGCTAAGCAATAGATTTTGTAAAGTTTCATTAGGCCTGTCCCTCTTGTGTAATGTTTCTGTCTTCTTCATACTAGATTTACAATTTTAATATTCAGAAAGCCAATATATTTATATTTAATTTATTTTAGGTGGTGCAGCTTATCAGCACAGAGATACTGCCATATGCTAATTTTATTCCTAAGGAATTTGTTGGTCAAATAATGACTATGCTCAATAAAGGTTCAATACATTCTCAGTCCTCCTCCTTTACAGGTATGGTACCTGAATGACAAAAGCTATGGTATTTAAGTCTACTAGAAAATAATTAAAATGTTGTGAGTACTTACTCTGATAAAGACTTTAAGTTCCATGGCATGTATTCATTATAGACTGTTTGATATCCAACTTGTTTTTATAAACTATATTTTGTGGAAGTTGCCAAGCATTCCTTGCAATTTTTTAAAAATTATTTCCTTACTGCTTGGCTAGTATCGTATATAATATTGTACTTGTGTTAGTTTCTACATAGTTTATTTTGCTTTGTGCCAGTTTTAACAAAAATTTCGGACAATTGTAAGACAGATGTAATATCCTGTTCTGAAAAACAAAATGACCTTAGCATAACTATATGGTGTACCTAACCAGATACTTTCTCTGCCTTTAAGAAAAAATCACCTATAGTCTTTTTTGAAAGATAAAAGTGAACATAAGCCATTACATAGGAAAATATTTGGACTGTACAGTACCAAATATTAGTATTTATGCTGAAGAACTGGGGTTGCTGGGTGTTTAATTGATTTCATGTATTTTATTACTAAAGCAATGTCAAGTATATACCATGTTACTGAGCATGTTGCGTAATTCATCTTTTATTTTTTGAAGTATTGTGATTTTTGCGCAGTCATTTTTTATTAGAATGTATTCTTAACATTTGTTCTTATCACTGTTAATATTTATTAATACTAGAGGATTGATAGCCTTTTTTTAAAGTATAATAAACCGACTGAAATGCAACATCATGCACACTGGACAATTAGATATGTCATTTTACTTTGACAGAAGCTGAAATAGATATTCGAATGAGAGAGGAGTTTTCTAAGGTGTGTTTTGAAACACTGCTCCAGTTTTCATTCAGTAATAAAGTCACAACTCCTCAGGAAGGCTACATTTCTAGGATGGCACTTTCTGTGCTCTTGAAAAGGTCACAGGATGTATTGCATCGCTACATAGAAGATGAGAGATTGAGTGGCAAATGTCCTCTTCCACGGTATGTATGTTTTCTTTAGGAACTGAAGGTATTACCAGGACTTTATGAGAGGAAGTTTGCATTCAAAATATCACTCAGTCATGAAAAAAATAAGGGGTGTGTGTGTTGAAATGTAAAAGCCAGGGAAATGTTTGTGGGGAAGACATTTCAAAGAAAATGCTGGTACCAATCTTTTGTTGAAAAACCTTTAAATAATAATGGTTGTATTCTGTGCTTTTACATTTTCAGTTACTGAAACAACATATCTGATATCTATAGCATAATACTTCTGAAATCTGATTTCTTTTTATTCCCAATAGAGCTATGTGTAGTTACTAAATTGAGATGTGGAGTCTTACCAAAAATAAGATAAAATATCCCAATAGCAACATTGTGAATCATTACTCAAGTAACTGTTCTTGAAATGGAAAAATTGACTGAAGTACTAAGAAATTCTTTAAAATAGGAACTTATTTGAAATTCACTTAACTTTTGAAGGTTTTAATCATGAATGTGGAAATTGATTATTATGTTACTGTTAATCATGTATTTTGATATGAGTATTTTCAGATTGAGATGTGTATGGTGTTACTGTTTAGAGGATCAAATTTAAAGCTATCCTAGCTGAGACAACAGCAATGATGGTGGTAAAGTTAAAGAAAAATGATAACATTAACCTCTAACTATCCTTTTAATGGCAGGCTTCATTGCAGCTGTTTGCCATTGGGTGTTGTTTTCATGTTGTGTAAGTTTCATAGAAAACTTATATTCTTAAGGCAAAAATGAGTAGTTGACTGTTTGTATTTTTTCCTTTCTAGGCAGCAAGTAACAGAAATCATATTTGTTTTAAAAGCTGTCAGCACTCTCATAGATTCACTTAAAAAAACTCAACCTGAAAATGGTAAGTTACTGTTAAACAACATGGTTCTTAACAAGGTAATGTTACATCTGCCACAAAGATGTATTTATTATTTCCTGTAGTAATTTTCCCAGAAATTTGAAAGAAAAGTGTAGTCTGTAAGATTCAGTGTTTTGTAATTCTTTGTATTTGCAGGTGGCAGGTAGACAGAAACAAAAACTACAAAGGTTTTCCAGTATGCCTAAAAGCATAAGGTCCTAAAATATTTTTAATAAAAGAGAACCTCAATTTGTGGTGTCCTTTTCTAAAAACAAAGAAACCAAAAAGCTGCCATAAAATGTTAGTGGAATTCTTAAATATATGAAGTCTTGATAGATCCTTTTTTCTTTCCATGATACCTTTGTAGGTCTTTATGGATCTTGTTCACATGGGTGCCCTCTGTAGTTGAAGCGGGTGTACAAGCTAAATGCACAGACAGGCTGGTAGATACTTAAACTTGTGGTCTTGCTATCACTCTCTTCCTGCTTCTCATGTGCCCTGGATTGAGAAAGATGTCTTAGCTCATTGATGCCCAAGTAAATGGTTGACAGATGTATTTAAAAGGTTGAATTAAATGAAAGGCTTCAGCTTCATTTATAATCATGTATCCTGTTCCTCCTGTAAGCTGTGCCTACAGTGTATGTGTGGAGAGTTCTTGCAAGAAAACTTAGTCATGAGTCTTGGTATTGGACTCTGAAATTCTGGCAGAATTGCATATACAACACTTCCCTCTACTTCCCTGCTTTTGAAATTACGAAGAACAGAAAAAAAACCCTTTTCAACCCTGAAATAAACAAACAAACTAGTCTTTCCAGAAAAACACAGGCAGGTGGGTTTCTGCAAAGAGGCAGCGCTTCATTTACAGCATCACTGAGCAGCCAGAGTTATGATAATGTTTTTCAAAGGCTGATGGCAAAAGGGTGCAGGCAGAACTATGCCAGGATGCATAAAGCCTTTTGGCAAACCCTGAAGGCAACAGAAGTACTACTTTGGTGGGTCTTCCTCTTAGAGGGGTAGAGTAGCCAGCTCAGCTGGACTGTTCCCCACATCCCTCTTCCTGTAATGAGAGGCATTCTTCCCCTGGACATATGCAGCAGTGCTTGCCAAACCTCCTGTGCACTTTCTTATAAAGAGAACCACTAGACAAATTACAGAATCACTTCACTCCCACTTCTTCTACCTTGTAATAATTTTATTTATTTAAGATAATTATTAATGTTGTCTGAAATCAGAGGTTGTTTTCTTTTGAAAGCAGAGCTAAAACAGAAATAAGCAATAAGATTAATAAATAAGATTCATGCTTCAATGTTTAATTTCACTTGTTGGAGTAACAAACTTTACTATGGATATTTTTTTTTCTTGGTCCAGTGTTTCTACCTCTGCTTTCTATAGCTCTTGCAATCTGGAATGATCTGAAATCAATAGCAAGTCTCAGTGGTGACAATTTTCCAGAAGTGAGATATGTGTCCAGTTCAATTTTCTGTCTGTAGCAGAGAAAAGCGGGCAGAAAATGCACATACATTACAGATTTAATAAAAGTATTATCTTAAATTTGTCAGTTTTTCATCCAGAAAACACAGTGAATTACTCATATGTAGAAACACAGGTGTGTAGCACCATTTTATGGATATTATCCCATCTGGCCTCCAGTTGTGGCTGCAAAAAAAGAATATGGCTCTCCTGCAGAAATCATGCCTCATATCTGAGTGCCCTGTGGGGATGCCATAGTGTCTGTATAGCACTGGTTACCTATGTTTAGGCAGCTGAATGTGCCCTTATTTATACTGGTACTGAAAAAAAATTTGTTGTAAGAATTTGGACAGCAGTAAGTGATTCAGTCTGTTCTTTTCTTCTTTGCAGTTGATGCTAGCACATGGGCACAAGTTATTGCCTTGTACCCGACTTTAGTAGAATGTATTACCTGCTCATCCTCGGAAGTGTGCTCTGCTCTGAAGGAGGCACTGGTTCCTTTTAAGGACTTCATGCATCCACCAGCATCCAAGGTACAGAATGGAGAGTCTTGACCCCATAAAACCTCTTTTTTATTCTTGAAGGGAAAAAAAGTATCCAAAAATGTTTGTTCCCGGGTGAAGTTTCTCTGAGGAAATCTCTTGTGACTAGTACTTTGGCAACTGTGCTGACTGCCTTTTAACTGTACTAACAAGAGCTCAGTAAGTCGTGAATATAGGCTATATCTCAAAGGTTCCAGAGTGAGTAGCAGTGCAAACCTTTAATAAATTTAACTGACTAGTTGGAATCATTTATAATCTAATGTACTTGCTACAGTATCTTAAAGTGGTGATTGAAAAGTGGGCTTATGTACAGCTTGTTGTGTATGTGTTAATGATGTAATTAAAAATATTTCAATTCAGTCAGATTTATTAGGCTGGTGTTTTGCACCCTTTTTTTGAAGTACAAATTGTACTAAAATTTTATGCAAGATGGTACTGTAACATTCCATATATCTGTAACCAGCCTTTGTAAACAAAGGGAACTGATATACTTGTGTGTATAATAAATGGTACAGTTCTGTATAAAATAGTTGCATTTATTATTTAAATTCTTTTTAAAATATTGATAATGTCAAATGCTTGAAAATGTATTTATTATGAATAAGTTGTATGCTTGCATTTTTACTTACAGTTTGCCTTCTAAATTGCCAGATATGCTCATTCATATCTGATCATGTTATTAATTTTTGCTTAATTGAATGTATCTTTTTTGTGGCCATTGGACATCTACAAAGGGTCATATAACAAAAGATTGCAGCAAGCAGTCACAGTCTGCTGATCTCAAACTTCAGAGTAGTTGACCTGAAATAAGTTTGAATATGCAGAAATCCACTGTAGCACTTCAAGACTATCATACCTCACTTCATAATATATTTTTTCAAGATGTTTGTTTTACTTAATTCTGTCCAATTTTGTAGTTGCAGCCTTGCTTAAAAAAAAAACCCCAAACATATTGGAGGATTGTTAGCCTTTTTTGGCCTTCTTGGCAAGTACCACAGTCTTTGAATCATGACCCAAGAAAGGTGATTTCAAGTATCTACAATACTTGGCTGTAATACTGTGTTCAGTAATTCTAAGTGCTTTGTTTTGTAATGTCTTTTCAACCCAAACAAATTGTTCTAATCTTTTAATTATAAACTGTGTCTGATAAAAAGCGCGAGAAGTGTAGTTTTGAAGATAGTTACTCATTTAGAAATGCAGTAAAATTCGTCATTAAGTAAATGTGAATGTTTCACGTAATACACAATTGAAGTAAAACACTTTTAATAGTACTGTTTTTAAAGTTTGTGATCTAGCATTTAAACTCCTATTTAATTCATCTTGATTTCAGTAATGTTTCACCTGTATTCACATATTTTTAATCTGTGATGTGAAAGCACAAAGGCCAAATATATATATAAAAAAAAGACAGGTGCCTTCCTATGGATTTCAGAGCTTATCTTTAGGGTTTTGTTTCTTCAAGTCTTTTGTAGATATTAAAAGATATTGTCATGCATAAGAAATGGTATTACATCTGTTTGCTTTGCACTTTCCTGGCTAAAGGGACATTGATTGGTCCGTATGAACAGGTGTAAAAGTTGTAGAAGCTTCAAGCTGAAGGTGTGATGAACTGGTCAGGGCTACCCTGCATGAATAATGTTCTTCAAGCAGGGCTTTGGACAGGTTGCTCCCACAAGGCTCCCGTTTATGGTCCTTTTTAAAAGCTTTCTATTTCAAAGTACAGTAAATATTAAAGAGGCTTCAAACCTTGCACATTTCTGTTACCAAAGTTGCATAGAACTTAATTGTGAAGCGTGGATAGTTTTAAGAGAACACACAGTTTACATTAAAGAAACAAGTTCTTCTCATTAATAGAATTTATGTCAAAATACCTTCTGTGGAGGAGCAGTTCCAGTACACTGCAGAACTGGGTCTCGCATACAGGTAACAACATTATCCATACTCTGAAAGTGAAAACCTCACAACTGCTCTCCTAATTAGTGGAAGATAAGTCAAAGTCTATGAGGTTATTAAGGAAACAAAGCGTAAAACAGGAAAGAAGGGAATTAATTTGTTTTAGAATATATTATCTTAACCAGAATTTCTGAAAAGAGGTGTGCAGACCAAGCTGTGGGTAAATTTGTTTCTAATTAGTTTCTAATTGATTTTTCAGTGGTAATACAGATGCATTTGTCCAATAAGGTAAATCTTCATTTTTATCTGTAATTCAAAAAGGGGATGCATTAGTCTTTCCTGACTCTAGAACTTAGGCTATTTTACCACCTATACACATTAATCTTCCAAAAATTTTGAAATAAACTACCAATGAGCTAACTTTCCTTTCTTTCCTCTTAATTACAAAATTAATAATATCTGTGCTATTTGAGGTGTGTTTTGGACATGCAAGCTTGGGTTGACTGTATTAAAACTGCTTTCTTTTATTTGGTATAAATACTTTAAGAACTAAAAACAGAGCTACTTAGCTTAGAAAAGGTGTTTTCATTGAACTTATTTTGTCTGTGAATAAGAATTATTCCCTTTACTGTGCCTTCTTGTCCATCACTCAAATATTTCTTCCAACTTGAAGTATCAGTTTCTTTTTTCTCTTTGTACTTTCTGCTAAACATTCTTAGGGTTTCTTTGATGCAAACAGCATTTTTGAATGTTTAAATTTCACATTTTTACATGTTTTTAGCAAGGTAAATCTTGCTTTGGAAGAAATCGAATTAATTTAACATTACCTATTGGGGAGACCCATGTCCAAGTTCTTTTCCAGTCTGTAGGGTTACTTATTCACGAGAAGTAAAACCCATGGACTTTTTCAGGATCGGGGTCTGCAGTGTGTCACTGAAGGCAGCTAGAAGAGGGATACAGCTGACTGTATAGAAATGTGTCAGCTGGAAGTTAGAAGATAAGCATTAATTGCTCATTGAATGTAACCACAGTCTTCACCTTTTTCCTTGTCTACAATTTTAAAAAAGACATGGATGGGAATTCAAATTATTACATTATTAGCATGTTCATATCAAGACTTTGGATTACTTGGGAAAACTTGTACATCTCAATGCCATGACCATTGCCTTAATGTACTCAAGGATTTAAGATTGCATAGTAACTGATTATGAAAAAAGAAAGAGGCCTCAAGCTGGGAACTTCTTAAAGAACATCTTATTCTTAGAAGTAACCTACAGTAGTTATTTGCTTATCTTCAGAGATGATTATCTAACTGGAATCTGTTTTGTTCCCTTGTACATGAGCCTGCTTCCCCACCTCTTTTATTGGAGAACTGTGCAATGTTACTGGACATTAAACCACATGAAACACATGGTCACTGTAAATTATTTACAAGAGTAAGTAAGAGTACATCTGTGAAATTCAGTAGTTTTTCATCATATTCTGCAGATGGGGTTCTTTCTTTACTTGGGTTGAGTTGTTTCTTCTTGTCAAACAGCAAATCTTCTCATAGCCGGCCTTGAACTCTTCAGGCAAGATATTTTTAGCGAGATTAATGCCTTTCTTTTCGTCAGCACATGACAAGCACAAGTACTAGTCATCAGTGAGAGAAGGAATTGCTGTCCACTCCTGCCTTGTGAGCAGCGCATATTCTGACTGCTACAGGCCCGTAAGGATGTTTAAAGTGGGATGCATCAGAAAGTTCCAAATAAGGCAGCTAGTGCGTAGGGTTTGTTTAAATTGGAATCCAAAATTGTGCATAGATATGGCCTATATCCGTAGGTGTAAACCATTTAACCATCAGCAAAATATTGATATTATATTTTTATTCCCTGCAAAGAGCTTACTTTCTCCATGGATTTTCCACCCCTACCTTCTGACAGTACTTTTCTGTGTGTGCTTTTCTGTGTGTGCTTCAGGTGTAAGTTTTTGGGGCAGGGACTCTTCATCTATACAGCATTTTGTATATCGGGGCAAGTATAAGTCCAATAAAAATGATTGTAAAAAGTCAATGTAGAAGATAGATTTCATTTGGGGAGTACATACTCTTTAGGGTTCATAGCTGAGTTGTACTGTTCAGGTTTATGTCAAATTCAAAGCATCTGACTGCTGTGTAATTCAAGACAGACAACATTACACCCCCTAGGAACCAGTTGCTGGGATCAAGAATGACTACAGCAGCAGCAAGTGAGCAAAATATTGCATGGATGGTTTAATACAACTTGTCTGAGAAAGAAAGTGAAATTCAATACTCATGATTCTTAGGGAGAACCTCAAAATAAAAATGACTGGACTTGAAGAAGGCAGCCCAGAAAATTGATAGGGAAGATCTCACAGAAGACAAGTTTGAGTTAAGAGAGGAACTGAGGAGATAAGACAGTTCCTTGGAGACGTGAAGGTCTTAACTGAAAATATGTGCCAGACTAGCTGTAATAAGAGACCAACTCAGTTAAACAAGGAATTTCATTGAATTCAAATACAATGAGCAGAGGACCATGGAAGGTGGAAATTCAGATAACGCCAAAGAACAGTGTCAACAGATAGGGATGAAAGCAGATGAGATACACCAGTCAGCTGACAGAATAAATGCATAAGTAGTAAAAGATTTGCACTAACAAAAGTTCTGACTACTTAAAAGAGTATGGCTATTGACACAGGTGATTGGTGTTTGGTTCAAAGCTGCAATTTCTGTTGAATTATTTCGTTTGTTACAGTGATGACTGATCCAAAAAGTCACTGCCAACTGCCAGAGTATTGCTTGTGCAGATGATATGAGTGAGAAAGATTGAAGAAGCTTGCCTAGAAAAAGGAAAACAGCATAGAAAATGGTTATATCCTGTCAAATTGACTGAGCCGGACAAATTTCTTCCTGGTATTTAAAGAACTAAGCTGAGTAATTTCAGCAATTTAAAGATCATCTTTGTGATGTCCTTCTGTCCTATCAGTTAGTGAGTAACATGCTAAAAACCAGTCCTTCTATTTCTGAGCTCCTTATTTAAGCATTTTTGTCTTGATTATTAAACAACTTTGATAAAAAGGATAAGGTAGCTGTGTGTTCACTGTGCTAACTGCAGGACTTCACTAGCAAGAGATGAGAGCATTGCTTCAATTTCTTATCTATGTTTAGAGGAGCTCTCAGATAAGCTTATTTTTAAAATTAGTATGATAAACTTTTCTCTTTCCATGTTAACATGTTTATTCCCACTGGTGGTCCAGATGCCTGCCTTAAGAACTTCATAAGAAATCTCATTTATCTTCTTTTTACCTGAAGCATGATATCCTTATGGAAGGAATGAGTTAAGTACAGCTACCATCTTTTTCTTCAATCAAAAATACTGCGATGTTGAAGCATACTCAAAGGCATCAGCCCATCAGTCTGTTTTGTTTTCAGAAGAGATTACCAATAGAGAAAGAATGAATTTCTTACCAATGAGAAAGAAAATCCATTGGAAATCAGGTCTCGGTTTGGCATCTTCACAGTTTCGTTACTGAAGACTCTGATCTTCAAAGTGGAGCCATACCTGTTGCTCTCTGTGCACAGAACATCTGTCTTAGTCTTGGCATGAGTCTCCATGGCCAGTGGTATCTCCAAAGCTGATAGCTTTAAGACTGCAGAGGCTTGTGAGGATGCGACAGTTGGAAACTTGAAACTTGTCCAAACTTTACATTGCCTAGTCTGTTGTTTTTAATGTTAACTATTTCTTACTTGGAACTATTAAAGTTGCCGAGGAACAGCTTATGTTTCTGGCTTCCTTGCCAGAAGACTCACTCTTCTTTCCTCCATCACATCACAAACTAATGCCTGGTCATGAGGGGAGGGACTGAGAGGCTCCATAGAAAAATGGCAGCCGATACTGGATTGCCATCAATTCAGAGAGAGCAAAGAGAGCAGTCTGGTTTTGATCAGCCTCTCTCATAAGAAAACATAAAGAAGACAGGAGTATTAAGTGCATAGTACTGCTGGCATGTACATGTACAAAGACCTGGTTTCTGGAGTACATCACAACTATTACTTACAGATTTACTTACTGAACATCTCTTCATGCCTCCTTGCTTGGCATAGCATAATATGGTACTGCCTTACCACTAAAATGACCCCCAGAGTCTGCACAAAGTACCGTCCTAAAACAAATGAGGAAAGAGAAACATTTGTCTTAGAACAGAGTGATTTAAATATCTTCTTTCAAAATATGAAGTTAATAATGTCTGTTACAGCTGCATGCACCATAATATCTTAAAATTTGAAGCAGTTATGTGTTGCCAAAGTCTCAAAGAGAATGCATTGAACCGATGAATGGAGTAGCACAAACCCCTCCCTCTTTACAGAGTTAAGAGTGGGAAGCAAGTTCTTGAAGTGCTAAACTACAGTCGGAGGACCCCTGGTGGTCTAGTGGTTAGGATGTGGCGCTCTCACCGCCGAGGCCCAGGTTTGATTCCCGGTCAGGGAGCTCCTCCGGGCAGATGGAGCTCGTCAGCCCTGTAAGGCCATCCATCTAAGAGAAGGTCACTCTAAACAAACCTACGTCCTGAGGACCTCGCTGCCACCGTCCGAGCTTGCTCGGCCCCAGCAGATGAACCTTAGGATTAAAGGGTGGGCTCAGTTCAGCGCACACTGTGTCTCACCTAAAAAATCCACTGCGCAGGCTCAAAGGGTAATGACCTTTCCCAAATCTTCGTTCGCGAAGACTGGCCATGATGATGATCATCATGATGATGATGATGATGATGATGAAACAACAGTCTGATAGCAGTAGCTGTTTCTTGCAGTTTAATTTCACTTTAATCAGCTCAATTCAAACAATTAGGTCAAATTTGGAAATGGGTTAGGAATTGAAAAAGTTTTGGTTTTTTTTTTTCTTTCCATACACAGGATAGACCTATGAAGGTAAAATCCACTGTTATCTAAAAGGTGAAGGCAGTGGCAACCAGAAACAATCAGTTGTCCTCTTTGTTAACAAAATGTATTTCATGGATTTTTCCAATACATTTAAAACAGATCTAATCTAAGAATTATTTTAAGTGCCATTTTCTGTATTACTGCACTTTGCATCCAAACAGAGCTCTTGGCAAACTAATTAAGTGCTACATAATAAGAAAATGTATGCAGACATTTTCAGATAAAATGTAACCATTTAGCATTAATAAGCTATAGAATCTTAACTATGAAAAATGTATTCCCTAGTTCTAAAAGGTTGCCAATCATTGTGAAGTGACTATATTTAATTGCAAACAAACATTTAAATAATTGCTAATGAAGTAACAATAATCTTTTAGAAGAGATAAATATAGATGCAAAATCGGGCTTAAAACATAGGTTTTTGTTTATTTAAGTCATTATTAAAAAGAAGTAACTTTTGACAGAAATCATTCCTCCTGTAATCAAACTTAGGAGAGGCAGTAAGTAGTATGTGCTTTGAGATGCACAAGTTGGATTTCTTTTCTGAGATTTCAGTAACTAAAATATTGAGGTCTACCACAAGATTAAATAACCTGGCTTTCATTTGCAATCAGGGAAGACAAAATAGACAGGCCTGGCAGGAGAACCATTCTGTCCTAAAAGAGGTCACGTAAGTTGCTATGTGGTAGTGACAGCGCTTGCTACCAGAGCATAGGAAAACTTCTTTAGGCTTAGATGTCTGGTGTTTCATGGGGGTTTTTTTAAGTTTACTTTAAACATCTCAAAATGGAGATGAGAGAGCTACAGTAAATGCAGTTGACCTTGCTATTGCCATGTGTTGATGGTACTGCAGTTTTTCTGAGTTCCCCTAACAGCATCTTCTTTGTGGTTTTTGTTTGTTTGTTTGTTTGCATTTTGGACCTTTATATGTCATTTGCAAGGGGCTTACTCTAAGGCTTGCCTGTTCCCCCCTCCTCCCCCCTCCCTCGGAGATCATGTTTAAATATTTATTTGTTGTACCCTGTGTCTGCAAGAGATAACATGCTGTGACTTCCTTGTTGTCATGGCATTAGTCTAAATAATTAGACAAAGAGTTAAGAGATCTACAGTTACTGTTAGTGTAGAACACTGAGCTCTTTTTGAACTTTAAATTCTCCTTGATACTGATCTGTCTTGGTTTTCCATTGCTTCCCCAATCTGGACAAGTATGTGCCATTATTGTCTTCATGAACTCAGTAAACTGAACTAAACATTTCCAGTCCTGCTACACTTATGTACACTCATCAGAGAATTTTTCCATTTAACCAGTTACATTTAACTGCTGCTTTTTCCCCAAATGTTTCAGCAAGGGTACAGTTACTTCTGATATGTACAGCTTGGTGCCTGAATGCTTATTTTTGTCATTTGAATTTCTCATCTTTGAGGAAAATGAGAAAATACTATCTAGTAAGAGTGAGTTCTTTCAAAGCCCCTACACATTCACACTCTCAGTAAAAAGACTTGAATTACTGAAAGTAATTAAGGGCTCCCATCCTCAAAATCTTTCAAGCTTTGCATTACAGGATGTGGGAAAGAGAGAGGGAATCAGAAAGGTGGGTGGCTCCAACAAACATTTAAGATCTGGAAGCATGCAGATTGATACCTGTATCCATCTGCAGCCTTGCATATTTCCTAACCTTTTAGGTCCTTTTTCATTGCTTTCCAGGACCTGCTTTAATGACTCTTGGAGTTCTTGTTTTTAGATAAATGAAAACCCAGAAAGAAAATATCAGTATAAGTGTTCTGATTTGCCATATAATAAACTCTGATATACTCTAAGTATCTGCCAGTACTTTGTACTGATATCTGATTATAATTTCTGCCTGTACATGATAAATGACAAATACTTCAATTAATAAACTTAACAACCTCCAAGAGGAAACAGTATTCTACTGTTGTTTATCTCCCCTTCATATAAATAATTAAATTGATCCAAATGATGTGGTTTAAATTTACATTTTACTTTCGCCCCGAAGTGCTGATTTTCCTTATATAGATATTGCTAACTTCTTGTCTAAGAAATTTTCTAAATGTTTTCATGATGTTAAGATGGGTTTCAGTCTGTTAATTAATGAGTGTAAAAGAGACCTTAATTCAGAAAAACAAGTCAGTGAAGTGTGAAATACTGATAGTCTTGTGTAAAAGTTGCTTTACATTATAGTTGAAGTGGCTTGAGAACAGAAGGGAGCACATAAAAAAATTAACCCAGAATTAAGTAAAAACTTTAATATTCCACATATGGAAGAATTTTTTCCACTACCAATATATTTTGTAATATAGTTAAAATAAATCTGATTATTTTATAGGAAAAACAGTATTATAATATCTAGCTTTTGCTTTTTCTTTTTAATAAACACTTAAACTTTCCCAATTTTAAATTGTGTTTCTTTTTCAGAACTAGGTTTTCATGTGTATGACAACTTAACTGAGTAGGAACAGAGCATACATTTCCTTGGTGCATCTATATTTGTAATACTTTGCCTCTCCTTATTTGACTTCAAATACCCGACAATTAAGTCTCATTGTCCTTGTGAGAAGTAGCATTACCTGGCTTTACCGAGGAAAACAAGAATTGAGAGAAAATGGTCTGAAGGAGATCAAACAGTCCCTTCCAGTACCAGAAGTAAAGGACTCTGAGTTACTGGGTACTTCCATTTTCTCAGCTGTAGAATGTTCTTTAATGTGCCAGGCAGTATCAAAAACATACGTACTTCATAAGCATACAGAAACTCTTGGCATGTTTTCTCCAACAGAATGTTTGGTTTAAAAGTCTTTTAAACAAGCGATCAGTGATCTGATTGTGCCTGATGCTTAATATAGGTAGCAATTAAAAAATGGGAAACCACGTAATTTTATCTTTGTCTCTAAGGTGGCAATGTTTTGGCCTCTTTCTAGTGTGACTTTCTCAACTACAACTTTGTTGCAAGTTGTCATTAGAGGCATTGCATTTCATTCTTAACCCGTGTTGCAAATAGTTTTGCACTGGAAACTCCAAGACTATTGTGTATTATTTCCATATTTTGCATCACTGATTATTGTTAATACAGTCTTTGTAAACGCAGTTACACATTTTATTTTAAACTCTTGCAGTCTAATCCCTGTTGTGTGCTAGCAGTTGTTTTTTCAATAAATTTGTTCATAAATGAGTTGGTGGTGAAGGGCAAGAACGATCGACCAGAACGTTAGTTTAACTTTGGTGAATCTGTAATGAGGTTCCCAGTGTTTCTTTGAGGTCAATTTCTGGGGGGAGTAATTGTCTTGGAGCCTGTTTCCATTCAGAAGGAAAAGAGCTTCCAAGTTAAAGTGCAGAGCCAAGGCAGGCACTGTTGGTACTCTGAAAGCCCGTGCCCGCTCTGCCTCTCGGGCTGAGGCTGTAACAATCCCCCTCCCTGAACATGGGACTGTGCGGTGACATCCCAGCGCCATCCTGTTGCTGGTGCCGCCGCGGCCCCGGGCGGTGGCGCCTCTCCTGCCCCACCGGGCCCTGCCGCTGCCGCGCCGCTCCCGGAGTGCGTTCCCAGCGGAAAAGCCCCGCTAGCGGGCGTCTGCTCCCTCCCGTCCCGCCTGCGCCTCCCGTGGGCCCCGCTCCGGCCGCAGCGCCCCCGATCGAGAGCGACAATAGCGGCTCTTCCCGACGCCCCGCGCGCTGCCCGGCGGGAGAGCGGGCGGGGCCGGGCTGTGAGGAGCGGCCTCGCGCCGCTCCGCGCCATCTTGGGCCCGCGCCGGGGGCAGCGCTCCCCCTCCCTCTGCAAGATGGCGGCGGCCGGGTGAGTGACATGCCCGGTCACGTGGGCGCGGAGCCCCTCTCCCCCCGCGTTACACGCTCTCCATGGCTCAGCCGGACACACGGGCGGCGGCGGCGACGGACGGACGGACGGAGCCGCGGCGGGAGCGGGGCCGCGGCGGAGCGCGGCGCCTTCTTTGTCTGCGGCCTCGGCAAGGCGAGCGCCTTCCCTTCCCCGACCCTTCAGCGCCCTCGATAGAGGGCTCGGCTTCTTCTTCCCTGCCAGGAGAGGCGGCGAGGGCTCCTCGCTGGGGCGGCCGGGGCGGGGGTCCTTCCGCGGCCCTTTCGCCCCCGCCGGCGACACAGCGCGACCTCGGGCGAGTGGGGCCGGGTCTGGCGCGCCCCGGCCCGTGGCCGCCGGCTCTGCGGGCAGCGGGCGGGCCGGCCCCGCGGGACGGCGGGAGGTCAGGGCGGGCCGGTGGCCGCCGCCTCTCCGCCCCGCACCCCCTTCCTCTGCGGCTGCCCGGGCCGGGCCGGTGGGGCTGCGCTGCGGGGAGGGGCGGCGCGGGCAGGACCTGTGCCCCGCCGGCCCCGCGGGGGTGGGCAAGGGGGGCGGCTGGGGGGATCGGGGGGTGGAAGGTGTCTGTCTGCTGCGTTTCTGTTCCCCCTCCGTTTCTCTCCTTTCTTCCCTCCCTCCTTCCCCTCCCCGCCCCATCTGTTACAGGCTTGCGGAACTGTAGCTGTTTGAAATTAAACGTGATCTTTACTGTACCAGCTGGGGTCTGTAATGTATCTGATAAATGAAGCTCTTCCCGTCGGTTTCAGGTCATGCAAGGAAAAGGGCAAAGCTGGGGAGGGAGCTGGGCGGGGTTTCCCTTTGCTTTTCACAGTCAGGCGAGAGGAGTCTGGTTGATGTCTGCAACAGATAAAGGAGACGAGGATCATCGAAAGACCCCAGAGCCCTTTTGTCTTTCTGCTGTTTTTCCTTCTAATTTCACGTATCGCTGCTGTGTTGTCTACCTGCTTGTTTCCCCCTTCAGAAGGGGTCGGGAGCACCAGGGCCCTGGCTGAGGTAGTAGTTTGTGCTGTTGGTCGGGTTGTGACATTGCCCGCTGTGGAGATAACTGCGCAAGCTACTGCCTTGCTAGTGCTGGTGATGATCAGCTGCAGATGAAGACAATGACAGTGGGAATCCCCTTTGTTTTCCGAGATTGCATGCTGCTGAGGTGGCAACAATTCCTTCTCCTAGTTCTGCAGGAGGAATCTAGCCTTGGCCACAGAGACGAGTAGTGGTGTTCGACCGCATCGGTAGGATGCCACTTCTCTCACAGAGCTGGATGAAAAACCATTACTTTCACGCTGGCTGGAGGGCACCTGAATTTGGGCTGAAGAGCAAGTGTCTGCATTTCTTCTCAGACCTTATTATTCACATGACATCCTTGAAAGAGGTGGATTTTCTGTTTTGTGAAGATGGAAATCAGTGACTTGTATTTTCTATGTTCTAAACTTGTTTGTGTAGTATTAAGTGGTTTTGCCTGAATAGTAAAAAGTCTTAAATATTTTTCTAAGAAAAGCAAAAATATGTACTTACTACTTCCCTACACTGGTAAGAGTCCTTTTCAGTATAGTTGCCATTGTACTGCTTGGTGCTAACAGTTTTTTAGGTGATCTTCTGAGATACCTTTCCTGTATGTTTTGACTTACTGTGAAAAGCAAACCTATGAATTTGCTATTGTGAATTAACTAAAACTGTTAGTATATTTATAGTGATGGCTAAAGGTATCTTTTTCATATGAATTTTAATGTGTTGATCGTTATTATAATGGCTTAAACTTGGAATATATTAAAATGTTTACAATAAATGTGCACAACTGTCTGCTATGTTTTTAAAAATGAAAGTTAATTTTTCAGTCTTTATAAGACCTATGAACAGGTTGTGGTTAATCTGTTGAGTTTATACTGAAAGTTAAAGCTCTAGCTAAACGCTTGAAATTAAGTTTGTGCCTTAGTAGTGCTTCTAATTCACAGTTCTAATGTATTTATAATATTGGAAAGAACATGGTGATGTTTAACTGTCTCTTTTAATTTTTTGAACTCTGTGTGTTTAGAAGACATGCAGAGGTTTCTCTTGTACATCTGCTGAATGTAAAGTGCCTTGCAGAACACAGAGAAGTTTAATCTGATGATGCTTCATTTCTGCCCTGTGCAGTGTGTTATTCTGGTAATTCAAGCTCTGTCATAAACTAAACTTTTTAAAAGCTAGGTGTTCTCATGCTCACTAATAAACTAACACATTAAGTATTCTTACTAGTAGAGGTTTTTTTGAAGTTAAATAGTGATCATAGTTGTTGACTGTCTGCAAATTTAAAGCATATCCTGGTTTTTTCCCAACTTAACTGAAGGGTCAAAAAGGATGCTATAGCTGCCTGCTTTTCACATCCTAACAGCACATCTCAAGCAGAGAGAGACTCTTGAAGTTTGATCTGGAAGTTAGGATGGTATTTTCACAATCTACCTTTAAGCATCTATTTTAACTGGCCACCAGTCCCTCTCTCTTCAGTGGAGAAGGCAGAGATATATTGCTGATACAAATCACATTTTTAAGTACCTTAATATTACTTGATCTGAATTGGCCTTTCAAGGAACTTGTCTCTGTAAGTTGATTTTAAAGGAGGTGAAGGTCCTTCAGCTAAGCTAAGTGCCTGTAGGTGGGTTGCGTGAAATTGTCCTCCCTGTTGCTTTGCCTTATGCTTAGGCAACTTGGTAGGACTAGATCTTGGCTCCCTTTGTAGCTTTTTGGGTTTGAGGGAGAGAATCAGTGAGAGAAAATGTGTTCAAGTATACTGCCATTAAGCACTTAGTTGCTTTATTTTCTGTATAAATTATCTCCTGTAAATTTCACTTGCCACCTGAACAGTTAGTTCTTTGTGCTCTGGATGGTGACTTCAGAGTTCAGGAGAATGTTAAGAACCTGTACTTAAAGTAAGTAAGGTAGTGCTACTGAAATAATGCAGATGGGGGACTACTGGTGAGATGATGTGTAATGCATGAGGTGGTTTGTCCTCATGTCCACATAGGTCTTGATTATGTATTGCTTAGTGAGTTTTAGGTACATACAAGTGAATTACTTCTTGGGGACTTGCATACAAGATGCTTAGCTCTGCTCTGGGGCTATCCATGCATTTCTTGGTTCAGAGCACTACTCAGTCTTGGATTCAGAATACAGATGTTGGTCCAGTCAAGTATCAGTCTTTACTGTTTAAGTCCGATTTCCTTAGCATACTTGTATGAAGGAGGTTGCAACATCAGGCTTTGAGGCAAAAAGATTTAATTCTTCAGTGGAATGGAGAGCTTTATCTTAGTGAGGTTGTAAAAGTCAAAGCTGGTATTTCTGAATCTGTGAACACGGAAAATGGCAAGGGTAGCCCATATCTTGCAAATTCAATGATTCTTTACTGTGATGTGATTAATTAGTCAGGAAAAAAATTGCATCATGCCAATTAAAAAAGCGGTACTGCTGGCACACTGTTGTCTATGGCATTGTCTCATGCTGAAGTTTTTTCCCCTCTATTCTTCAGAGGTTTTCACACAACTTCTTGTGTAAATTTGTGTAGAAACACTAAAACAGGCACATGGCTGAGTTGATGGAATTTCTCTGCGAAGTTACTTAGTTTATAGTATCCCTATTGTGTATTGTTTGCTGTGCTGGGTGAAAGTGCTGCAAGAAATGTTCCTCTCTTGCTTTTCTGAGCACTTCTTTTGACTCACGGAATAATAAAAATGCATTGAGATTCACAGCATAGTCGATTAAGCTTTAGATGCTCTTATTCCCTGGTTTGATGTCTTTTTGCACTATTGTCTTACCTATTCTGTGAAGAACAGTCACCAGCTGCTCACCCCTCCAGCTACTGTCTGTCAATGCCGCTTCTAAAGATACTGGCATGCATCAACCTAAAATCTTAGATTCAAGATAGTTGCTTCCCTGCAGGGTGCAGTTGCCCTCCCTGTCACCAAGGAGAGTGCTGTGTTCCCGTGCTAGCAGAATTGATATTTGAGAACTTGTCTTCACTGGGAGCTGGCTTGGGTCTTCTACTTTGGTAGGTCTTGAACCATGCACATAATAATGATTGAGACCTCACGCTTTACACTGGGAAGCAGCTTGAGACAGTAAGAGGAAATAACCAGTTTCTAGAGAATTACATCTGTAAATACATAAACAGTTAAAATGCATCAATGCATTAAATAAGTCATGTCTGCAGCTTTTCATTTGATATTTTCTCTGTAAGAATGAGTACTAAGTTAACATAAGGAAATGCTTACCCTAGTAATTACAAATGAAAGTGGACCACATTCTTTAAATACTTTACTTGCATCTTCCACTATCCTGTCCCTAAGTGTTGCTCAATGAAATTATAAAAATTAGTTCTAGAACATTGCTTCTGGAGGAGGTTTTATATCTCGTATGTATATATGTACATGGTCTATGCCTCTAGAGAGATTCTATAGCAGAAATAGAAGTGCTATTCAAGACAGAAGTATGAATATTTGGGAAACTGGTCTTAAATATCCAGATTCCAGTTCTCTAGGATGTCTTGAATATTAGCATTCTAATATATATTTGGATCATAATTTATACAAATTTATAATTTTTTTTTAGGAAAGTAGTCAATCTTTTTAGCTGAAAAACTGAGTTTTTAGCTAAGTCTTTTAGCCTTGCAGCTACATTAATGTACAGGCTTTGTGAACTTCTGTCCAAAATGAACATTGTCCTGCCACTGAAGGTGTTAGATGCAAGGAGAAATATAACAGAAAAAGTTACTTTACTGGGGATTTAGTGGAATCTCTGAAGTGAAAGGCTTGCATTTAATGGAAAGGGTCAGGAGTGTTTCCTCAGACATGGAAAGTGCTACATCACAGTGAAAGCTGCTGTGTTTGCTCTGGGAAGCAAATCTGAAGACTGGAAGTGAACTCTGTTTCTTCTCCCTGGTCAAGACTTTACCAGCAGAAAAGGCTCTCTTACCTGGCTTTCCAGTTTCTCTTCATAAGTCTGCTTATTTCTGTTGTCTTTTATTTTCCTTGTACCTGAAGTTCTCGTTCTTGCCTTATTAGTTTGTATACCCTGCAATCCAAGCAAAACTGCTTGTATCTTCTCAGTTTGCCTGCCTGTTTTAGGCTTCTGGTGAAGTTTTGCAGTGGCTGCAACAAAGAAGTATCTTGGTGCGTGACAGTAGCTACATCCGGAACCTAGTGATGCCAGTGCATCAGAACACAAATGGAAAAAAAATCCAGTCTTGCACCTTCTTTCGTAAATGCTGAAAGTCTCTTGTTCTAGGCCACCTAAGAAAATAGCATCCATGATGCCTGGTTATCAGATCCCTTCCTGGTCCCTGATTACCTTATTACTGTTTTCCACCCTCTCCACACTTGACTTTTCAAGCTAGGAACTGTTTTCAGCCACCTGAAAGAAGGTTGATGTTTTTTTAAAAAATGATGTACTTCTCACTTCCATGAAAATAGGTTTAAACATCTCATTGTTAAAGTAGTGTGATGTTTCCCAATTCCCCCTTTCACCTGAAGAGAACTTGGAGTATTCCTCATCCCATTTTGAAGGGTGCTTTGTCTATCCTCTGTTTCATCCTTTGCAAGAAGCGAGGATTTTGCTTAATATTTATCCAGCCTTGTCCCACAAAAATGAGATGAAGGAATTGGTATGAAAATGTTGGCATTGAATGAGGCAAGAGCCTACCTTTGTGTGGAGGATGTATTGGAAGAGAAGAGGGGATACTTCTGCTGATAGTTAACTTTGGAAGTACCACATTAGGAGGGACTGTTCAAATTATAACCCAGTGGCCTGTGGCACATGTTCCTAGAAGGAACATTACTTTGTTGCTGAGGCTTTTGACCAGAAAGGCAGGAGCATCTTTCGTGTGCCACCTGCAAAGAAAAAGAGTAGATATGGAGGCAAATAAAATCTGGCAACAGATTTTCAGCTCCTTTGAAATTTGCTTTTTTTTTCAACTCTGGTTTCTGGTTTGTCTGGTAAAAATCAGTGTGGTTTGTATGTGTGTTTTTTTGCTGAGGCCTTGTGTTTCAGGCTGAAGCTTGGTTTTCAGTCTAAAAAGGGTCTTATTCCTTCCTGGAGTTTCTGCACCATACTCTTAAAGGGGAGGTTGGTCCAGTTGAGGGGTTTCCAGAAGGAAGCTTCTACAAGATTAAAATAAACCTAAAAATAGTGTGTTTTAATTATTAAAATCTTTGCTTATGATAGTGAATTATATTTCAGTATTTGAAGTATTAAGTGGGACCTTTTTTCTTAGGTAGGTGTAAGTGAAAGCTATATCACTCTTGTCCAGGAAAGTTATACCCGAGATGAATTGTGGTTTTGTACAGTACCATGGGATTCATCAGGCAGTGGTCTGAGATCCTGGTAAGTCCCTTCCAACTCAGGATTGCTGCATCTAATTCTGGTCACCTGGTGGACCATTACTTTAGAATGGATATGTCTGATGTCTGAATCCATGTTACTGGGCAGTTTGTATCATGATGATGCAAAAACTTACTGCATGATGTTTTCTTTACAGTTCTCAGGCTAAGTAGAAGATAAATCACTTCCTTACCTACCTGCTTACCTTATTAGTGGCCAGTATCTACATATGCAATGAGCTGTACTGAATATGCAATATCTGTAGTTTCAGAGGCTTTCTTTCCCAAGATGATAATTTTAAGTGCTGTCAGGATGTACACATGCATTGTCACAGTCCTTTTTATCCTGTTTATCTTGTATTTATCTTGTGTCATGTAACCCTATCTGATTTACACGGTGATTTCAGTCAGATGCTGATATTTGGCAGTGTAGAGATACAGTGTAGTGGTGTAACAACAATCATTTTAGCTACGTTCATTGCTGGTGCCATCAGTATCATGGTGGCCTTTCATGCTGCAAAACCTGAATATGGACCAAAGAAAGGCTTCTGTCAGCAAGGAATTCAGTACGTGACTTTTGTATAACCTCATGTAAGTTTGGCTAGAATGCCTGGAGGAAGGTAGGTCTAAAGTGAGAGCTAGGACTGCTGTACACTTTAAATGTTTACAGGTGTGCCAGTCTGCCAACTAAAATGCCATTATTTTCCGAGTCTCTCAGGTTTTCTTCCCTCTCTTGTGGCCTAACTTTTCCCTACTCCCCAGGCAGTAGGGACTTCATGAATGTCTTTCTTCTTTCCAGCACCTGAAAGATTGCTTTGTCATCATGTTAGTCCCTGATGTTGTACATGGTCTGTCATGCGTCCTGTACACAGCTGCTGCCTTTGCTACATTAGTATGTGGTTATAGGATAGAGTAGAAAAGAAAACAGGGAACGATGGCAGAGGAAACAAGTGCTTAGGTTTACCAATCCTTTTTTAATAGTTGAATAGTTAAAAGTGGTCTAATCAGGCAAGAAGTTCAAGGCTTAAAGAAAATAGATAAACAGTAGTGATGTTAATAAAATTATCAATCTAGTGGGAGCAGAGGTGTTTAAATATTTATGCAGTATGTTCTCCCCTCACCTTCCCAGCCTTGTAGTACCTATGGCCCTGCTGATGTAACAACGTGATGGTGGAATGCTTAGGATAACTCATGGCTCCTAACAGCCTCCAGCAGCCACATGAGCCGCAGCTAGCTGAAGTTGAATCTGGAGGCAGTGCACAAACAGTTCAGGTGCCATTAGAATCTCTGTTTCAGGAAGCCCTAATGCAGGTGTCTCAGCTGGTCATGATGATCATGTGTAATCCTGCCCAGATGGCTGTGGTCAGTTCGTGCCAAGGATAGACTTGGCATTTGCCCAGAAAATCCTTTATGGTAATTCTGAGGTCTTTGTGGTACCCTCCACACCCTCGGTTGACTTGTGTGGCAGGAGGGATTGCAGGCAGCTGTGGAGCAGCAGGGCCCACCATCAACAATCAGCAGAACCACTGGAACTGAGCTGTACAGGTACAGGGCTGTTTCCTAAGGCCTGTCTACTCTGGCACTCTAACTCTGGCAGAGCTTACTCAAGGCTAAAATTTGCAGTTCTGTATATGGATGCCAGTATTGTTCATTCCAGTTATCAATGCTCAGGAAGGGAGAATACCATCCATAGTCATGGCTACAGGTGACACAGTGATTGATGGGACAGTACACATGGAGCATTTACTGTTGCAAAGCAATCCGAATTGTTTTCTTAGTCACAGTCCAACATATTTAGTACTGCCAACCATAAGTACCATATATACTAGCAAAAAAACTAGGCTACATCTGCAGGATGTGTTGTATAGAGACCTAAAAGTAGTTTCAGGTAACAGATGGCAACTCTCGGTGTGTTATATAAAATTATTTGTAAATGTCAGGAAAAAGATAAAAATAGAATTAATTCAGTCAAAAACTCCTGCAGGTTTGAAGAACATACTGAGATTGTATTGGATGGGTAATAGGAGTGTTTGACAGGAAAATTATTGCAGTGGACCCAGTGGCTTGAAACTAAGCCTAAATAGTAGAAGAGGAGGGCTTCCCCTCTCTTCATCTCCTTTGGAATTTGTCAATCGAGTAAAAAATGTGCAGCATTTACCTCCAAAGTGAACACCAGTGTGGGTCACCACACTTCAGGGTTCAGTCATGATGCACTGAAATCCCAGAGTTCTCAGATTAAGCTAAGGTAGCAAAGACTGAGGTGATTTTACCATCTTTACTGACTCTGCTTTAGTCCCAGCTGTTACTCAGAATACTAAGATTTCACTACTTTTGCCCCTTTGTGCTTTTGTTTCTCCTTCTTTCTTTTCTAGTCCTTCTGATTTTTTTTCTTTATGTTAATCAAGTCTTATTTAATTAGCCAAAAACTTGCCTTCTGCAACCTTGTGACCAGGTACAAAGCAATGTCTTTGATGTTATAATATTTTGGTGGAGCTTGAAGTGACTGAAAGATTACACACCTTTTCATTAATAGTGGCTGGTATGGGAGAGCCTAGTAAGACCAAATGGCATTTTCTTATTTGTTTAGTATTCAATTTTTTTTCCTCCCTTTCTTTCTTGTTACACTTGTACATCCCTTTCAGCTTCACACTGTGAATCTCTAAGCTATTTCAATTTTTTTTCCCATCCCTAAAAATACTGTTAACACTATTACCAACATTTTGGTTTGTCAAGACTGTGAAAACAGGAGTGTTATTTATGTTCTATATTTTGTATATATAAAATAATGAGAAAGGGTTACACCTGAAGATCTAGGTGACCCTTCAAATAATTTAACTGGGTAGGACTTGCTACTGCATCACCTGCTTTCTTTATAAAACACACATTTCTATATGCTATTCTGCAGTGCAATTAAGCAGGATGAAAGTGCTTGGCTCGTAACCCTGACATTTCATATGATACAAGGCAGCATCGTTTTAGCTCCTTTGTACTCATAGACCAAGGTAGTCACCACAGGGACTACATCTCATTAAGCAAGGATTTAGAAAAGGGGCTGGTGTAGTTCTCTTGAAGTGGACTTCTGTTACATAGCTTCACTGTACAGAAAGAAAGCTATTAAGCTGAACAAAGTGATCTTCCCATCATACAGCACTTGATTATTGTATATGGATAAACCGATCATCTTAATTCAGAAAGAAAATGGGACTATTGGAGAGAATTCAAATAATGAAGTGTTTGGGGAAAAGCTATTAAGACACACAATATACGTAGTCAGCAGATCAAAGAAAAGGATGGAAGATAATATAGCACTCATATATGGCAAAGTACACTGATTCTGGTGACCTTTTAATAAGATATATATATAATTAATATATATAATATATAATAATTAAGTCACAGAAGATGCAGCTGTATCTTATGCTATTAATTTATACATATGAGCAGTTGATTCAGAAAAGTAGTAGAATTGAAGCACGCTATAGGTCTTAACAACTGTCTCTTTGAACAATGCACAGTGATCCACATTTGATGTTTGACATTTGAAAAAGCTACATGGCTGTCGTATAGAACAAGTGATGACAGTGGTACTGCTTGGCCAAAATAATACCTGGGAATGACTGTCTTCAGCATCAAACTCTATGGCTACTTAGTGGCTTAGCTTTTGTAATGATTTCAAAGCCTGGTCATCAAAACAGTCAGCTCTTTCTACTTGGTGCTCTGGGCCCTGGACTGCTCTTTCTTAGGAGGCAGTAGTCCTGCCATCCTTGCTGTACTTAAATTCCGCAGTCCACTGAGTCCAAAAAAGAGAATTACTGTGGTGATGGTCCTTCTCCTCTTCCTGTAGTACACAAATCTGCAGAATGCCTATAGCTGTTATTGAATATTCAAAGTCAGTGGTTTCCTTTCTCTTTTCCTCTTGTGATCAAATAAAATCCAATCATGAACAATGCACTTTTGCATTATTCTACACCATTTCTGCTATGAAATACAGTTACTGCATGCCTGCAACTAGTGTTTCCTTGGCTGCACATCCTGTTACCTTCATCATTCTAGAAATCATGCTAAACTTATGTTCCTGATTCTAGTTTACAAGGCACCTCTAGCTAGGGACATTCTTTTGGCCTTTAGAACGAGTTGCTTCTTTCTGTGATGACATTGAGTCATCTTTAGTGTTGTCCTTTCTACTGTACGTAGCTCTCCCGATGGTCATCTAAAGATATCTGACAAGTATGTTGGTCATGGAATGTGCTCAGAGTTGTCCAACCATCAAACTATTTCTGGGTCCTGTCTTCCTTCTCTGCATCTGGGCAGCCTTCTGCCTCCCACTGGCAACAGCACCCAGCCATAGCTTTGTCAGCAGAAGCCTGGGGTCCTTAGGTGTCTTTTCCTTCTAGCTGTAGCAATGTCTACCCATCCTAATCGGTACAGAGAGAGTTATTCTATTCCACTCCTTTCTTGAGCAGCTACTGAACTCATTTTCCTCTGCCTGTCACCAAAAGCCAGGCTTTGCCTATAGGGTGGTAGTGATTGAAACCCACTCCCTGCCATGATTGGCCAGCTGCTGCAGACTTACCCAAAAGGTTACACAGCTACTGCTCTAGTGACCTGGGAAGGATGAGGAGCAGTGGCTGATACTGAAAGGCACTCCTCTTGTTCATTTTTTCACAGCCCTGCAGCTCTTTTTGCCTGGTTTTATATGCTGGAGTGTGAACTCACTCAGGAGGTGTTATGTCACCTTAAAGGAAAAGGGCTAATCAGAAAATCTCCACAAGTTACAGTCTTTGCACTACTGATTGGACTGTAGGTGGAATGGGGGGTGGGGGGGGTGGGGAGTGTTGTTTATTTTGTTGTTTGGGGTTTCTTTGGTTGTGGTTTGGTTTTGGTCAGTTTTTTTTTAATAATTGGTGAACACCTAGTGTAAATACTTGTTGGTGTCACAATTTAAATCACTTCTTACAAATGGAGAGTTTCTATGCTATGAGAAAACCTCACTTGCTTGACAGTGGGACTGTGTCGACAAGTAGTTTACAATCATTTTAGTGTCTTGGTGTGGCTTTAACAGAATACTTCCTTTGCTTTCACTGAAGCTTCACTTCCTTTGCTGTCATCATTGGCTCTGGTTGTGAATAGCACATTGCTTCTCTTGGGGTGCTTATTCAAGTACAGCTGCAAAAAAAACCCCTCAAACAAACTAGAGTTCTCTGCTTTAGGAAAGTTAGTACTCTCAAACACTTCCTTTGTTCTCCCTTCTTTGTTCTAATCTGAATTCCAGCAGGTTTTGTTTTCCGTCTTCATTCAACAGGAGATATTCCATGTATGGTTTTTTTTGGCTATAGAAGGCAACTAGGGAATTCATGGATCCACTGTTGGTATGGTCAGTATCCCTTTGAAGTAATACAGATCATACGCTCCATTTACAGAAGCATCTGAGCTGCTGCTACAGCAAGAAACTATCACTTAACGTGGGCCATTAGATCAATCTACATTATGATCTGCTTTTCAATAAAAACAAAATCAAAAAAGTTTTGATAAAGGCTAATTTCCTTAGATTTCTCCTTCTTTTGTATAGGAATGATACATTTAAAGTGCCTGTATTTGTGCCAACAGATTTTTCTCTTAACCTAGTGCTGAGAAATTGCTCTTCCTCTCCAAGGACCCTCCTCTGTGGTCTGCTGTAGGCTAACCAACTAAACTGAATCTCAGCCTTTTTCAACACTTGAAAGCTGCCGTTCACAGAATTTTTCAGGAAACATGGACTGAGATTTTTTCAGCTGCCCATAGTGAACTTGGGAAACCAGTGAGAGAACAGAGACTCAAACACAGTGGTACACAGATGGTCTGGTGGTTTGGAAATAGTCTGATACTATGCCAAAAATTACTAACCATTTCTATTAAACCTGTATTGTACTTGTATGAGTCTGCAGCCACCTGCCATGGTATTGTGACCTAAACCACAGACTATTGTGTTTGCTGTACTGTTAGGCAGTATTCTGAAACCTGATATTAAACCTGACTGAGAACATGGTTTCTTGTTTGTAGTTCAGGTGTGTTGCTGTATAATACAGCTTGTTCAGCTGCCTTTGTATTTCTAGTAAGAGCCTGTAAAGCTTTACTTGTCTTAAAAGATACAGGAAAAAGGTAAAGGAGCAAATAATCTCTCTGTCTCACTGTCCTACGGAGGTTATCAGAAATCCCTGTTCTTGTTATCTACAAAAACAAAAGAAGGAACTGCTTAAAAAGCAACCCATGCACTTATATTTTCTCCCACTCTCGCCTTCTTTTTTTTTTATCCACTATAACCTCAATTTGGCAATCTGCAGGATGGGTTGTAAATTACTGCATTGATGTCAATATTTGCAAATGATGTAAATAAATTAGGAGTTCTTACACTCTTTGACTTGCTAGTGACTGAATACTGCTTAATGTAAGAACATGCTATTTCATATGAAGAAGTATGTAAGTAAGCAAGTCCTTAAAAGCTGCACAAATGTAAGATGAAGTATGATCATTTTCTAAACCAGCAATAATCCCATTTCTTTATTGAATTTCCATTTTGGCTGTTTTTTCTTTTTGCATTTAAAAAGTAACTTCCATTCTCTCTCAAGTGATTTAGCAGGTTGAAAAATGGATGGATCTTTACATACATGTGGAAAATAATTTTCTTAAAATGAATACAACTATTCAGGCACTTTTTCACACCTTTGTCTGATGGATCTTATTTTCTTTTTATTTTTTTTAATTATTTTGACCATTTCCATGTGACTGTTTCCATTAGCTTTTCCCAAAAATACACTGTACTAGAGAGAATCCTAGGCCTGTGACTGAAATCAGATCAGTTTCAAACATAAACTAATGACCTCATTTATCTTGCATAAAATATATGGGGTTTATTTTTGTTGGAACTGTATTACCTTACCATGTAATGAACATAAAATATATCTCCTGATCCAATGGTCTTATAACTTAATCCCTTCCTCCTTTTCTGAATTTGGTTACTTCTTCCTATCACAGCTACTTTTGTTTGTTTAAGGTGACTTCTTTTGTTAAGGTGACCCCATGCAGTGCTACAGGCTGGAGGGAGAGTGTCTGGGAAGCTGCACAGTGGAAAAGGACCTGGGCGTGGTCAACAGGCACTGAAAATGAGTGGCCAGAGTAGCCAAGAAGGCCAATGGCATCCTGACCTGTATCAAAACAGTGTGGCCAGCAGGACCACGGAAATGATTGTTCCTCTGTACTTGGCATTGGTGAGGTGGCACCTCAAGTCCTGTGTCCAGTTCTGGGCCCATCACTACAAGAAGGACATTGAGGTGCTGGACCATGTCCAGAGAAGGGCAACGAAGATGGTGAAGGGTCTACAGGGGAAGTCCTATGAGGAGCAGCTGAGGGAGCTGGGATTGTTTAGCCTGGGGAAAAGGAGGCTCAGTGGAGACCTTATCACTCTCTACAACTGCCTGCAAGGAGGCTGTAAAGAGGTGGGGATCGACCTCTTCTCCCAGGCAACTAGTGATGGAACGAGAAGACATAGCCTCAAGCTGTGCCAGGGGAGGTTTACATTTGACATCGGGAAGAATTTCTTGATGGAGAGGGTTGTTAGGCATTGGAATGGGCTGCCAGGGAGGTGGTGGAGTCAGCATCCCTGGAAGTGTTCAAGAAATGACTGGACGTGGCACTTAGTGCTATAGTTTGTTTGACAGGGTGGTGATCTGTCAAAGATTGGACTTAAAATCTTAGAGGTCTTTTCCAACGTAAATGATTATGTATTCTGTATTTCTTTATCAACATGATATTGAATTTATAGTGACTAGACTTTTACTCTTTTGTTTCAAGTAATGCTGATAAAAATCTTATTTTCCCTGCTTCAACTCACAGTTGTTAATGACATAGGGAAGCATGTTGCAGGAATGAACACAACTTATAGTTTACTAAAGCAAAAGTGAAATGTTGTGTGTGCACAAGTAAAGAGAAATAAATGCATTTTTATTCTCTAATTCTGATCAGCAAGTGATGTCCAGCCACTTCCTAGGGATCAGGGCTTCAGCATGCGTAGTGGTTGCTCCAAAAGTAAACATTGTGAATAATGAATGCCTCCCCTTCCTCCTCCTTTCCTTAGCTTTATATCTGAGCTAACCTCATATGGTATGGAATATCCCTTTGGTTAGTTTGGGTCAGCTGGCCTATTTGTGTCCCCTCCCAAGACCTTGCCCACCCCCAGCCTACTGCTGGGGGGCAGAAAGTTGGAGAGGCAGCGCTGCTCAACAGTAGCCACAACACTGGTGTGTTATCAACACCTTTCTAGCCACCAGTGCGAAGCACAGCACTGTGAGGGCTGCTGTGGGAAAAATTAACTGCATCTCAGCCAGACTCAGTAGAATCTATAAGCACAGATATCTTCCAAGAAAAATTCTAGCTACAGCTTGTGACAACATCATAGGTTTAGATGGATTCTTGAAGACAATAGCAAGATGGAAGTGAAAGAGATCAGATTTTTCTAGGCATTTACCAAAAGAGAACACTTGGGGAAAAAAGGGCAAGCAAATAGTGGAAGTGACATTTTGAATAACTGAAGCATAATTCAAATTGACAGGACTGGCTAGCGAAGGAAAAATAAAGTTGCAAAACAAGTTTCTTTTACTGAAGGAGATAAAAGAAGGAAAAGTATATGAGCAGAGGACAGAAGGCAGGATCTGCAGAAAAGAGGAAAAAATTGTGATGATAATGTCTGGTGCCCAAGGAATAGTAAACATGATAGATGGACTGTGAAAGGGAATGGATGAACAAATGGTCTGAAAAGTTGGGAAATTTAAGGAAGATTCAATTAGCATCAGGAAGAAAACATACATATATGTAACTGGTACTCCCTTCTGAAGAAAAAGGGATGGGCTGTCATGACAATGGATCCAGAAGTATGTTTTCTAAGAAAAAAGTTAAAGATCTGAAACTTCTAATCCAGTGAACAGAAGTGTACATATTTCCTAGAAACTTCCAGAGGAGTTTTCTCATTTCCTGAAGAAAGAAGGACAAAGGTGTGATGATCAACAGATAACTCGAGTCGGTGCTAAGATCGATGAATTACTGAGAACAGTACAGAAAAAGAATATTTCATAATGGATATGCTAATATTATGGATAGTTTATGAGATTCAGTTTAGACCCATGCAGTGGGCAATAAAGTTGAGATAGAGCTAGATTTATGTACAAACGATGCCTACATGAATAGAAGGAGGATGGAAGGGCATAGGATATGAAAGCTTATCACGGAGCATGGCCTGGAGCAAAACAGGCATAGTGCTGTTAGAGCAACAGTCATCCAAGGCAGACTTCTGGGATCAGGATAAAAAATCCCAACACACTAGTTTTAAGAAGCATTTTGTAAACTTGTGAGAAGGCTTATGTGAGGCGATTGTACAACCTGCCAGAAATCTGGGTTTACAAGAACCCGTTCCTATTTTGTGGTCTTAAATGTTTATCTAGATGGTCTCTAACTGTTTCTCTTCATCTTGTCTTATGACAACTTCTTTTTGTTAACTGTCATTTCGTAGTGTCATATCACCATTACACACTTAACATTGCAGTAGTTTTTAAGCTTTTCAGCCTTTCCGAGGTCTCTTGAAACAGAGAGGTAAAATAAATCCATTAGCCACATGGTCTTTTGTTGTTCTTTCTTCCTCAAAAGCTTGTTTTGCCTTATAAGGTAATTTTTCTTGCTTTTTTAACCAATTACTTTGCTATAGCTGAACACTTTTAACCTGACTTTTAAGAAAACAAGGTTTATGTGATTGTGCATCTGCTAATCTTTCCTTATGAACCTTGAATTCATTGGCCTATTTCATCCAGATTTAACCAATAGGAAGAAAAATTAGAAATACTAAGTTTCTGAAAAAATTATGCCTTTATCTAAACAGCTGGGTAAAGAGAGCCTTCTAGAGGAAAGGCCGTAAGGGCTCAATCTTGTCAGTTAAATTAAAATCCACATGGGAAGTCATCCTATAGGCACAAATCCTGAGGAAACCAGGTTGGAAACAGTAATGTAAGAAAAGCACATGAAATTAGAGCTTTGCTAAACTAATGGGATACACACATGAATCATTCTTGGTCCCAGTTTTAAAGGATTACTGCTCATCCCCAACTAAGAAAGTATGTTCAGGAAAAAAAAGCATGCTAAAAACTAGCATAGGGTTTCTCAGCAGCAGTGAATGATCAATATATATCCAAACAGTCTCTGTTCAAAAATAAAAATTCTGCTGCTAGGAGAAAAGAGAACATGTTGAGAACAAGACTCTTTCATGGTGGTCCTTTCATGAAGTGTGATTTTAAGAACACAGGGAAATTATTTTGAAGTTATGACTTTTGGAATTTTATTCTTCTGAGTAATTTCTTGAAAACCGGTATGTCTGCCTTTGCCCATCGGTGCAGATGACGGAAGGTGGCCTAATGCCAGCTACAAGAAACGACTATGAATGCAATGATGGTAGCAATAATGACATTACAGATGAAACATGTTTCCACTAAAGACTGAAATTTAAGTTAAATAGCTCTGACTGTATTTATCAATGATGATAATAAGCAATTAGTTCCTTTCCATAGGAAAGAGGCTGAAAGCAGGAAACACAGTATTCAGCATTTTTCTGTTACACAAGTGCATTCCATGTAAACAATCTATTTTCTTCTTCCCATCTACAATACTGTTTTTATGCATAACTCACACATATACACTGTAGCACTTTTACATCTGTTGGTAATAGCTATAATCCAATGGATAGTTCTTTGCATATGAGATGGAATCAGCACCTTCATCCTAAAATAAACAAGATTGATCATAAATCTTTGATGTCACAAACCCACACTTTGTTTGCTAATCTCCAGCCAGTTGTGTACTGCAGCATCATGCATTTGCATATAGCAACTGATGATTTATACCCTTTCTAGCAAAACTCCCAGTTTCTCTCATATATCTGTTGATAGCATCACCAATGTCGAACAAAATTGCCAGTGACTTTGTGATGCATTCAATCCTGTGGGAGCAAAATGGGGCTTCATAAAGGATTTTCCTTACTATGGTCCTGCAGCTTCAAGACTCTACTTGGAGACGTTTTTTTACCTCTGCATTTCTAAGCAATATGCTGTACACCTGACCAATAATTAACAGTTATTTTTCTTTTGATGACCAAATCAGGCTAGGTAAGTTATTGGGCCTGATTCTTTTGCTGAGATATCTCAAGTTATGGTAAAATTTCTGCAAAGGTAAAGAAATAAAACCCCACCCATATCTTAATTTGTTCCATAAGCTTCTTTCTTGCAATTTTCTTAGCATTGAAGCGAATATGAGCACAGCATTCACTTCAGCTGCTGGATTTAGCTCGAGAGATTTGTTCACAAAGCAGCACAACCTCAGCTGGCTGTCACAGGCAGATTTGTTCTGAGCTTCTGTGGTTCCTCTGCTGCTGGTGCTCTGCCCGCTGTGATGGTGGCTGGCCTTCCACAGTGGCATTTGCCTGCACCTCTGCCTGCGCCACCGTGGCGCTGTGTGGGCTCATGCCAGAGCTCGTGTGCCCAGAGCTGTGGGTGTCACTGAGCGCACATGCCGTTTCCTCACTCCAAACACTTCCTTGTACCTTGTCAGCCTCGCCATGGCAGGGCACGCAGTGCTTTTAGCTCGCGATTTTAACTCTCACATGTACATTACGTGTTTCTGTGGGCAGAATACTTTGCTGTGAGATGTGTAGTGTTTTGACTAGCGGATTGCAGAGAGGTGCTCACAAAGCCTGTTCTGTTTATGCTGTGCATTCCTCAGGCAGAACTGGACTTTTCTTGGTCATGAACATAATTTGAGTCCAGCAAACCCCCAAGCAGTGTCCTTTCTTAAGCTATGTGTATTTTTAAGAGACTTGCAACACCAGTTTTTGTTGTGTTTTGTATGCAACTATATAAGAGTGGTTTTAATTGCAGCCATGGGCAGTCAGTGATTTCCTTCTAGTGTTTTCCAAGAGAAGTCTGCTTCTGGTCTTTGTTATTGAGACCATAAACAGGAGCGGGAGATTGTGGGTTGATCCAGAGCTAGGAAGGTCAAGTGGCATCAAAGGAAGGGGATGTCTCTTTCAGGGTCTTAATGGTAAACACATTGGCACTTTAGCATATTTGTCTGCATATCACTTCTGCAGTAATTAAAGACACCTTTTCATGCAAATGGTTCTTAGAAGTTCAGAGAGATGGAGGAGGAGGATGTGTAAAAGATCACCTCATTGGGCTCATCAGTTATTAACATTTTTTTCAAAGGTTGAGTCATGTCAAATTGTCTCTCTGTCTCTTGCTAAGGCACAAATATTTTTGTGAATGTGGTAACTGAAGCTTTTTTCTTAACCAACACCATCCCCCTAAAAAAAAAAAGGTGCCAAATATGAATCTCTATTCTAGTCCTGAACTGCTGGTGCTTCAGCAGTAAACAAGTCACATCACAGTTTATACATGAGATGCCAATTAAGCCTTCCTTAGGAATGTTAAACAAGAGAAGTCTTAGATGAACAGTACTCCAGGATGTCATGTGGAATATAGCCCCTAAAAGAGAATGTCTTTTACGTTGTTGTTTCTGTGATGATAAATGAAAAATAGTCGTGCTTTTAAACTAACCTGTAAGACTTGTTTACATCTCTGTGTGCCATCGTGTCAAGTGTTAGAATGAAGTCAGTGGTAAATTAAGGGATAGGAAAGAAAAAGGCAAACCGCCATTTGCTAAAAATTCCTTCCGAAGTGTTTGTGATGTCTTTGCTGTTGAGGATGCTTATTTGTAATTTTCCAGAATTAGATCTGAACCCATCCAGAATGGGCTTTAAGTGGGAAGAAATATCTAGCATTATTTTGGGAGGAACAAAGATTTGTCAGTATGCAGGTCACTACTCTGAAGGAGAAGGTTTATTTTACTTTTTTAGGAGACTTTTGTCATGGGTAAAAACAGTGTGTGGATAGTGTGCTACTCACCTTAATGAGGGAACTGGCGGAAGAGCTCACCAAGACACACTTCACTGTTTATCAACAGTCCTGGCTCACTGGAGAGGTCCTAGATAACTGGAAACTGGCCAGTGTGATGCCCATCCACAAGAAAGGGCCAGAAGGAGGATCTGGGAAATATTTGAATTTAGGCAAAGCAATACTGCACATCATCTATAAAATTCTCATAATGTCTCCATAGGGTGCTGTAGGGAACAATACGAATTGATGGCAACACAAGATGATGGCAAGTAGATGCACAGGCTAAGATATAGCTTTCTGTATTCTTCAGGCCTATAACATGGGCTTTGGCTTTGTTTTATTTGTATGGGGTTTTGAGGTTGGTTTTATAGGTACCATTGGTCCCTCAGACCTTTTAGTGAGACTGATAGCTGTTTGTGTATTTATTCTACAATCTCTTTAAAATGTGTATGAGATTTTTGTGGAAGTTTTACATATATCATAATTTATTCTATTGTCCTAGTCTTTTCACTTCTTAAAATAACTGCTATTATGTCATATTTTGGAGGGCTGAATTGTTTTCTGCTTTTTTCCCCTGTTGCATGAAGATTAAGTGGACTATCTTAGTTTCAAGTCAGATAGTATTTCATCAGGACAGCAAAATGACTGCAAGCATTCAACCCCTGTGGATGAAATCTCAATCTGCAGCATTTCTGTCTCCCACATTGAAAACACAATTACTTAGATCCTTGTAGATGGGCTTTAAAACTGGGCGTAATCCAGTGGTGAATGAAATGCAGAACCATACAAATCAGTGACATTTAGCCTAACCACACATCAGTCCAGGTGGCAAGATAAATTGGTACTCAACTGTTTCCAGCCCATTTTCCTGGTTAGCACTCCTAATACAAGAAACAGTTTTGGCACCTCCAGTGTGATTTTTGTGCATGTGCACACAGTTGTGGAAACACACTTTATTCTGTATTCAAATTTTCTGGTTCAGGTAAACTTCTAAAGCACTTGAATTTCATTTCACACTCCTCTTAAAAACAGTTGTACTTTCTGGAAAGAGAGCACCTTTGCCTTTCATCCTTTCTCCTCTCATTTGTGTGAAGAAATTGTATCACTCAGTTGTGACATTTCAGTAGTGGATGCTTACAACCATTTAAACTGAAAGCATATTTTTATGAAGTAAAACCTAGATATATTTACTTGTCAACAGATATCTCTATAACTTCCATAAAGAGGACTGAATTATAAAAATAGTAAAATATGTGAAGCATTTAGATGTTTCTGAAATCTATGCTTCAAAAAAGAGCAAGAGCCAGCAATCCCTTGTGCCAACCTCTTTTATCTCTTGCAAAGCCTTTTCTCATTTATTGTAATGCTTAACAATTCCATTTCACAGTGTGCTTTAGATTCCTAACAGAAAAAAAAAAAAATTACTTAAGAAAAAACAACTTGCAAATCCAAGACCAGTTTCTGTTTCTGTATGGTTCTAAATGAAGCCTTACTATTTCTTTACTAATGAAAATCTTTTCCACATGGAATAAACTCTTAGTTCTTAGCATCATTAGTAATGCTTAAAAAAAAGTATTTAAAATGGTTCAGTTGCCAACTGCCTTTGACTGTCTCAATAAGACATTGAAACAGACCTTCTGCTCTAAATTAATAAGGCCAATCACAGTTACCCAAAGCCCAGAATGACCGATCATTCTTCTGGTGTCATCGCTATCTTTACTGAGGTCAGATAAATCACTTTCAAGCTGTTAAATCAATGATCGTAAATTAGGGCTCTGTTTTTACAGCACCTTGTGGGAAATTCTCATGGTTAAATTAATCTAACAGCTGCAGTGAAGAGCACTTCCCACAAGATCATGTCAAAAGTTCTCCCCCTACATACCACTTTTTTTTTTAAGGGAAAAAAAGGACTGAATTATTTGTTTTTACCTAGCACACAAAATGGAATCCCTCTATCTATCCCTGCTAATTCATGTTTCAATTGTACCCAGCTGTTTAAATTGCACTGTGCAGAGATTGCCTTGATCCCCAGGTGCTGGTACTCCATCTGTGCTGCTCTGAGAGACTATTTACAGCCGAGGTTAGGCCAGTGATTGCTGGGATGGAAAACTCATTTCTCAGCCTGGCTTTTATTTACACTCTTATTAAAGATCCTTTCACTCATGTTGGAATGGCAGCTAGTGGCTGCAGTAAGCGTTTGGCATTGAGCCAAGCAGCAAAATTACCATGTCGATGAAAGATAGCCTGCTTCCATTTTAACCTTTCACTGTTCCCCCTTTCCATCTATATTTGCATGAAGAAGGATGATTATTGAAAGAGATAGGGGGACAAAGGGATGAGAGAATCCTTGTCAACTGAGCTTTTCAAGGGATAAACCAATGGTTTGTGATCAATTTTGAGAAATCTTTACTGCCTTGCTAATTTCCTACTCCTTTCTCTTAATTGCTATTAGACTTTATTTTTACAGAGCTCATGCTCTGCTCACATCCTTCCCCCACTGCTACCCTGTGCCTTGTGAACACAACCCTGGATACGTCTGCGATGTTGAGGTTTGTACTTCATCCCCAATGCAGGTCACACAGAGCCATAGCAACACCCTCAAAGCATTTTTCTCCTACAAATATGCCTCTGAGAAATGAATCACTTTCTTGGGACCAAGCAGCTCATTGCACACAGCATGTTATGTTACTGGAGAGGGCAAGGGAGAGTATGACCAGTGGGTGGGGGAGGCAGGCATGCAGTCATCACACTATGGCCCTAGATACATTTAAAAAATAAATATTTCTCCAGAGACCTCAGCACTTTTGTTTTTAAGAACACAGGACTGGTGATAAGGAAATCCACCTCAGATGTTGGGAGACAACAACCAACATTTTTAAGTGCCAACTATAGCCCAGCACAACAAGCAGGAGACCTCAAACCCTCAAGCCTCTCTATCAAGCTCTGTTTGTGAGGCAGCCCATGACTGGAAGTGCAACAGCTATGGTGGTTCTTGACTGCTAGCAAAGCCACATTTTTCTCTCTTCTCCTGCTTCCAGAGCAAGAGAGATGGGTCTATTTCCATTTTTCCTTAGTGTAGGAGCACTGACTCTACTGAGAGGTTTACAAGGGTTGGTGTTCTTCCTTCTGAGCCTTGGTTTTGGTAGTGGGCAAATAGAAGCATTCATCCCCTTCCCCAACAAAAAAAGAGGCTATTTTCTGAGGGATTTAACTCTTTACTTAGATGTTTATGTCATCTGTTGTTTAGGCACTACTTAACCTTGCAGGTCCCCAAGAAATGTAGGCTCCACTCATCACCAGGAGGCTGCTGGTGATCAGGGGCAGGTAACTTCACTGGCTCAAGCTGTCTGACAGCCACAGGCTGGTGCATTCCCAGGAGTGGCAGATATATGTGGCTTTTCAATACAAAAGTAGCTGTTGAATCCTCCAAAGAATGACCAAAATTGAGTTATTCCCAGTTCAATTTTTAAAACTTGATTTTGTCTCCATTGAGTATGAGACACCTGGAGATAGGATTGCCTTGCTATTCTTCCTCACTAGTCCTCCTAAAAGGTAGAGGGTTTGTTAACAAAAGCATAAACATATATATTTAGCTGTATTCTGAGTGACTGACAGTTAAAAGAGGTGTATCTACAGAATACCGCTTGCTTTCAGCTCCTGGAACAGGCACCAACAGATCACATCTTCCAATATGTTAGTTGCTGCTCAAAGTTATTTTTTCCTAGATACATACATTACATATATATATACACACATATATAAAATATATAATTATTATAAATTCAATTTCAATATTGTACAAAAGCTTATTTATTAGAACTCAGTCTGTGCCATATAGCTAACCTCAGGACTCCAGGTTAGTTGGGTGTTGTTTTTCCCATTTTCTGATTGACTGAGTATCTGAGTCCCACGCTACCTGCTTTCCTAATGAAGCCAGCACCAGGGAAATCTTGCAGGAGTGGTAGCAGAAAAGAATGACTGAGAAATTTTACATAACAGTAAATATTTTTCTTTTTTTCCTCTCCTTCCTTTTTTTATTGGCACTAAACAGACCTTCCCTAAAACACCCTTCTTAGAAAAATGTTACCACAGAAAGATTTACTGTCTGAGCATTGTGTTTTGTATTTTTCCTATTCATAGAATACTTATATGTCTGGACATGAAACTTAGTTTGAAGCTTGTGTTTTGATTCTTGTCTGGCTCATTTAAACTGCTTCTATGCTGGTGCTCAAGCAGAGAAGGAGTAAGAATGATGTTCCAGCTCTTCTAACATATTCTAAATTCCCAGATGTAAAATTCAATTGCATGAGGGCTGGTGAAAAACAAGCATTAAGAGAGGGCACGAAGACCAGCTCTTCTAACATATTCTAAATTCCCAGATGTAAAATTCAATTGCATGAGGGCTGGTGAAAAACAAGCACTAAGAGAGGGCACAAAGACCAGCAAAGTAAATTTATTTTTTTAATTGGGAGCACAGTGAACACAATCCTCAGAAAATGCAGCATAAGAACTTTGTATTAGGAGCTTGTTCATGGAGTACCTTGATCTCAGCTAGATGAGTTGCTGTTGACATTTGGCTGACAAACCTCTAGGGAAAGCTGGTGGATGCTAAGAAATAAGACATTTGGTGCAATTAGCTGTGGTACCAACCCAGGAATGAAAGTAAACAGGCACAACGTGGGGATGAGAGGATTCTTGAGAATCAAGGCCTAAACTGCTTGCGGCTGCAGCAATTCCCTGCTCTTTGTGCATTCTTTGGCAATTACCTGTTTAAATAACTGGTTTGCCTGCTTTTAGGTCCTGGAGAACTGCAACTTGATTTGGCTTCTTGTCTCCCCTTCCTCATCCCAGTATGTGCTGTGATACTGCACCCTACCCTGAAGCAGCTGTCTCAGCCCACATCTGCTGCAGAGGGCTGTGCATTTAAAAATTAAACTGATACACATTTATGAGACCTGGATGGGCAGAGTCAGTCTAAATTCTGAACAAACTGAAATGACTGCAGGGCTGTCAGCTGCTTTTACATCCCTGAGCTTTATTGAATATTATACTGGGCAGAGAAATGGTCTTTGTTTAGGAACAATCTGTGCTACTTGATGAGGTGACTGCCTAGTCATTTGTCTTCTCCAGTAACTCTCATGGGAAAACAGTATCTTTTCTTGTAATTTTAGTCATGGATATCTTGCAGAATTTCCATATTCTTAAATCTTACCTTCCTAAAGCAAAAATAGCAAAATTTCATGTTTCTTTGCTTAGTCTCTGAAAAGTTGTAGCGATTACAGAAATAAGCAACAACTATCATATGAGAAGCTAAATGTTGTATCTGAGCTTGTGTGATAACCTTTGGATCTTCCAGACAGCTCTTAATTTGCCAAGGAAAACTTCCTTGCAAAATTTTCCCAGATAATAACTGAGCCAAAGTACTGGGGTAACAATGGCTCAGAAAGTTGAACCTTCTAAGATCAACTTAAAAACCATTAAAGTTTCCCCTTTCAAATAGGAGAATTAAAATATTACATGCATGTAAGTTTTAATTTGGAGGTAATAAGCAATGTTAGCTTAAAGAAGACACCCTTTCCCTTTCTATGAGTCTTTCCTTTAGCTACTAGTAATTCCTGCACTGCTGGTGATGCTGGTGGTGTCAGCACCCACAGGAAGCAAGTGGTGAGAGGAGGTGGATGGCCAAGGACTCAGTGGCACATCTCAAACAGCAGTTAACAACTCCAAAATGTTTTAAATCAGAGAGGGGCAGAGTAAGGAGAGGAAAGGAAGGAAAAACACCACCAATAGCATAAATGAACCAGGAAGATACTCTGTTGGAGTACAGTCTGTTGGGAAAGGCCTCAAATTACCACAAGCAGAACACCCAACCAACAGACTGGTAACTCCAGGGATGACTGTGAAGCACAGAGACAATGCCAAACCAATACAGCTGGTTGTCTTGACAGAGGAATGCCATAAGGGATTGATTTTTATTGCTTAAAGGAATAAATGCTTGGGGGGTAAAGATGAGGGACATTTTGACTCCTTAGAAGCCAAGACATTATGCACTAAAACACCAAAGAAAAAGAATGTAATTCTAATCTTAGGCAGCCTCAAATTCATGAAGGTTCAGAGATCTCGTCTGTCTACACATCTAAATAATCAGTCTTAAATTAACTGCATTAAAAATTTAATTACTTTTTTCTACTGCAGCTACCTCCCTCTCCCCTTAGTATTTTGTGGTAGAGTGCTGTGGACTATTTCTGCAGCTTCAAATTTATGACTAATTGTTGTTAAATTATGAAGAGTCTCCAAATCATGTGTCTTTTATCTACCTGTAGATACATTTTGTGTATCTTGATCAAACTCCTTTTCAATAACCTCACCCTCAAAGCACAACTTCCCCCAAAATCATTCTATGTCTCCAAAAGGTTATGGCATCCTTTGTTTTGCGAAGTGGAGGATTAAAAAAAAAGCCTTCATCCTTCCTCCTAACAAGAACAGGATGTGCAAAAAGTTTGCTTTATATAAGCCTTCCTGGAAAGCACAAGAGAAACTCTAAAATCCGTAAAAGCTGCAGTGTAATAGCATAAAGAATTCAACTTTTTGTGAAGGTACATCTCTCTACCAGGATATGTTAAGAAGACAAAATTTCAGGCCTTGGTTTTACAGAAACTGTACAAAATACAATAAACTACTTGGATCTTTCCCTTATGTCAACTGAGTACATTCAGTAGGATACTATGAATGTATTATTTGGCAAAAGACTGATTTATTGCCTACATGAATTAAAGAAACTGATGTCCAAATCTGAAGAGTTGCATTGATTACCTAAAAAAAATTAAAATAACAAGCCTTACTTGACCTACAAGCTTACAGAATTTAGGGCATAGGAAATGCAAAAGCAAGAGGATGATGTGGAGCAGGGTCCTTATAGTTCAGCTGATGTGCAACAGTTCCCTGTCACTTCATGCTATCAATACTTATTATTCAGCTGACACCAGCAAGCCAGGTAAAGCTGTGCTGAAGTTTTATTTGCACAGCAATTGTAAGCTTGACACTGTGGTCGTATTGCAGTAATAGACTTTAGGACTTAACAGGAGAGTGAGAAGAACCAGAGTTAAAGTAACACATTGCTTCTCTCTGCACTCTCCATTATGCTCAGTGAATACAATGGACATGTGCAGCACTTTAAAAACTGGAGTAGTGCTGGAACAGATGTTCTCACTGCTCTCCTACTTAGTGTGAGGTGAAATAAGAAGCAGGAGAATTGCTTGTGCTACAATGCAGTATTTCAAAATATAACAAGTAGATACCTGTCCAGCACTCATTCTCTTGCTGGTAACCCAGGTGGGCATTGTCCATGGCTGTGCTGGTACAGTGCAAGGTTGGTGTTATTTCCTGCATCTTCAGTGCCTTCAAAAGCATCTTTGGTTACTAAATAACCATGAACGCTTGCTTCATTGGAATCTACGAATTCATCCTTGGGTTTGCTTGAACATAAACTCAGAACAGAATTTAAGACAGTGATTCCTAAGGAACTGGGGATGAGGGAAAACTTACTCTGTTATCATTTCCAAAATTATACCCAATGCCTCAGAGAGCTGGTAGCTGATCACTTTGCACAGCTCTTCATTGAGTCAGAACATGGCAACTGCCAGTCTGAGCAATGAATCATAATCCAATGGCAGCACACAGCTATCCTACAGCTGAACTCTTTCCAATCAACCCATAGGCTAATGCACCTCACAGGAATTTACTTCATTAACTGAAGAGTGAGACCTTTTGTCAGTGAATCATTCATTCCCTTGAAAAGCAGTGTGCTACTTGTCCATATTGCACAATTGGTAATACACATAAAGAGACTTAGGAAATCTTCATGACAAAGGCAAATAATAATGATTATAGATCTAGATGGATATATATAATATATAATTTAAAATTTTATTTTAAAACTTTGCACATACACTTCTTCAGTATCCTCCTCTTTTGTTCATTGCACTGAAAAGTTTCAAAAAACACAAAATATATCCCTTTACTAAACATTTTTTGTTCTTAGGTTACAAAAAGATGAACATTTCACAGTCACAAAGCAGAAGTACATTGGTCCAAAACATCTTCCTTCAGCAGGTCCTCCTTTCCTCAGAACATATAAATCCCAGACAGTTGTACAGATCTTAAGATACTAAGATGAATTGTCCAATGAAGGAAAGAAAAATGTGGCAGCTACTAGAAAGAAATAAAATCAAAATAAGACACCTATAAAAGAACACCAACAGTAATGGTTAAAAAAAAAAGCAAAATGAGCATGGAGGTGGACAAGGGCATCCTCCTTCAAGTACATCACAGGTAGAAATACAGCAGCACAGTTACAGCATCATTTGGTCACTCTCTCTGTAGTAGCCACATCACTGAATCTTCATCTAAGACACATGGAGGAAAACTTTACACACCTAAAATGTTGGGGACAAACAACAATTCCACACAGTTTGCCATTCATGTTTGATACAAAACTGTTGAAAGTATTTGGACATAAAACATAAAATAAAAGCAAAACGCTGAGGCTGGAAGAAATACAGCAGATTTGCTCAGAGCGTGTAGTGTTCTTTAAAAACTTAGCAGAAGCTCAGAGCCAAAATTTGCCCAAACATCCTGGAGGCACAGAGTCAACAGTACCTCACAGACCTCTCATCATATTTTAACATGGAAATAACTGTAAATGGAAATCCACTGATAACAGCAGACTCTGACCACTCTTCCTTTAGCTTGTTAGCCCTGTTGTTTTTTAGAATTTTTAAACAAAATTCTCTCTCTCCATCATAAGGCCACTGAACATCTCAGACAATACACTTTTGTGTTCATGAAGGAAGCATTATTGCCTTAACATACCAAAGGATGGTTGTGTGCCTCACATAATAAAGTCTAAATGAAATTTCTAACCATCTTCTTCAATAAATTAAACAAACAAAATTTTAGGCTGTAGTGCAAGAGGAAAGTGTCTGAAATGTCTGTACTATCTTCTTCAACAGTATTCATAGGAGAATGGTAGAAGCTTCTTGGTTTTGATTTCCTAGAAGTGGGACTGGACTAGGCACCACAAAACAGTGTGGTGCAAAACACTGCACTATCAGCTAACTGGAACTCCATTATTAGCGCCTTTCCTTGCCATTATCCAAGGAAGGGTAAGAACTTGCTCAACTTTCTAAGCAATGCCTATGCAGGCAAGGCTCAGCACTGCGCAATAGCAATATGAATGCAGACGTAACTCAGGGCTGAGCTTCCTTGCTGCTAAGGCTTACACAGTTTTGGATACCAAGGGAACTCACCTGGCAAAACCCAGCACTGGTTTAGTTCAGGCAGTAACTAAAATGACATGCCAAGGATCTAAAATTTGGACTTGATGCCTAACTTGCTCCAGTCTGAGGACATGAGCTGTCTGCTCCCAACTCGTGAGCTTCACTGAGTCCTGGAGCACCTACAAGTCTTTACGTGGCACCCATCTTCACCTATCTGAAAAATAGTATTTTGCACCACAGATCCTCCCTCCCATCAGTGGTTTCTAATGCTGTGATTCACAAAATAATTCAGCCTATAAAGGGAATTGGAAATGCTTTTAATTATTCTTGCTTCTTGCACAATACCTCTGCAATAAATAACTCCCGCCTGCTATTTCTGTGAGGCTGGGGTGTGTATATGTGTTTATACCATGCCTTGAAGCAGAGCACTGATCCCAGTGCAGGGGATGTAAGAAGCTCCTACAGAAAGCAGATAGAAGTGAAAGCCCGAGTACTAATGCAGCAGGTCAGAGATGCACCAGACAATCCAGGGAGAAAAGCACCTAAATGTGTAAAAGATACTTTGTAAAAAAGCAAAACAAAAAGCATCACAGCATAGTTTCAGTCACATACTGAAACCTTTTGTTAAAGTTCTCAGAATTCATTAACTGATGCTAATTGATACTGTTAATACTGTACTTCTGCCCTTTCCAGGAGAGAGGCTGACAGTGAGAACACAACTCGACCTGGGTCCAGCCACTGCAGAGAAGTCATATGGCAGTGCCTCAGATGAAAAACAAACACTGTGTAGGCTGATTCACCAGGACTCACCAGATCATGGTCTGAGAAGTCACCCATCAGTTTGCTTCCCACCAAGTCATGCCATCTGCTAACCCCTCTCTTCAGGGGTACATTTAAAAAACACTCCTGAATGAGTAGTTGTCTTGAAGTTTTGCTTTTAAATTTTGGCAAATGCTACACAGGAAATCTATTTCCACCACATTGTACTCAGTGGTTTTATAAAGACTGGTATGCGTGTTGACACCATGTTACCAAATAATGAAGACCAACAGTGCATGAGCACTGAAATATTTGACTCAGGCTTGTAGCTGGTACCAGCAAGCACCAGCTTCTTTGCTGTTCAGACAGTTTCACCAGATTTGCCAGCACTAGTTTCTTTGTGAAAGAGGATCTGAATTGCTAGATGACTATACAACTGCATTTGTGAAGAGACAACAGGAGTTACACAGAGCATGAAAAGCACGTTTACAAGTTTATTAGGCCAAAAAGAAGTGCAAGAGAAGTTCTCTTGCTTAAAATTTGAATCATATGAGGGCCCATGGGAAAAATATTCTAGACTCCAAACCTCTCTTTTTACCCAGATGCACACAGAAAAAGAGGTAAAGAGAAAAAAAATAAGGAAAGAAAAGATAAAGCATGACAATACATAATCAGATATGCCATTGATTTATGTTGAAGCTCTAGAATATAAAACGTCTGTGTTCTGCACAGCTTTATCACATGCAGGCATTGGGGAACTTGTGGAACAGTTTTCAGGCTAAAATCATGCAGCTTGCTGCATGTTTGAGCCGTTACACACTCCACATTGCCTGAAACCCCTTCTGGGTCTAGAGATTTAGAGCAAAAGTAGTTTAAATCCACCAAACTGTTGCACATACACTTCAAGATGCAATCAAATACAGCATCTGGGCAGCTACGTCGCACTCATGCTGCGTCGTGTTTACACAGCACATCGTAAACTACAAAACTGGCAAGCTCTGGGTCACACCTGTTCAGAAGAAAGTCTGCAAAGGGCACAGCATCCTCTTTCTACTTTGGAAAGGACACAACATTTGTAAGCTCCCTAGTCAGTGCCGTACAATTACATCAGCTCCTGCCTTTTTTCCTGTCAAAGAAGTACAAACCAGATGAGCAGCTCCACATGAATGTGGTCTGGGGACAAATAAGGTGAAAGTTGGCTCTCCAGCCAATATATCTGCCTATAGGCTAGAATCTTCTAGTTTTGTTTTTTTCTTAAATTTCTGCCAGTGAAGTAGGAGAGCTGTCTGCTTGAAGACTAGACAGCAAGGTTACACTGCAGATTTGCTCACTTGTTTCTCTCCCGGACTACTGCTTTCACTTCAATAATGTTTTATGCAAATTTTCTTTATTTAAATTGATTTGCCACTGCTAAGAAAAATGCTGCTAAAGCTAGCCAAGGACTTGAATCTATCACAGTCATACTGTAATCCTTGACTACAGTTCTCAATGCCAAAAGGACAGAAAGTTATAAGTTGTCACATTCTGATCACCCAAGTCAAGCAGGCAAAGGTATACTGAATAATAAGTGAGGCAGGAAGAAGTGAACACCTTTTAAATAGATCACTACCTGGGTATTCAAATTGCTAATGAGAACAATACCACCACTTCCAAGTAGGAATCCAACTAAAAATACACTCAGGAGCCCAAACAAATTTACTAAATCCCAACTGATGCAAAAACTTTATGATCAGGGATCCTTTCAACAGGATAAAGCAGGCAGAATCATTCAATGAATGTAAATCTCTGATCCCAAAAAACCCGCAGCCTCCAGGTAAATATCACGTATAGCTGAGTTTGCATGCTCTGTATAATCATGGTATACACACAACAAGGAATCTGGATGAATAACTCCTCACACCAGAATAAATTCTGCCATACAGGACTGTGACCTATTTCTCCTGGACAATTTTGCAGGTGGCTGTTTTAGCTGCAGTAAACAGGCATAGTCACACTGAAAACAATTTCAGTTTTCCTACTAAAATACAAGAGGTATCTACTGAAGAAGAGATGGGAGAGGAAAATGGGGGCTCAAAGGATTACACAAGTTTGAAGTTGTCCATAGATAAGTCATGAATACAACTTTTTGAAAGAAGAAAACTCTTGAGTCTCATATATGTATATGTATATATATATATATTTAAATGACATGTGACCCAAGCCACCTTCTGAATATTTGGGGGTAGATTTCAGGAACCTCCTTGGCTTCTGATACCCATTTCTACTTTCACAACTGAAATGGCTCTTCCAAGCTACATGGTAAACTGAGAAAAAAATTAATTCCCCACCCGACCTGGAGGGATGACAGAATCCATAATATGCTAGCAGCATTTAAATCCCATTCCTGTTAAGCACCAAAACCATTTCTATAGGGAAATTGGAATCTTATGGGTTACCTTTAATCATATACAGTATATGTGCAGAGCCCTACCTTTCGGGCAGAAAAATACCCCTCCAGCATTACATCAATTGGAAGTGTCTTGGTCAGACCACCAAAACCATAATGTCTCTTACAGGCCCTTCCCAAAAGGATCCCCATCCTATAATCACTCTTGATGCTACTTTCATGACTGTTTGTTCCCATGTATTAAAGGGATGACGTAGACAGAGATGTCGTCTCCAGAGCCCAGCCTGTCATTGGATATTCGCCAGCCCCGGTCCTTCAGCACTCCCCTGGCTCGCATCACCAGGTCCTGCGCCGCCAGCGTGTACCTGTGGAAAAGGCAGAATATAGCCAGAGTGTGTTCGCCTCTGTGAGGAGAGTGGGTTTTCACAGCCTGCCGCCTGGCAGATTTAATGTTGTGGCCTACCAGGACATGTTTCCCAGTGTTTTAGAAGCAGGCAGGAAAAACACAAACCACTGCATACCCACAAAGCAACTCCTTCCAGTTCAGTGACAGCTCCTGAATAAGAATGTAAAGGTATTTGACAGACACCACTTGACCAAAAGTTACCGGCCGTTCTGGGTGCCTGGCTTCACCACTCTTCAAAAAAATATTAAACACGCTTGCCTTAACGAATTGGCTTTCTAGGAGTAGTCTGAAAAATTGAGGACCCCAAATAACACTACTTGTTGAAAACTACACACTTGTTCGCTGACACACCTGAAGGTAATCATATCTGAACTACTTCAGAGATGAACTGCAACAAAGAAAGTAATTTGGAGGCAAGTAATAGAGCATGAGAAATAAAATCCAAATTACACTTTAAGCCAAGTAGACTAACTCGTCTGTTTTCCTTGACTGTAGGAATGATTTTTAAATCTCTTTTATTCTGAAACTGGAAAAGGAAACTTACAGTTAATATGGCCAGATTAACAGAATCCCACAGTTCTTTCACATTTATAAGTTCAATGAAAACTGCATGAATGTGAGTTGTCAAGTGCTTAATTTAGTGAAATACCAAGGCTCATATTCTTTCAAAACTCCCAGCTTGTGCTGGGCTGAGTGGCATTGGATTTATGGGAGTTATTTTTCTGTCCTGAAAAAATACCACATGCTGCTTGGGGGCAGAAGGGTGTCAGAGTCCAAAAGTGGAGCATAGACAGTGCCCTGTCATGTGTGCTGATATGTCCTCCCTTATTGCTTTAGCTGCTGTTACTACATCAACACATCTGTGTACTCAGAAACTTCCTCTGAAAGAAATCCATTATGGGTGAACAGCTACTGTCACGTTTTACTTCATCAGTCCAACACCTGGCCAAGATGTTCTGAATTAGTTGGGTGGAGGCAAACTTTTCTACTATTAGATAATTAAAAATTAATTGAATAGTTAAAAGACTGACAAGAAAAAAAACCAGTTCAATATTGTGTCTCCATGTGTTTTATTTAAAGCATAAGTATCAATCTCCAAGATGATGCAGGACTCTATGAAGCCACACACACAGGCCTCCAGAACTAAAGCACACCTCTGTAGTTTCCAAAAACCAGGAAGGACAAGAAGTGTTTGCATTTCAATATCTCCTTTTCTAAGGAGGATCCTTGACCTGAAATGATCTGCCCAGATCTCATCTGAGGAATGAGAAAGAACAATAGATATATTTGCTCTACTAGAAAGATTTCTTCAATGCAAATGAATCAACACCTGATTACTCATAAGGTTTGATGCTAAATTCAGGTAATGTTGTACAGCAGCAATGCACCCCTGCTACTAATGGTACCAAGTGATAAAATTTCCAGCCTTCACTAGTTTTGACAAATGATTTACTTTTAGCCATAAGAGAACAGCCTAGAGATACAAAATCCAACACGCTTGCACATACACATGCACACTGTCTGTATGTTCCAAGATTAGTCTGTACCAACAACCTTGAGCTGTAATAGCAAGATAACAAGAAGCACTGGCCTTACTGCCCTAATGCAACATCAAATCCTTTTTTCTAATGGGGTAAAACCAAACACACATACTTGTACTCCTCAGTTCCCAAATCAGATGCAGGGCTAAGGAACAAAAGGACTCCATGTGGCAAGCAAGAAACTGAAATATTTATTCACAGCATGTCTGATTCTGAGTGAATTTTGGCAAGAACATACTTCCCAAGGATTTTTCAGCTATTGTCACAACTTAAGAGAGAAACACCCATCCTTCTGCAAGAAAACTTTGCTTTCCTGCTTTTTCTAATTAACAAGGGCTCCCCACATCTAAAAAGTACAAAGGAATGAGTATTGCTTTTGATTGTGTTAGGGTTTTGCTGCTGAGTGTTTGGAAAGGGCAAGATAAAAAAAAGGAATTTTAATAAACCAGAAATTCTCTCATAGACAGACTGTGAAATACTGAAGAAAACCAACACAATGAAGCAAAGGGAAAGGAACAGGTGAAGGCAGCAGTGAAGTAACATATTCCTCTCCTGTGTAGAGCTGAATTGAAGCAATGGTGTTCAACTTGGCACTAGAGAAGATAGGGTGAGTCTCTTGTACCTGGAAATGAATAGGAGCAACAGTCCATTATTGAATGTTTTATTCTCCAGCACTGTGAAATTGGGATTCAGCTCTAGAGACAGCATTAGAGAACTGCTGAAGTAGTTTTAAAGTATCCACTTCCTCCTAATGAATAGCCTTGCTGGAATACAACTTTTGTGTTTTAAGAATAAATATGTGGGGTTTTTTTCTTCTGCTGGAGCTTTCTGTATTGATCAGTGAAAGTACTGCAGGAGAAATGGTGATGGGGGTAATTGTGTTGCTGTCTGAGCAGCTTATCTTCTCACACCCAGCAGAGGTGGAGGAGCTCCCCAGCATCCTCCTAAATCTCTACCTAGTGTGAGAGAGAAAGTGAGAGGGAACAAGAAAGGACAAGAGGAAGGATGAGAAATAGAAGGTTCCCAAGATCAGGGGGTAAACCTGCATAAGTGCAACTGAAGGAAAAGGGCAGAGTCACGCTTTTCCCTCTTCATACCTCTTCAGAGAGCTGATGTATGGAAAGCAGCAGTGTGTCACTACCACCTATTCTTCACTCAGAGTCCCCTTAATGCTCATCTGCCACAATACCCATAAGAAATCAGCTAGCTAAGAAATCCAGCTCCACCCCAGCCTCTTCACTCCATCACAGTATTCACCCAGGAACTGTTTTCTAAACAAGTCTGTGCCTATCATTCACTGAGGCTCCAAATCCCCTGAGGTTGTGTCTGCATGGCTGGATGAAGACAGACCCGAGGACTTTGCTCTCCCTGCACTTGGAGATGTCCAGGCATATGCTATGTTTGACAGGATTCAGAGATGTTTTTTATGTGGGCAACAAACACTCACAGTAAATATCAGCAGGAGAGAGTCCCAAGAGCATTGCCGAGGGCTGTAAGCTCTTACCCATGAGGCTATAAAGTAAATTTTAATCCAAATGGGAGGAATATTGCTCCCACAAGGAACTAATTATGTAACAGATAAGTACTCTGTAGCTCTAAAATCCTGTCTTTTGTTTGTTTGTTTTTCCTTGTTAATATGCTGCTGTCAGGGAGTAAGTAGGCTATTGGGTCAGGAGGATCCAGGATTTGCTCCACAGGTTGGCTCTCTGGAAAACCAGAGTGCAAGTCTCTTACATTCTGACAAGTTTTCTACATCCCTAGAGATATTACATTTCCAGCTGATCACCTCACCACAGACTATGTCACTACCCCCATCACAGAACCTGACATTTTCTAGGATAACATTTCCTTTAAACATAACACTGATAATACAGCAAACAAGATTTTCCTGTCACTGACTAGTGAGAGGAATGAACACAGGTCCACAGCCTGACCTGCTATGCTATTGTAAGTTCATTAGTTATACCTCATTTAGACCACTGTGAAGTAATTACATAAAACCTCTCACATAGTACTTTAAAACCTTTAAATATTCTTTACAACCAAGCAGCAAGAGCAATTCCACAAAGGTAATTTTCATAAATATCATTGTAAACTATATGAGGGACTGCTCCAATTACCTTTTGTATGCTGGCATGAGAAATGTCTTGTCCCTGCTATTTGTAAGCCTCTAAATGACCTAGCACAAAGTTGCTTAAAAGAACAAATTGATTTTCAATTTGGATGTCCATTCATAGACCAGCAGGTCAAATACCAATAAATGTGTTTATTCTGTTATAAACAGCAGACTCAGTTCTGGAAGGAGTGGCACTCACGTTGGCACAAACAGCAGCTAATTCCCCACAATTACTAGAGCTAAACTGGTACAAGCAAATCTAAATGAAACAAAGAAAATTTCATTTTGCTTTAGTGTTTCTGATTGCTGAGTGTTCTATAATGGATGAAAAAACTACTCACCTAACAAGTAAAAAAGATCAAACAAAGAATTCCCCTTCCTGCTGCAGCAAACATGGTGGCCATCACCAGCTCAGTAAAGACCAAAAGGAACTAGACAGACTCAACACACCCTGACTGTATTCACAACAGACAGGACTGGTGAGGATGGTAGGCAGGGACAACTTTGCCCAAACACTGGATGAGAAACGGAGACAGGGGTAGAGGTATTGCAAGAAGTGCCTTTGCAAGAAGAGACTCAGGGGTGCAGGAATGAGAGCAGAAGCCCCTTGCATCTCTGAATGGTGTCAGGGCATAACTGAAAGTAGATTGGATGGGTCATCTCCTCCTACCTTAAATTAATGGCATGTCTGCATAGCATAGTACCAAATGCCCTGGAAGTGCCCCTCCCTAATTCTGCCTGATCTCCTCCCAGAGAGGGGGCAGACACACCTACATGTTTTGCTGAAGCAGAGACAGTCCTGGCTGTCTTTCATACCACATCTCATCTTTGGCGCAAGGAGGTGGGCAAGGTCAAAATATTGCAGTTGCAGCTTCATGTTAATCATTCATTCTCCTGATGATTGCAACAAAACCTCTTTTTGCATTCCATGTTTGTAAGTGTCAGGGTGAGAAGATACTATTGTTGAGCTATTGCAAAGCTGCTCTCACTTTAAAACCCAAGTGTCTGTCAGGGTGTCCATACGTACTTATCTTCCTTGTTTGCTGACAGAGAATGGGACTGACCCTGTGAAGATGATGACTTAGAAATATGAGAAACACCAAGCATTTTGAGATGGCTCTTGAAGGGTTATTTCTGAAACTCTGCTTTCCACAGACCAACTGGGGATATGGAAAATCTCTTTTCACCCTCTTAGCCCAGGGTGAGGCAGAAGACAGTGTTAGGGCTGAATTCAGGCGCAACACAAAGCTCTTCCCACTTTCACAGTCCTCCTGTTTACAAGCAAGAGACTTCTGATCTCTAGCATAATATTTTAAATCATAGTGACATGGAACTCAGTAGCAGGCAGACCTGTGGACTCACTCAAGGCAGATAGCCTCTAGATAGTTGTTTGGAAACTCGACTGCATGGTGGTATGTTTTAAAGACAGAAACATATAATTTAAGAGGCGATAAAGACAGGAAAATGAAAAGAATGAGGTAGAATAAAATTGTGAAATGAAACAGAATCCAATTAAATGGAGTCAGACTTTCCACCTCTTCCATCACCACACCTGTCCTGGTAGCACTAATCATTCCCTGCCAAAGGTGGGTTTCAGGGTTATACTATGAGCAAGAATGAGTAGGAACTCCACTATGCAGTATTTATATATACATACACAGAGAGAGAGAGACAGACGCTCAGTATGTCCTACTGAGAAACAGTCTTTAGTGTTAAGGGACTATCCAGAGGAGAGTTAAGTGGAAACCTGTGACTGCTCTAAACAGACTTGTTGCCATATATCTTCTAAGACTTCAGCCTCCTACAGTTTTCACAGGACCTTGTACAGCCAACAAAGTGGATCCTATGCCAAGATTCTGTGATCCCACACCTATTCCTTCGAAGGCTGCCAATTTTGAGTTATAACAGACTCTTGCCCCAAATGCCCGTGTTTGCTGTAGAGGCTCCATCCAACTTATTAAAATGTTTTCATATAAGTGTTGCATATTTCCTGAATGTTATTCATATCATACTTTCTACGAAAATATGTTACCAGAAAGAGCTCTTCTATGGAGAAGCTAGAAAATCAGGAATGAGCACGAACCTGTGGGGATCATCGGGGTCACAGTTTGGTAGAAAGTTAGTGACAGCTTCTGCCACTTCTTCATTTAACAGCACGTCCCAGAGTCCATCAGTAGCTAGGATCAGAACATCATCTGGCCCATGCTCATACTGCAGGAGGTCATAGACTCTCACCTAAAACACAAAAATCCAAGAGATTCATGAAGGAGGAGATTGTCAGATCTGTTTGCAAAGCATTGCTGGGCTTGGCTATGAGTTTAGCAGGTTCGGCCAAGGCACTGAAATACCTCCCAAGGCACTAATGGAGTCTGTCTGCAATTTAGCTCCCAACATGGCAACCCTTCCTGCTGCAGCTCAGCATGGCTCAGGTGCTAACCCCAGCCAGGATGGATGCAAGCATTCCTAAGCCAGGCTCTAAAGTACAGTGCTGCTGTTGCTGCCAGAAGGGCTTGAAGCCTCCCCCACCCAGCTGCCTTGTTTCAGTGTGTGAGGCTCTTCCCTATCATTGGCAGCACTAGTCATATGGAAGCTGAATAATTTATTTGATGAATTTTTGATATTTTCTAATAAAATATTCACAAATAATTGTTTTCACTATTTGTCTAGATCCATTTAACTCTGCCAGATAAATTGCATGTTTGGAAATATCTGTGTGGCACCAGGCATTGCATTCACTTTCCTAAACCTGAGGCACCTGCTGCACTAAAGTGTCGTGCCTGAGCAAGCGAGTGGTTCCATGACATGGACAAAAACTGTTTACCTGCTCAGTCAGATGTATCTGTAAACAGCTAAAGACTGATTCAAGATCTGCACAAAAGTGAAGCTTATTCACACTATTAAATTGTCCACTGACTTCAACTTGTCTGTCTGCAGCTCCAGTCAGGGTGATCACTGCTGGCATCTTCGTAACACCCTGCCTTTAAAACAACCTCAACCATCCTCTTCCCAGAGAGGCTGGGGAAAGCTGGGAGTGGAGGGGGCAGTCACAGGGGTGCTGCAAGGCCATCAGCTGATCCGGAATACAAGCAAAGGCCATGGAAAGTGTTTCAAAACAAGTCTTTAGTTTGGTGTAACTCCCCTTCCAGTGCCTGCTGTGCTCCAGCTGACAAACCGCCTCCAATTCCCAGGTTGTGATGGGGAGCCATCACCAAGCACTCACAGAGCACTTTAATTACACCAGCAACAATCACAGATTGAAAGAATTGTAACAACCTTGGCAAGGCACACAGGAGGAAAGGATCGTCTGTACTGAAGTTTGGAAGTGGTGCACCTTGTCATGCACCCTGCTCCAGTCTTGGACTCCACAAATAGCTGTGGCAATTGGGAAATTTGTCAGTCCAAGCACTTGGCATAACTAGAAAATATGAGCTGTTTTATTCTCTCTTATGGTGCCCTCTCCCCTTAGGAGCCATGGAACAGGCAATACACATAAAATGCCTGGACCTTTTAATGTAATTATGCTTTTATGGGACTGCAACAAGTACTGGAGGAAAAAAAAAATAAAAAAAAATCACCAAGACCTGGCTGCTAATACTTACCAGTTTGCCTTTCACTCATAAGCACAAGAAGGTCATTTGTTAAATATGACCTTCACTATCTAAGGTAGCAGCTGAATAAGGCCTTTGGAGAGGATTAAATTCAAAGCAAGATACTCTCTTTATTAGAGCATATCTCCTTATTCAGATTGAGTGGTAATATAGAAAAGATCCCTATATGCAGCACAGCTCTCATCTCGAGCTCATTGCATGGAAATCAGTAGCTGTCATAGCCTCCATTCCCAGAATTTAGTTCAGCCTCTTAACAGCCCACGGTTTCAACTTGGAAATCACTGGGGTGTGGAGGGTAAGTGGGCCAACACAACCATCAATATGCAGCACACATTCTGGTAAGATCTCTTGGGGACTAGAAACTATTTGAGAAAGCATCAGGGTTAATGCTCAGGAATGCACTCAGCACCAAGCCCCTCAGAGGGCTAACCAAGCTTTGAACGTCAGTGCTGGGAAAAACATATCTGCCATGGCTCTCCAACCAAGGCAAAGGTGTGAAACTAAAGCCATGCATCACTGATTTGAATCCTCCTGAAATGAACAATCTTGTCTGACTGGAGAGCAGCACTGGGGCAGATAAGAAACTTGTCAAAGCTACCTGCAGCCAACCCACAGGTCGAAAGGTAAGAGCAATACTAAGAACATGTTTTGTTTTGTGGGAAAAGGAAAAAAATGCAATCACTGATTTATTGGGTAATCTGGGAACAGATTTATTGGGTAATCTGTCCAAGAAGGACAAGCTCTGTGAACCGAGCATCTCCAGAAAGGCATGCATTGAGAAGGAACTAGATGTCAGAAGTGGTGCAGGGAACAGTGGGATGAGCAATAAGGGATGTTAGGCTGGTCTCTAGGCTAAGGAAAAGGGAATGCCAAGGTTACAAGAGACAAGCTTGGGGCAACTTCAGGTAAGATTCTTGTATACAAGGGACCAGTTGGACATGCAAAAAAATGTTTACTGAAATGCAGCTTTGTCTGTCTTCTAATTACCTTACCTTGGATTTCTAAAATACAGCTGTAGGTGCCCCTAGTATGGTACTAACAAAAGGAGTTAGAGCTGTCCAGTCTATTGCAGGTACAGTTTATGTTCGCAGACCACCTTGCCCGGGCAGAGAAAGTAGCCAGCTCCTAACCCTTTATTTTTCTGCAAGGAGCTTTGTTCTAGTTCTTACTTGGTTCAGTGAGGGTTTCTTACAGTAGTGATATGTGCCTTCTGCTGGACATGGATCAGTGTGACAGCAGAGCTCTTGGAGGCACATAGGTTGGGCAGCTCCACCAAGGCATGTGGAGTGGAAGCTCAGACCAGCAGGGCTCAGTGAACACCCCCTCCACACACATCCCACAGCTCATTGACTGCAATGGAAACAACGATTTTATTTTCTTAAATTCTAGAGTCAACCTTCCCCATGACTGCCTCCCTTCTGTAGCCGTATTTCAGGGTGTAAACAGTGAGGTTTAACCCATGTTCTGTCTGTGACACAAGTTTGCACAAAGCTGCACACACTGCAAAACAGCACTGAATAGCCCCATTTGTGCAGGTGACAATTGGCCAGACAATGACTGGCAGTGCAAAGGTTTCCTTGACTAAGGCTGCACCCTTGACAAATTTTCTAACAATGCCATCCTGAATCTTCAGTCTTTCCCTCATGAATCACTGCTTCTGCAGCCAGACATCGATCCTAATAGTAGCCCACTGAACTTGTGTCCTCTGCCCCAAATGCCTTGGGCTACCTGTGCATTGTCCTCTGCCTCCCATGCTGCCCTGAGAGCCTTCTCAGCAACTCCGTCCAGCCTACCAGCTCCTTCTGTGCTGCCCTGGCAAAGCTTCTCACTCTTTAACTTAATCTCTCTGGAGGATCAGGGCAGTCCTTAAAGGAGTCCAGTTTAGTCACCATACTTCTACTATCCACTGATGTCTTACTTATGTAAAGCAGCTGACCTGTTAACTAGCTAAACTTGACATTTGTAACCAGAAAATGTAAAAAGCCAGCTATAAGGAAGAAACAGTAGAACCTCACCAGCAGAGGCAACCATGAATACAAGCACTGGGTTACCTTTATGTCCTATATATAGGACAATACTAGTTAACCTGACTAGTTAACAGATCTGCTGATAGGTAACAGTGGATACACACCACTGGAGCACGTGGTCACACACATCTTTCTGAATGTGCGTTATGCAGTTTGTCACGTAATGTCTTTCTTCAATCCAGATATTTGTTTCTCATATTACTCACCTACGTGCAGTCAAGAGCATTGAGAAAACCGCTCTGTGCAAGCAATGAACAAACAGGTGGGCTGGTTTTATATTTACATTTGCAAATGGATCTACCCACTGGACAAAACCTGCCTTTGGCTGCTGAAAGGGACCATGGCAGCTCTGCAAAGGTGCTGGGGTTCGTTTGCCAGGTTTGTTTTTAAGAGTCCCTGCAGCTCAAAAACCGTTCACAACAGTGACATGCGAGCCTGCAGCCACCTGAGGTGCCAGCCTCGGGGGAATTCGAGCCTGCATTCACTCGCCTGCACTATTGATCAACTTGGCAACTTCAATAAATTAAGCCCTTACTTAATTGTATCATCCCTTTTTATGCACAGTGTTATCCAGTGTAGCTTTGCTGGCAAACGACAAGATCTTTCAATACCACCCTCCAAGTAATTTATATGTAAATAATAAAAAGCGGGTCCCAACACTGCTCCCTGCAGCACTCACCAATTAATCTCCTTTTAGCTTTTTACTGCCACCCTTTGTTTCCTGCCCTTTAGCCAATTTCCAGTAGACTGTGCCAACTTTCCACTTAGTCTGTAGCTTCATATCTTTTATATTAATAACCTGTGATGCAGAGCAGTTTCACAGATGTTTTCTGAGAAATCAAAGTGCTCCTGCAAGAGCATCTACTGCATTTATTATTCTTTTTTTAATTCTCTTGTAGACATAACCTGAAGGACCTCCAGCCACTAAAGTGTGATGTTTGCTTCCTGAAACCGCCTTGACTCCCTTTGATCACACTGTACTTCTCTGTGTACTTACCTTATTTGTTCCTTTCAATGGTGTAATTCCTAAAGATTTCTCCAGAAGGCAGATGTGAAACTAAAACAGTCTCCTTGAACATATTTGTAGAGTTGTCAGAAAGATTTTATTAACATAATGGAACAAGAAAAATTCTCCTTCATTACCTTCTTATCATTTGCTGTGGTGGCTGGCTTCGGGTTCATCGCTGGCAAGGGCCAAATGCTGCCATCAGAGCCACATCTCTCCTCACCAAATGGCTGAGCTCCAGTTCAAAAAATTTCAAGATAAAATTCTGCTTTTCAGCTGCAACAAGGTAGCTCTTACTAAGTTTTGAAAAGCAGAATTTCCTGCTGAAAGCTTTCAAATTAACTGTAGCATTATGAAAAATAAATATTTAATTCCATGCCAGAGAGCCTCAGTCATGGCTTGCCTGCTTTGTGCTACTCATTATAAGAGGTTCAAATCTCTAGAGCTCACCAACCTGCAGAAGTCCTCCAAATCTGGCCTCATAACAGCTGAGCCACTGAATACTGATTACATTTGTCAGTCTTGGCTACATGACTTCTCCCGTAGCCTGGCACTCTATCAAAGTATCTTTTCACACCACCTTCAAATTACTATTATATGCCTATTTCTGGATGCGGTCTCAGAGACATTTACCTTTCCTTGAGCTAAATTTTGGTGGACATGACATACCAGAGCTTTGTCACCCTGGATGTAAATTGTTCTGAAAACTCACCACATTGCTCCTGACTTGGGAAAGGACATTGTAATTATGGCACAGAAACAGAAGCCAGAGGACTTGGATCCTCCCTCTGTCATGACTCACTGTGAGTCTTAATTTCCTGTGCCTCCCCTTTTCCAGGTCTGGAAACCACACATTGTGCTCCCCTACTCCTATATAAACAATTCGAAATCCAATGCTGCACAAGGGCCAAATATGACTGCTGCTTGATGCCACTGCCTTTGCTTCCAAGTGCCAAGCTTCCCAGATGGCAGCATAAAGATGTAGTGTCTTAATGCTGGTTTCTGTGCAAGGTGTACTGTCCTCTTATGGACAAAACATGTCTGGGAAAAACATGAGGAGTTAAAGCAGTGGAGCTCTTTCCGGGAAGAGAAGGAAAAGATGAATAAGAGAAGGAGGTGCAATGGAAAGCAACTAGGAACATACGCTACTTCCTAATAATACTCAGGGTTGGTGGTTTCTTTGCCAGTATCTCTAAATTAAGATGGTTGGTGCTCTCTCTTTCCTCCTCCCGCCCTCATACATTTCTGCTGAATTTAGCTGTGAAAGGGGTGTGGAAAAAAACCAATTTTGCTTCCCTTTCGCAAAGCAGTTAAGAGATCCTGAAACGTGGATAGCATACAAACTGGATGTCATATTCCAGAATTTGAACACATACAGACACATTCCACACAAATCAGAAAAGCCCATGAGAAGCTTTGGTTTATACACACAGACAAATACTGCAGCAGCAATTGGCAGAGATGATACTGCAGGGATGCTGTGCTGCAGCCATTATGTACCCCAGAAACACTGGGTCTCAGCATGTCAGAAAGAAAAATAAATAGGTAGAATTGCATCATTTTTCTGGCAATAAACAAATCCATCAGAGTGATGAGGCCAGAACTACTGCCTGTCTGTCTGAGGAGAACAGGAGCAGGTCTTAAGTGAGGGACACCACACATTCAGAGGGAGAGAGGGAAGGTACACGATTGATAGCAAGAAAACATGAAGAAGGGGCTGTCTGTAGATCGCCGCCGTTTCTTCAGGGCCAGAATCTCTCAGCACTGTTTTAATTTTTACTTTTACAATTGAAATTTCAAATATACTTTATATATAATAACTATACATAATTTTTATATTGCTGTTTGCAAGCACAGAGGCAAGAGGCAACCACAGTGCCACTCCATGAGTAAGGGGTGGATTGTGGTGGTGCATCCTTCCTCCCTGCCCCTCCTCAGGTTACATTATAATGTCAGAAATGCTCATTAGGCCTCAGTCTTGATGAACAGTATCAGGGCTAAGGTCCTCTTGAGCTTATCAGAAACACTGCCTGCTCCCAGAACTTACGCTGCCTAATAAGTTGCTGGTTTTTTTCAAACAGCCTTGGAAACTTATTTTTCTTGCCTGAATAACAACTCAAATGGAACAACATTATAACAAGTTACCAACCCAAAATGCAGCCAGAACAGAAAATTACTATGACCAAAGCTAGCTCTCTTGCAACCCTATAAACAGTGGTCCTCAGTGAGATCCTTTGAGCTTTCTGGGATGGCAGTGGGCTGCAATCGGCAATCTCTCTCTGAGTGGGGCCTCTCAGAGCCAGTGAACTCTCAAGTTTGCTGCACTGGAAAGACCATTGCTGAACACCAGTGACAGAGCCTGGGCTGATAATCCCACTCCTCAAGGCTCAACCCTTTGCCTGCTGAGGAGATGCAAAAGCATCCGACATGAGTACTTCCCTGAATTTAGGAATTTTTCACAGGAAAATATGTACTCTGTACATATTCCTTTGTGTCTGTGTGTGTATCAGTGTGAATATGCTGTAGCAAATGTACTATGAATGTTGCTCTCTTAGATTCTTAAGTATGTTACATTTGTATGTAAGTTAAGCCTGTGAGTTACTGTGTGCTCACAGTAAATTTTAAAGAATCTTTTGTTAAATTGTTCAAGTTAGACTATCGATTATGTGTTGTTAAATTTAAGTGTTGTTAAAACCTTTAGGCCTAAACTGTTGGTCAAGTCCAGAGCTAAGTTTGGCAAGGGGGTCCACTCTGAACCTTGTGACTCAATGGGAAGGTATTCCTTATTCCTTATTCCTTTTTATCCTTACCCTTTCTCATCCTTATCCTTTTTTGTCTCCAGCCTCCACATACGTAATTTTTAGTTGACTTTAGTTTTAGATTGACTGATTTTAGATTTTATTCCAATTTTTCGGTGTGTTTCAACCATCTAGTAAGTAGTACAGTGAACCTTGCCAATTTTGTTGCACTTTCATTTTAATATTAAACTGCTTTTGTCGATAGCTTTGCCAGCGATTCTTTGAACAACCTAAAGCACTCCTTCACAACAAACTGGTCTTAAAGATGTTCTAAGCAAGGTTAATTTAATAATTTTGTTCCTTCCTAGCAGTATGATGTCATTTGTGTGTTTTCATTCTCTCATACTGCTATAGCAAGCAATAAATTCAAGGTCAAGTACTGGGTATGTTTAAAACTTCAGCAAGCCCGCTAACAGTGGACAGTTTTCAGCATTTGGGCCATGGAAGCAAAGCTGTCATCATTTGGTTTGCCCTTGCTTAATATTTTATGAAAAATATGTGACATCTGTTCCTTGACATAGGAACAGGAATGCAGTTACAGAAGGAAAAAATAGCAAGGTTTGCATGTTCCTTGTTAACAAATACATTCAAATCCCATTGGAAGGCTTGATATCCTTCACTGCAAGGTCTCTGGTGGTCAAAATCTGGATGGAATTGCTTGTGACGAGCAATTCAAAACGAAGGAGGCATTTAAAACTACCCCTAACCTGAATACTGCATAATCTTCTCATTACACCAGCATTTGGGAATGCACACTCATTATTTGGTGTTTGCACAAAACTATCATAATGAATTTAGAACTGAAGGTTAAGGAGCAGACAGATGGAAGCATAAAGTATGCTTCCTGTGGCTCTTGGCATTTTCCTGCTTAAGAGTTCATCTGCGTAATGCAGGATACTACGCTGCCATGGAAGACATCCATCTGGAGTACACGGATTTACATCTGTGAAGGCACCATGATGTAGGCCTCGACGGGAGCTGGAGTACATGAAGGTGGGGGGAGAGATGGGTGCCTGTCACACTGAATGGCAAGGCTATGAGATAACCGTAGACCCAGGAGTAAGAAGGAATCAATGCTCTGCCAGGGATATGGAGCAACCAGAGCCAGGGCACATAGCTCGGTAACTTACAATGCTCCTACTATGTGGATGTTACTGTCATGCTGCACCTTTGGAAAGGGCAGCATGTTACCTGTACTGGACCCACAATCAGAATGGACAATTGAGAAGAACAAATAAGCACACTAAGTAAATTTATTTCCCTCTCACATATCAGACAGTTGAACCTTGGCCGTTTTACCTCAGGAGAAGAGGACAGGAAAGGTTTGATGTATATATTGGAGTCATGTACTTTCAGGTCATGGTCTCCCAGTCCTCGGGTCACTCCAATTGTTGCCATAACCCGAGCCTGGAAATAAAGAAAAGCGATGGGATCAAATCTTGTTACATGCACTGTGTCAACAGGGAAATTCCTACTCTGTAACTGCTACAGTTGGGGATGAATTCCATTTTATTTCCCAGAAACTCTAGATTCAACAGAGCTAATCAACATCAAAGCTTTTCACATTCATGTCATCTCAATTTTCCTCATTATTCCAAGCTTTGTATTCATCTACATCCCGCTCTGTGTACACCCATTTAAGACTGTGACCATCTGTAAGGGATTGGGACTGTGGAAACCTAAACCAGTCACCCCACTCTCCAGTAGTTTATGAAACGTTCCTTCAGCAAATTATACTATTAGCAAACAGATTTTATAAAGAGGGTAAGGAGCTTAATTACTCACATAAGGAATCTGTGGCATCTTCCTATTGACATATTTTTGTATATTCCCTCCCCCAAGGAAAAGTGTCAAGGGCCACCTTAAATTGCTGAACACACAGGTGACAGTGGCACTGACCATAGTGCTGTGAAGAGTCACTCTATAGCAGGTCTGCAGGTACCTCAGGTCTGCTACTTCCTCCCCCAAGCAACATGACTCGTCTCCCAAGAGGTGCTGGGCTCTATTTCATTAATGCTTCTCCAAAGACTGACCAGGCAGCTGCCTCACAGGGAGCCCTGCTCTCTGTGGCTTGCTTATCGCTTCGCCCAAAGTCTAGCTTAGCCACAGCAGCTTCTGAACAAGGGTGTTCACAGCACCAATAGCAGCAAGCAACGGACTCGAAATCATTTTGCCTCACTAAATCCTGGCTCCATAAGGCAATAAGAAAGTAAATTAAAAAGATGTGCGTGAAACATTTTGCAAATAATTATAAACCTAACCAAATTCAGAGATAAGCTGCAGGTCTGAACCTATAAAACTTAGACTAATTTTGAAGAATGTCTATCCATGAATTAAGAATCTAATGCAGCAGGAGAGCACTATTTAGAAACACAGCAAGCATACAAAAATTAGCAAACTGACACCACTGCACCCTTATATTGATCCTATTGCTGCATCCAGCTAAGCTTGCTAGGACCAGCACTAATGATCTCACTGTTCTTAATCACAGAGCAGGAAACAAAGCATACCTAAACGGAACAGCGTTTCTCCCTTTCAAGAAAAACCAGCAACCTTCATGTATCAGAAAAATTCAACAGTGAGTTCCATGTGCACTAGCTGAAGAAGGAGTGTTGTACTTTACAAATCCTGCCCTGATCCCTCCCCTTCCTAAATTAGAGTTTTGCATCTCAAGCACTATTAAATATCTTCCTGCTTTGTTTCAGCAAACATAAGGTATGTCGCTATCTTCATCCAGCCTAGTTATTTTTACAATGAAACAGGAACATTTTAAGTCAATTATTAAGACAATCTCATTGCAGCCTACTTACAATGAGAGAAAAACAAAAGCAAACTGACAACAAATGACTGTTTGCTATAAAATTGCTTTTTAGTATGTTGAGCTCTCCCTGCCGCCCCCAGACATGAAACTGATTTATGAGAGAATCAAAATATTCTTTAAACCTGTCAAAACAATAAAATAAAGAGATACTGAGTGGAAAACACTGGACTGCCACAGGCTAAACTGAGTGGTAAACAGCACAGAATTCCTTCTTCCTTTGGTCTGAGGAAAGCAAACATGCCCACCTTCTTGCCTTCTCCATATATAAGGGGAAACTTCAAGTCATCTTCCTCAATGGTTTTGTATGCCCTGTGGGGGGAGGACAAACAACACTTATAAAGCTTGCACTCAATTAGTGACCCAGCGCCCTGAAACAAGCAGCTGTGATTTAAAAAAGAAAAAAAAAATCATTATTTTTCCTAGGGACTCTGTCTTTGAGCCAAGTTGTAAATTTCTTTTTCTGCAGAAAGGTTTTCTGTAAATAACTATCCATTTCACCTAAAGGAAAAGTGAAGATGGAGAAATATCTAACATACCAGGCTGCTCCTATTGCTTGCAAAGAAAGAAGTGGACTGCAATAACATCCTAATGAGGTAAGATATGGTTGGATATGGTAGCAGCTATACCATAATACAGTGTCATAAATAAACCAACTCCAACCAACCAACCAACCAACCAACCAACCAACCAAAACAAACAAAACAACCCCAAACCCATCAAGAAACTAATCAATGCCTATATTCACACTGTTAACGTGAAACGGTGAGCAACAACAGGACATGTACACAGTCATGGTGTGAAGCAGCTTTCTATCCTGTTCTCATCTTCCAGGACCACTTAAACCGAGACAAGCTTCATGTGCTGAAGAGTCTTAGGATATTTAGTGCTCATTTGACCTTGACTGCAAGGTTGTCAGAGGTTTCACATTTCACAGCAGCTTTCTCATGGGCAAGAGACAAGAGAAGTAAATGCTCATGCTCTGATTCTGTTTACTGCATACCTGCATACTTTACCTTTTACACATCCAGCTGTTGACACTGATGAGGTGAGAAGGTTAGCAATTTTGCCAGTGAGAAAAAAAAAAAAAGATGACAGCCACTCTCATAAGCTGTAGAGTCCTGTGGTTTATGTAACACATACCTGAGCTGAGGTACTGGGGTGCCTCCTTCATGAAAGCACATCACCCCAGGGGGGCACGCTTTCCTTCATAGGACAAAATTGTCCCTCCTCAGCCTTTCCCTGTATGTTGTGCTTCCCTCCTGGCTCATCCATGCCCAAAGCCCCTGGGGCGATACCAAAATCATCCCCAGTGCAGGAGCAAGTGCTCTCCACAGAAGTGGAAGGGACTTGTGAGAGGAGGGAAGGTGCTGTGGCAGGTTCCCTGCCAACACTTCCAACCCCTGCTGTGTAGCTCCCTAGCTCTCCAGGCTGGTTGCTTGAGCTCTGGGGAGTCACATTTGATCAGGTTTAAGCAATGTTAAGACCATGACATAAACCAGCAGGAAATTAAAAATTAAGGGTGAAATCCTATATTGTAATTGAACTGTCCCCTCCTTCACCAAAATATGGCATATCCCTGTGATCAATAAATGGTGCTGTACTACACAGCTGTACATGCTGCATCACCCAGGCAAGCCTCGGGCTTAACGAGACAGCACAGACATTTAAGCCCTACCTTTACATTTCCCAGTAATCACAGGAAGGCTCATATTAGGGTTTTGGGCATGAGAGGAGGGGCAAGAAAAAAGGGAAGAGCAACCAAAATACATAGAAGAAACAGTAGTGGAGGACTCTCCTTCCATACTACAAAACATAACTATGTACAAAACCCCAAAACAAAACCAGGTGAGGTTTGCAAAACACAGTGGGTGCTTCATGGGAGATCATGTAGTTAAGAATATTTTAGTATATAACCATAACACCTGGGCATCTCTACAAAACACAATACAGTGAAGGCATTTAAATGGCAATTTGCACTGGAGACGGCAAATAAATTAGCTCTTAAACCAAACAAAGAGGAACAAAACACAACAAGTAGCCAACATGATAATACTTCCCTGATGTTTAAATCCTGGAATAGCATTTTATTGGGAAGGATGAGTCAGTCATGGACTCTGCTCTTGTTCCTTCCTTTATTTTCAAGAGGGAATAGCTAACATCTCTGCCTCACTGACTAACTTGAATACCCTTGTTTGAATGTGGAGCAAAAATTTTACTATCCCTGACTACTCATGTTCCAAAGCTTCCAGCTGGACCTACAGGGCAAGGAGCCCTGACAAAACCTCCTTGAGGAGTCTGAACTATTCCTTGCATAGAGCCAGATGTGCTCTGACACCAAGAAAAAGAATATCAGCTGAGTCTGTTTTGGGCATCAGAGACAAACAACTAATTAAACCAGAAGCCCGAGAAGACAACCATTCCTACTGGATTTTCAAATTTTGTACATATTTGTTAAAGTATGAAACAAAACTAAGATGATGTGATTTAACTATATGCAGCCCCCTTTTTAAAGGAAAAATACACCTATTCTTTACCAAAAAACTATATTATCTGCAAGATAACTACAAATACTTAAGATCAAAGCCCTCACTTTACACTGCCCTGTAAGTAGCCAAAAACATAGACCAAATTTATTTACCTCTCTCCCCTTCTTCCTTACGTTCTCCTGCATAACACCTCACAGCGACTGCACTTCAGGAAGAAGGAAAAGTATCATTTAGGCTGGTGTCCTTCAAAGGAATGGTCCCCACTGCTGAGTCTAGCATCTTTTATGGAACCATTATAAGGAGCACTGACTCTAGGGCCTTCAACTGTGACACAATGGTGCAAGCACGCTGGAAGAGGCCTTGTTGCAAGGGCTGCAGCTAACTTGTTCCATCAGGAGATTAGGAAGAGCAGCTGGCTAGCCTGTGACCTCCTGAAGCTATGCATCTAGGTGAGGGAGGTGCAGAGAGCTACAGTGATTTGTTTTGTGGTTTCTCACAGGAAGTCACCTCTTGGGCTCAAAACTTGGGTGTCAAACTCAACTCAAACATGTTTTTCTGTTGATGTTGCTATTGCCTGAAAAATTATTAGCACTGAAGAAACAATGCTCAGAACTGCAACTACAGCAGCAGAGCTGGCACAGACACACTGAAAAGCAACTGGAGACACACTCCAAAAGTACCCTTGTCCTGCATTACTAGAGAAACAGAATTAATAATATACGAGTGTGTGGTTTGCTGCAAGAGAAGGATGAAGGACAGCTTTTCAGCTAGCAGCTCAGCAGCTGCACAGGGGAGATGGAAGGAAGGAAGCTATGAAGTTCATTTTAATTTATGCCCTGTGAAACCTCCTGTACTTTGTGAGTGGGTTTATTTCACACAGGCTACAACCTTCTGGACTATTTCCCTTGATTTTATGTGATATAGTTGCATTTATACCTTCATGTGCTGTAGGTATATCAAAGACAGACACACAGAGAACCTGAGGGGATGGTTTGGCTTTCTAAGTGCCTACATGGCCTTATTCAGCCCTCTGTGTAATTCAAGCTAGCTCACTGTTCTAAAAACACAATGTTGCAACCCTCCACTCTCCCTTATCTTCATGGTCCACACCCCAGGAGGTTTCAGTGGCCACCGGGGCATGACATGAAAGGTTATAAAGACAACTCAATGCTATTGCTTCCTGCTCTGAATAAGCCTAAATATTGTTAAGTGCTTCTGCCACGTAAACCTCTATTTTTCCAAATGGAAAAGCAGGGGTAGCAGAGGGGGCAGTAGAAAAGGCAAGCTTCTACCCAGCTGAATCTAGCTGTATTTTTTTCAGTTAACTTCATTTCTTCTCTCCATTTCAAAAGAATTATGAAATGTTACTGCTGTCCAAAAATACTGAACTAGGGCTTGACATATGTACCACCCACAAAGTTACATTTGGACTCAGGATCAACATTTTGGAAAACCGGGCCAAATCGCACCAGGAGCCAAAAGAGATGTCAGAACAAAAGAACTAGGACTGACATGATGTTACTCATATGCTAACTGGAATCTGCTCTAAATGCATGGTGAAAAAAATCACCAGAAGCTGCTAAATGCACAACACAATCTATGGAAGAAGTTTCTTACAGTGCTGAAGTCATTAGCAGTGCTTTAGGCACTCTTTAAATAAAAGATTATCAAAGTTACCTGCATATTGCTGGGTCACAACTTGAAAAACCAGTAAGCTCCCACATGCAGATTTCAGAACCAAAATTCTAGGTAATATCTTACATGTTATGAGTTCTCCTGTCATGAAATTTATTCTTAACATTTACCTTCTGAAAGGACATATAAATTCTCATAAGAGTAGAAGTTGTTGATGACCCAAACCCAAATCCATACTATATTTTATTTCACAGCAAACTGTGTAGGGTTACTGGTCATGAAAAGTATTGCATTGGCATTCCCACACACAACAGATGGTGGTGAAAAGACAATCTACCCCTGACCTGGAAGGTTCAGTTCTGTGCACAACAGGGGAATCCAGACTCTGTGCTCTGCTTTTCCATGGCACTTGGCTTTAGAAAGTTTGCCTGTGTTTCACATCTCCGCTAGTGACACCTGACAGTAAACTGAGAATTAAATCTAAGGAAGAGCAAAAAAAAAAAAAATCAACATCAAAGGGCTTTAGCTTGAAGCACAGAATAAACCCACTTGTGGCAAGTAAGCAAGAGAAAGTACTACTGCTTCAGAAACATCCTAGTTCATAGAGTACAAGGATAAAAGAATCTCTCAGACAGTTTGTAGATTTCGTGTATTTCTAGCACCACTTTGCTACCTCTGTAAAAAACCCCAAACCTAGGACCACCCCCAAACATCCTCCACCTGACCCCACTCCCCCCTCACCCAAAAAAACCCAGCTCACAACAAAACTACCCTAACTATCCAAAAACCTCCTCCCCAAGCTCAACTTTCTTTGGTCATATCAACAGAAAACCAGGTTTTAGTCCTCAAACAACAAAAAACTTGATAGAAACTCTTTCATTTTTCCCCCTCCCACACAAGGAATCTGGATTGGAACTCACCCTTTGGATAACAGAGCTTAAATCACTAGCCCAAAAGGAACTGTTATCTGTACTGTCTATTGAACTATGGGCATCAAACTAGTGTAGTGCTTACTATCAAGAAGAAAAGATGTGTAGTGCAGGTTAGGCACAGAGCCACTGAAAATTATGCAATTTATGTCTCAACTCAGCCATAATCTTAAAAAATATCATTATGCATGTGCTTCTGCAGAGTCAGGATCTCTAAATCCATACAGCACTGTCTGATTCTAAGTACCCTCTAGGTAGGTTAGCTCTAATGGTCCAGCATCTCAGTATCTTTCCCCTATTGCTCTTCTGACGCATAGTTTAATGAAGCAAAATTACAATAAACAAGATAAGAAAAGAACACAAACTATAGCAATGTTTGTTAAGAGAAAAGATGATGGCAAACCCAAATCAGTTAAAGACCGATGCGCATGCACATGTGCACAAAACAGTTTTTAACGGAAGATCTACTCTAAACCAAGATACTCTCATAGGGCTTCTTTCAAGTAAAAAAGAAGACATACAAGTTTTAAAACACACATTATTCCCCAAAAAATTCAGAAACCCCTTCTTATGAACCTGAAACTGTAAAATGCTTCATTTTGCAAATCCCAGTTCCGTCTACCCACCTACAAATTAAAAAAAAAAATAATAAAAAAATTAAAGTATCTCAGCATGACTCATACACACATATGATCTCTGGCTTTGTCAAATCAGACTGGTACGTGAGCTCTGGAGCCTTCATTGTTGTGTACAGTTGTAAGATGGAGTCTGTATTTCAGAGAGCACCAGCACCGTGTATTCCTGTGGAAGTAATTCCTAAGCAAAACAAACTATCCATCTTGGTCAGCCCATTTTAAAGATTCAAGCACCAGAATCTTTTCTCAGGCGCTTCCTAGAGGGTGGCTGATTTTTTAGTCCACTCACCTCTAATGAAGCATTACAAGAAAGTGGTAGAGGAAAAGTCAGGGATAGGATGGCCAAGGATCTCAAGCATCTATAGAGATCCTTGCCCCAAAAAAAGACAAATCAGGAAAAAAAATTAACTGAGAGTATTTAAAAAGCACTGTCCCTTGCTGCTTTTGTGCTTAGGAGGCTGGGAGGGACAGAGCAAGTGCTTTCATTCACTGCTTGTGACCCGTTGAGCTTCCACTACTGAGTAACAGAAATTGTGTGCAGATACTACAGCATCACATCAAGCAGGTCCACCTTCTGCCACAGTCTCTTGAGTGATTCTTAAAATTTACTTCATTTCTTCTACTTTTAGAAGACAAACAGGAAAGTTTGTTAGCAATTTACTCTGGAAACAGAGGGGTAAGGCAAGTGGGCTGTTAACACCTTATGGGTTTAATGCATTTGCTGGAGAGAAAACCTGTTTGTAAATTTGTATTTTGCTGCATTTCTTGTGAAAAGGATGTGGTGAGGTAGATGGGAAAAAGGCTGCATATTAAACTCAGTGCCTGCTCCACATTTGCAAGCTGTGATCCTCCAGAAGCAAAGGAGATTGTTATTAAGGAGGAATCATGAAGCAAATTCTTCTTGGAAAGATAGCTGCAGTGTAGGATGGGGCAGGCAGTGAGACACAGCAAGCAGAGACTTCATCATCCCACAGCAGTGCTGGAAACTCCTCTGAGGAGCACAGGGCCTCCTCACAGCCAGAAGCAGAGCTATAAATCAATCTTGGGTGACAAGGGAAAGAATGAAGACTTCCTAAGGACTCAGATGAGGCTATGTCAAATTTGTGCAGATGAGGAAGCCAGAGAAAGCAGGAGCAGGGGAAAGAGAATTCACCTTACCAGGAGGAAGAGTTGTTTTTGCTTGGGCTTTCAGAGTGAAGATTACCTCATTTCAGTTTAGTTTCCTTTAGATAAAATAGACTGGGGGCCTTTTGTCTGCCCTTGCATATGTGGCACCTGATCTCGTGCCAAGGCTAAGTCCGAGCAGAGACACACAGCTGTGCAGGGACAGGTCTTAGATGCACTGTTTCAAAAGGAGATGCTCTTGCAGGACATGACTCACTTGGCCCCAGAGAGGCTATTTACAAAGAGCTTTACTCCAGACTTAAGTTTTCTCTTTTGTTACAGCACTATAACTTTCCTGTTTCTGCTTTCTCCTGCCCCAAAGACACTGACTCAGCTCCTGTGGCATGTGCACACTTGGGGGAAAGAGCCATTTGTCACTGTCAGGAGACGTGCAGTACACAGCAGGTCAGCTCTCACCTCCTGCTGCTCCTGCAGCAAGGGCTGCAAATCTTGAAAAGATGCATAACATGCACATTGCAAACAGCCATTCATCATCACAGAGCTGTGCCCCAGACACTCAGGCACAACCCAGCAAGCTGCTCTAGTTGTGTGCACCAAAGAGGCATGTCCCCTCCCACTCCTGGCTATCTCGCAATGAGAAACAAGAACAGAGACACAAAAACCAAGGCAAGTGGCTGTGGATGGTATCTGCTGCAAAAATTTTATCTTCTCTCTCTCTCTTCCAGAAAGGCCCAGTGCTGCAAAGGTGTCCCATAATCATTAAATTATGAAAATGTAAGTTGCTGGAAGAAAATTAATACCAGGCATGACTGGGGAAAAGGTTGCTTTCTCGTGAAGTAATTATGAAATTAAAATCTGATCTCTCCCTGGCGATTGTACAAAGGATACGGCTGAGGTCTTGAACACAACAATACAGCGAGGATTTCAGCAGAAGGTTTCACTAGACAAAAAAGCTCAATTAAAAAAAAGGGGGGGATGGACGACTTTTTGTAAATTACATGAATTTGGCTAAAAGGCTCAATCAAGCAGGTTTGCAGACTTCCAATTACTTTTTACAAGTTGGAATCAAGCTGTTAGGAAATACAGCTTATCTGAATAAGACTAATAATGCTAAGCTAATTAGACCCACAGGCATTAGCCAGCAGATAAATTCAGGCCAAAAAGAGGGACACTGTCACTTTAAATACTGCCTTGGGATCAGTGGAAAAGCTAATGAGGAATGTCAGTTGGGGCTGTTTTATTAGGTGGTTCTCCAGAGACTGTAGCCTGAGGTTTCTGAAGCAGGGCTTCTGTGCTTGATTCAATAAATCAATTTATATTAAAGGAGGGTGCAGCACAGACGCCAGCTCCATAAAGCATTTCTGTGGCATTTCTCAACCTGCTCAGGCACTCCTTGGGCAGGCTACCTGAATGTGCTGCCAAAGGACATTGAGCTCAGCAATAAAGATAGTGGCCACATTAGCAATATTTGTTCAAATCAGCTGACACATTACCAAGCAAAACATGCACATTGGCTCTCATCAGGGTATTCTGGATCCCCAATAAGTGATTAATGAGAGCCTGGTTTTTGTGAGCCAGAGTTTGAACCGCAGACGGCAAGACAGACTGCACAATGAAAGCAAAAGGCATCCATCCCAAACAAAATAAAACGGCTTGAAAAGTGAAGTTGCTTTTTTAATCAGATGCTTAGAGGCTGAAAGACATTCCCTGTTGGAAAGAAAAAGGCGAGCACAGAGCAGGTTGGCAGCTTTCCAGGCAGTGGACAATATTGACTCTAGAATAAAATGGGTTTTGCTTAGTGCTTGCCTCAGGGCACCAGCTTCCCTGCTTTGGAATAAATCATGCGGGCGGGTGATTCCCCAGCACCGGCTGACCCTCGGGTGGGAAACCCCATGTGCTACAGCACCCCCTCACCAGACACAGGAACATGGAGCTGGCAAGGGCTCTGCTGCTGCTGAAAAGACAGTGCACTCAGAGGCAGTGCCCAATTCCCCTGCTCGCTTCTGCCTTGGGCTTTAGCCCATGGTGTGGTGGGCACTACACCAGCTCAGACAATTTCTGATGGGGTGCAGCTCAACTCTGTGTGATCCCAGAGGGCAAAGGAAGCCACCAACAAATAAGGTCAAAAATGGACTTATTATCCAGGGCTTTTTTGCCACGCTAAAATCAAGTCAAAAAGCTCAAGCCGTGATCTGGAAACAAACATTTAAAGAACTCCACGTCAGTGCAAGCAGTAGAAAGGCTACTGTTTTTGTTCCAAGGAGGAGCAAAAAAACTAACTTTGAAACCACCAAAGTTGATGCCAGTTGGTAGTGCATTCTGGATGCCTTTAGTTAAGTGCAGCACTGAATGACTCCTCCAGCCCCGTGTAAGGCTGAGAGGGGAACTCTGGAAGGAGCCACAGCCGAGCCACAGCCAGACAGAAAACCAGGTTTTGGGAAGGTGTCTAGGATCTAGTCAAAGCAAAATACTTCAAAATTGCTCACACTGGATTTATCCACAAGTGAAGAAAATGTGACCAACTGTGTCTTAACTTTTAAATAAAAGGCAGAGATAGAGAGCACTAATTCTGTGCAGTCCTTTAAAGGAGCAGTTATCATCAGGTCTGCTGTTTTCTCGCCATATATTTCTACCTCAGGTTACTCGCCCCCCCCTTTTTAGCACTAGCCACCCTCTGCTTACATGGCCTCTAAGTCTTCCCTGATACTTCTGTTGCCAGGACTTGCCAAAGTCACCAGGACACTTCCCTCTGATACAAGTTTAACCTCTGCAAGCCATGGGCCTGAAAACCCCAGCCCAGAGACCCAGCTGTGAAATACTCTCAGTAACACAGATGTCTGCCAGCAAATTATGGCTTGAGACAGCTCGGAGGCTTGTGCAGCAGGAGACGCTGCTCTTAAGATGCCTTGCCAGCTGCAGTACATGTTTTGCAATGGTTGTTCAACCACAATGCAGATGGGGTGCAGGAGACGCAGCATTCAGCTCCCACCAAAATGGGATTTATTTTAGATATATTTAATACAGCATTATTTCTCATCGCAACTGCCACCGCAGGGAGAGGAGAAAGGGTAGGAGAGCTGGAGTGAGAAGGGAAAGGCTAGTCTCAAAGCAGTTACAGGCGGCCTGGACCAGTAATGCAGTACACATTGCTGGATCAGTGGTTGTCCTAATGCTGTGGGGAAACTTGGCAGCTCTGCTACCACTGTGGGCTGTGGAGACAAAGCCAGTGTGGAAATTTCACATGAAAAAAAAAGAAAGAAAAAGCAGAAAGAAAAAATAAAGGGCCAAATGCATCATGACAGACCCAAAGACAATAACCTTTTGTAATCCAAACAAGCTGGTCAAGCCAAGCCATTGTTGAGAATCTGAAAAGCTCCAGAGCAAAGGAGGAGGATAAAAATGAAGAAAAAAAATCATACAGCTTCTAATAGAAAACACAGATAGTATCCTGAATTGTAAAATAAAACAGTTCATTTTCCTGAGGAAACATCAGACCAGAGAGTGTTTTACATTCTCTCACTCAAGGATTCAGTAATTAAGTGTAAGAGTGGCTGTTTCTTCCTAACATCACCTGCATCTCTCCACATGTATGTGCAGATGTCAACACACAGTGAGGTCAATGAGCAAAAAAAAATTCAGACAACTGATCATCTGCATTGTATGTGATAAAAGTTCAGCAGTGTTTTAGTGGATCAAGCTCTGGCTGGCCAAAGCTCCATCTGACATTTTCTAGAAAAGGAATATATATGCTAATTTATTCTCCGTGGTAGATAGTGTCCTTAGAAACAAATGCAAAACAGACTTGTCCTTGGCCACTTTGTTCAGTTAAATCCATGAATTAGAAAGGGAAGAAAAGAGAAGCAAAACACTTGAAGTGGAAAACAACCAGTAGGAAACCCCAGCCACCCCAAACATTCACCTCTGAGGGCCCATTAAACTGGAACTCTAATGTCTTGTCCACAATCTCAATCATTAAAATTGACCCAGACTTTTAGATGAATAGTAACTGGCTGCTTCTCCTCTGCTTAAGAGATCACTGTACACAATTCAGTGTAATAGAAATATGTTGGGCAAATACCTTGCAAAAAGAAATAGATCCTTATTTAGAAGGGCTCTGATTTAGACAAATGTATGGCAATAGAGCAATTCCCTCATCATTTTATTGTCCTGAGGCAACCAAACAAAGAGGTAACTGATGCCCTAGCTGTGAGATATGGAGCAGTTAAAAGATTCCAATTCTTTTATTCAGGAAAAAAATGTAGCCCCCATTTTCCACTTCCAGCCAGAAGTCAAAAGGAACAGCAGGGAGAGAGAGCCTCATCACAGTCTCCACATGCTTTTGCTTGGCACAGACCACCTATTTCTGGGACAATACTGCAATGAATTCAGACTTAAATTTTCAAGTCATAGTGCAAGCATTTATTCCAGAATAACTGCTTGCAGCTAAGCACATTTGTATTCAATTGGTGACAATTGCTGCACTGACCATATTAGAATCTGTAACTGGATCAACATGTGTCCTACACTTCAGGAAATTCATAAAAAACAACAGGAAAGAACTGTCTTCTCCTACCCACTATATGCTAGAGTTAAGAGAGTTCACACACCAGCACTGGAAAACAATACTCTAAATCAGATCTTCCAGTTCAACTTACTAACGCTCTTCTACCTTACTCCTTATTCTACATTTAAAATTTGAGTTTCTTCTTATCTGTCTCCTTCTAATGCCAAACATTATTAGCTATGCAATAACCATTTTGAATATGCTGAAGTGCTATGCATAGATTCACAAATGAAGTAGAAACTGATATAAGGAATTATTTCTTCTCCTAATTTTTAACCTTTCCATTTTAACCATTCTGTATGAATCCCAACATTCTGCTGGTGATTTGGTCTGGAAAAATCATGGTAGTAAGCACACCGAGCTTCTTGACATGGCTCTCATGGTTCATTTGGAACCTCTAGTGTGCACAAACATCTTTTTCCTCTTTGTGCTTTACTTTGTATTTATCCCCACCAAGTTTGATCACTGTGATGTCCACCCACGTAAATCACTTAATTCTTTCCAGTTCCTCATGGTCCTTCTTGTTTAATAGGAAAAGGGCTGTGGTGTTACCTGCCACTGCTGCAGCTTTACCATTCTAGACTCATTTCTTTTCCAGACCAGTAGCCAACTGGGAAAATGCAAAACAACTCCCATATCTCTGAAGAAACCCTCTTTGCCTTCCAACTATGATAAAAGAAATCTGTTCTTACCCTCCTCTCAGGAAGTTCCTGGCCCATTATACTTCTGTAGCTCTCCCCCAGACTAGAAGGCTACACTTCATTGCTATTTTTTTTTTTTCCCCAATAGCATGTCACAGCTTGAAAAAGAACTTTTGGAAGTCTACACGAAACCATTCTTTATTGATGCCTCCAGAGACATCAGGGAGTTTAACAAAAACCCTCCTTTTGCAGAAATTGGGAGAGTGTCTCATGATGTTCCAAATGTTTTGCAGTCTAAGTCCTCAGTTAATTCAATGTTCTCATTCTGTTCCTATTCTTTTTTTCATGCCTGTAGCCTTTTTAAAATGTGAAGTCATCATTCCCAGGGTGAGACTGCATATTCTACTAGCAGCTGTTCAAGATGAGAGACAATGATGGTTATTCCCAGATTTACATGTTCTGCACAAACACTCCAGATAATATTAAACTTAGATCATTATTCTGCCATTAAAACATCATTATATTTATGGTCTATAAAGTATGGGACAAATCGGAAGTGATGTGGAGCTGTTGTTGCCAGTGAGCATCCAAGTTTCCAAACCTACAAGAATTCAGGCTTTATTTTTTAACCCCCTCTATTCTTTCTCTTCCTCAAAGGACATTTACTACAGAGACTAAAACACAACATCACGGAAATGAAGACCATTCGCATATATTGGGCTTTTGCCTTTATAGGTCACACACAGAACTCACAACAGCAAAGATTAGGGCTTCTCCAAATGAGTGGGAGTCACTTGAGAAGGAGCCTCTTAAACCAATAAAAAACAATGAAGATGTTTAGCCAGAGACAAAAAAAAAATAAATCATCATTCTTTCTGTCTTCACTTCTTTAAGTCAATGTTGTTCATTCAAACCTTTTCATTTTGGGCTGGTTATGACTTTTGTTCAGATAAGCCCATCTCTAAAACAATTCTTCAAGGAATTACCCAAATCAGGGGCCAGCTGCACTGGAGTATGGGAGGCAACTCTTCCCTTCTGCAAGCATTCCTCAGCATGCAAAGGCATCACAGCCCAGATTCTGATCCAAAATTTACAAAGAGCTACTTCCAAGATAGGAAAATTGTTTAGCTTTCAGAAACATTCCCTGGCATTCCCCTTTATGTGTTTGCTCTGCTTTGAGTACTCCCACATTAAAACGAAACAACGTCCTGGCTCTGGGGGAAGGTCAACTTATTTAAAACATTAACTTCTAAAAGAAAGATACATCTGAAAGAAGGAAATGCCTTTTCTTTTAGTATGCAGGGGTGCACCTCCATGTTTGACCAGTTTACACTAATCAAAGTCAAAGCAGGCACTGGTTAGGGAGAAGGCTGACTCCATGCCGAGAAGGACACATTCTTACCAGCCAGTCATGTTGAAGTCACGGTAGAGCATCCTCTTTCCAACTTCCTTGCGCTGCACCCTCCGTGGAAACTCTAAATGCGTGAATTCATTTCCCAGCAAGTGGGGCTGCATGTAAGCCTGTGGGCAGAAATTAAACCACAGATACCACATAAAAAAAGACATTATCTATTTTTAATGAGGTAGCATTACCATCCCTTCCCGCTCCCTTCCCACACAAATTCCAACCCTTCCTCCACCCTTCTTTTTAAATAAGGAAGATGATGTGCTCCATTTCAGCAAACAATGTGCATATACACCAGTTCTGACCCTGCCTGGTGTCCAGCAGCAGCCTTATAGGGAGCAGTCCTCTTGCCCTCAAAATCATTCACTTCTCCCTGCTCCTCAAAATTTGGGATCTCTACAGTACACTTCATCTACTGACCCTGAAGGAGTCTGCAGGGCTTTGTAAAACAGAACATATTTCCTTTTGTATGTCATCAACCTGAGAGAATGAAATGATCAAATATAAAGCCATGGAGCAAGCAGAGACTTGGAGGAGTGCATGTGGAGTGAAGCTGAAGCTTTTTGACTCCCAGTTCAGCTATGCCAACAACACACACAATCCACAATACTACCACACTTTAACTGTCACCACCTCAAGAAAAACATCCTCTTTTACCTGCTCAGTGTGCTGCACCCCATCACACATGATACTGCAAATAATCACAAGCTGCAGAGCAATTTATTGTCTTGTTTCTAAAAACTATTTCCTTCATGCAAAATAGACTTTAAGAAAAGCAGCAGCAGTTTTGTGTCACAACCGCAATTAGTGTCTTTGATGGTTTTAATGTTCCAGTGCTGTTGCTTTACATTCTGGTGTACTGCTCTTCAGATGCTGGGAGGCCTCTTTGCCAGAGTCATGCCTAAGGCTCATGTTTTCCAGAGCTGACCATATTGAAGAGCATCTCGAGGCAATTCGTCCACTGTCTGAATTTTTGGATTGAATTTATACACATATCACTCAACACAATAGGTTAATTCTAAACATACTCTGTTTCTTGTTTCTGAAATAAACCTCACTCCTTTTTCTTTAATACTTTCATAAAAAAGCCTTTCTCCCTCCTCGAAGTCGCATTGTGAGGAAGCTCTTGTGAAGACACAGTCAAATTGGCTAGGGAACTGAAAAAGTTGCATTTCTTAACTTTTTTGCAGGTAATTCCTTATCCAGCCAGTTAAGGCAATAAAGTCTGTCTTATCTTCAGCAGCAGTTGCCATCAAGGCAAGTGAAATGAGCTGGGTTTAGTTTGTGGGTTTGTCATAAATCCAGTGCTCATCAAAGGTGAGCAGCAGGAAGCAGTGGAAGCCCTTATTGATCTACCTGGCATCTATCATGCAGATAGTTCACAATAAAATATTTCCTGCACTTAAGGGCTGAGCCTGCTTCCACTCACTGGATCAGGCTCAACACATCACAATACTAACCTTCTATCAGCTTGTCCCTGTCCCTGTCACCAGACATCCTTCCAGAAAACACCTCGAGCTCAGCTGAAATGGGACTGAGAGAGATTGCTGTGTATAACCAACAAGATTGGATTCTGCTTTCAAGAGGTGGCCTTCAAGCATGCAAGTGTGATCTTGACATTGTGATCCTTTTCCAGAGCAGGAGCACCAAGAAGTTCTCTACGTACAGTTAAGGAAAATACATTTTTTTTCCTGCAGTCTACAGTCAGCCTAGGTCCCCTTCTCCACCCAAACTGTTTTCAAGGATCCTCTAATTGGATCACTGTTCCTCATTAGAAAAGTGGTTCAGAAGCACTAATGACTTTTGAGAGGTCCAGCAGTATTAGTCCACATGAGGCTTTTCATATTTTCAGAACTCTGGACTCTCTATTTAAAAGTACATGTAAGTTTTTTATTTTATTTATTTTTCCTCCAGTTGCAAAAAAGATGGAACACTCCTAATGATTTGATGCATCGCAACACATGAATGATATTTGTTGTGTGTATGACAACAAAGAAGTGGATGTTTTTGGTATTTTTTTAATTCTTTCTAGTTTATGATATTGTAAACAATGAAGTGCAATTCAGTTGCTTTGAAAGTGCAATTCAGTTCACTTTTAAAAATGCACAGCCTGTCTTAATTAAAACATTACAAACCACTTCTAGCTAAAGACTACTTTTGCCTGCCTACAAAATGAGAAGTCTTATTTAAGGAAAAAAACCTTAATAGACATCAAAATGAAGTTATCTAAACTTTAGATTGTGAGATTACTTACTAGTCTGAATCACAGGTCCAGAAGAAAAACAATACAGGTTTTTAGCATTTTTCCACTTGAAAACAAGAATTTCCTTTATTGAAAAGGTAAAGTGATGGGGAGAGACTGCATTTCATAAAGATTTACTCAGATGGAAAGTCTGAGGTCACAACTGAAATAAGATTAATAAAGCTGGCAGTTACCAGTGGACTGCTAATGTTCAAATAAGATTTCTCTTCCACAGCCAAGCCTCAATGCTTGACTTACAATCTAGGGATCTTAACTCGATTCTAATATTTTTGGCGCCAGTGAAACAGAGGGAAAAGAAAAATTTGGAAGTTTCTGGTGTCTGCGATCTGAATTCTTATGTGAAGAAATGGTGATTTTGTTAGGCTTTGCTTTATTTCTTAATTCTCCATGTTTTTTACCCTTTTTTTGAAGTTATTTTTGATGCTTCACTGGTAATTCTACAGAGAGAAGAATGTTCTATTATAAAATTCAGCTGTGACTTCCAGTTGGTTTTGTTGAGAACTGTTCTCCATTTACTATGAGGCAAGACTCTTCTACACCTCAACCAAACCATGCTGGGCAGCAGAACTAGAAAATAAATAAAAAGCAACACTTTAAAAACCTACAGATCTTTCAAGAAGATATACAAGTAGACAACACAAAATTCCCTCAAGTGATCAAATGAGAAATATAAATGGTAAGTGAAATAGCAGAATTTCACCTGTGATGAGGTACCATATTTTCCATGTTTTAATTTGTTAAGTCTCAATTTGCAAGAATCCCAGATCAGAAACACCACCCAGAGAACTTAAACTTTAATAAAAAGAGTGACTATCAAACACCTCCTTTATGAGCTAGGTTCAGACAACATTGTTATTCTGTGTTACGGAATGGGAACATTTTCCGTATTTTCTCTTTCAGAAGCTATTGCAGCTTTTTGGCATAAATCTGGCATAGCCTGTACCATGTGTTTTTGGTACTCTGGCATTTTATGGTGTATTTTGTGGCTGGATGTACTACGCTCAACATTAGTTGTTTAAAATGGATTTCGCTCAAGGAAATATTAGCCACGGTTCTTTAAAAAGGTCATTTGCTTCCTGCTGTGTTTCCTGGTGATCAGAAAAGCAAACATGAAATTAAGATAAACTCAGACTTGCACACTAGCTGTCAGTGAATTAGATTGCAGGAAACACAGCATGTATCTTTTTTTACCTCAATAAGGCCTGCTGATGTCTTTCCCAGCTCCTCCAGTATGCACTGCACTGGAACATCACTGGCAACAGTGGCTTTACTGTATTCTGTGTTATTTTCAGAATTCCTGGTTACATCAACTATACCTTAAAGCTTTATACTCTTATCATTCTGTGCCCTTTTCTCCAATAGGATGTTCTACTATATGAAACTATCACTCACAATGGCACACACAGCACAATGCACCCAGAAGTTTTGCAAATGATTCCACCATTATCATATGGACACGTTTAAGCAAAAGAGAGATTAAAACTAAAGGAAGTGGTGGTAGAAGGAAAGAGGGAAGTAGAAGCCAAATCCATCCCTGGATTGGTCTCTCATCTTATGAAAGACCAGGACCCTTTTCACAGAAGCACACATCTCTTATACCACAGCATCATGCAATGTGTCAAATGGCCAAAGCAATCCTACACTGGGTGATGCAGGGAGCCACAAGCTGTAAGAGAATTACATCTGACCTGTAACTGAAGCATTGACTAGACATTTAGGAGATCTAGGTGCATTTCTTTTTCAGGCTCAGATTGCCCAGGCATCCTTCAGCAGGTGAGTTAGTATCACTTTATCCTCATCTGAGTAATGAAATAAGAATAGGTCCTCTTTGAGCCCATGCCCATCTGGGCTCATGAACCTTTGTTTGAATGGTGCCAAACACAAAGAGCACCCATGGCTCACTGCCGCTGGTGGCCACCCTGTCTCTACTGGCAGTAACACCTGCCCTGGTAGTCACGGTGCACCATCTTTGGTGAACTTTTGAGGGGCTGCCTGACTACACACACAGCCACGGTACATGCTAACACCACGAAGAACTCACATGACATCTTCAATGAGCAACTTTGATAATTAATAGAAGTGCACCCATCTGCAGCACACTCAATTCATCATTCATTTAAAACATATTTTCCAAGGGAATAAGTAACAAAATCTATGCCATTTACTGTTGCAATTTAGACTATCATGACTGAAATTAAGTCTCCTCAGAAGATGAAAGAAAAATTCCTTCTGGCAGTCATTGACTGCACAACTGCCTAATGTACCAGAGCAATTCCCAGTCAATACTGGATTTTGTTTTCCCTCAAGATACACCAATACAGAAAGCCAGAGCTTTTCCCTAGTGCTGTGTGGAGCTTTCCTGCTACAGTGCTAAAAAGAAAAGAGACACAGAAATTCAGAAGAAAAGGAGGCTTGTGAATTCCTGCCAGTGGGAGGGAAGCAGCATGGTGCACTGAACCTCTACAGAAGCTGAAGGACCAAGGGAATACTGGTGCAATTCACACCTATGTCTTAAGAAGTACTCTCTGACTGAAAGATTGATTGCCTTCTGCAATACTCTCACAAGTTGCCTGACACAGAAATCTGTCTCTGCCATGCGATCTGCCTGAAATCTGCAGCTGTATGCTGTCTTCCCACTGCCCTCCTATGGAGTGATGACCATGCCTAGAGCTGCTTAAAAGTCCGAATGATTGGATAGTCAACTTGTTCTTTTAAGGTTTCCATGCCAGAGGCCTATGCCCAAGGCCATTCTTGGATGCATGGCACTAAATGTGCATTAAAATGGCAGTCAGATAGGGAAAATATTTGTTTCCCTTCCCTCTCAGTTACTTAATCAGTACTAGCTGAAGCACAGTTTTGTGTTAAGACTAGGCTGGAGGACTTCATATAGAGATATTCACATGACCTGAACAATTCATTATCCTATGGATTTCTTTCCACTTGGAAATTAAGGCTCAGAAAAGAGGACCTAAATGAAATTCCTGTGTGGCTGAAGCAATCAATAGGCACTAAAGGCAGAGGAAAGCTCCTTCATCCTGATTGTGCGAACAGCGTCTACTGCACAGGGAAACAATGCTCAGTAGCCTGCAGGCAGTAAATCCATACCCTCCCTTTACTTGTGCAGTAACTTCCCCACAGTGAACAGTATCTCTGCATTTACCAAGTAAAATATGAATGCTAAAATGATTAAGTGATTTTCTTCCTATTGTGCAGGAAGAGCAGTGCCATACGTTTGAAGCAAAGAAACTCAGCTCTAACTGCAAATAAAAAATACATCCAAAGTAACTAACTTTTAGACAGGAACAGCAGAAGAGAGATGTTCATGGTGGAAAAGACTGATAGCAGAACCTGGGGACAGACAAAGTGAGTAAAATTATTTGGTTTCTAATCAGCTAGACAGATGCAACCTCTGGAGTGTAATGTTTATGCCAACCTTATAAGAAATTTGGGGTCATCTTTTTTTTTTTTAACAATAGAGTAAAATTGTTATTTATGGAATATCATGTTTGAAATTATCTCTAATTTTGTTTCACGCTCTTGCTGTCTTGCATGTATTCTCTTTGAACATGATACCCACAGATCTGGCATATTTGCTATATATGGAATTAAAATAAACAAACAAAGGTAAAGGAATTTTCCAGAGTGGAAAGAAAACAGCAGAAATATTTTTCAGATCAGCTACTGGTTTCAAATACAAGCCAGAAAGGATATCAAAAGAGAAAAACAATCCTTGTAGGCAATATTTTATCTTGTATTTCCTACAGAAGTAGCAGACTCCCTAGATGCTAAAGATACCTTTTATTTTAAAGGCTAACAAATTATTTTAAATTTAACTGAACTGTAAATATTTATTAGGCCTCTTTTCCATTTTTTCTCTGAATATGAATACTCCCAAAAGCAGTTTTCCCTCTGAAATTTTCAGCTTCAAGCCAGTGAACCTGAGTGAAAAAAAATCAAATGTGACAATTGAGGAAACACTTAAAATTTTTTCTTTGGAACCTTCCACCCCACCTTTTAACCATCAGCATTTTGTCTAGTTTCAAACCACATTGCTTGGGCCAGGCTGAAGAAAACAGACATGTTGAGACCAGGGAATCTCACTAGCCTTGGCCTGTCCACCTCAAGTCAGGCAAGGTTGACAGTGAGCCTGCCTTGGCCAAAGCTTAAATTTCTAAGAGGAAAAAGCAGGAGACCAGAAGAAGCACAAAAGAAATTTCTGAGCCATGTTAGGAATGAAATTTTGACAAACAGCCAACCAACTTCAACCAACCAATCTGACCACTGATGAAAAACTTAAAAAGTAACAGGATTGTTTGCATGAAAAATAACACTATGCATTTTGACTTATGTTACTTAGGCAGCTTATCAGCAAATACAGCCTGGTGTATAAAGCATCCCATATATCCTCAGATAGTCACCCTCTCCCAGCTTTATGGGTGCTGCTACACTAAATAAAAGCAGTCTTTGATCACCCATCCTATCCTGCAGCTACTAATATTCACTGAGATCACCTCTAAATTGGACATATTTTCCCTGATCAAGATACTACCAGCATACTATTGGAATAAATTAATCAAACTCTGCAATATCAATGGTCTTCATGGAAGAGATAAGACTCCTTTCACTGAGATTTGCACCACCAAGCTTTTCTTCACTTTTGCTGATGGTTAAAAGACATACATGATCAGTCACTGGTGTTCAGTGAACACACCATCCTTCACTGAGCCACAGTAACTCAGCGGCATTTCTCTGAGCCTTAGGTGTTACTGGGCAATGCTGGTCATCAGCAACACCTGATTTGGTCCTCAGGTCTCTTACCAGATACTGAAGTCGCTGGCGTTCAGTCTCTGGAGTGAATTCTGAAGACATTGGAATGACATCACCATTTCGGATTATTATAGCCCTGTAACAGTAATAGAACGTCATCAGTACAGAAAAAAAAAAGTAAAAAATACCCAGTAAACCACAGGGTACAGTCACACTCTTATTCTCTTCAGAATCACAGTCAAATAAAGCCATTTCTTTTCTATTGAGGTGGCCAGCAGAATAGGATAATAATTTCTGCCCTGCATCCTTTAGACTAGATAACAAAAAACATTTGCATAAGCCAAGTTCATTTCAGAGCTCACAAAAACATCCAAGCAACAAAGGTAAGAGTTATTTCAGTTGATATCTACAGGGTATCCTTATTAAGTGAAATGCAGACACCCAGAGGAGATGCGCAGAATCACTGATTGTAGAACAACTCTTTGCAGATTTTAATACCAGTTGGGGCTGACACTGTCTAAATGACTGGCTTCAAATGCCTCATGCAAGCACTTTCCAATTATTGATTGGTCATATATCACATCAGAACATTTCTACTCCAACAGCAAATGGAAATAGCAAAGTGAATCCTATTTAACACAAATTTAACTAGTTATCTGCCAAAAGATGACAGGTAATGGAATGAGCATAGATCAGCCAGGGGATTTCAGGCACACTTCTGCAAATCACAGAGAGGAAATTCTCTCAAACACCTGCCTGTTGCCTCTTAACAATCTGCTATGCTGCATGCAAAATATGGCCCAATCCTTCCCTGGTGTAATGCCACTGGTTGGAATACAAGTCACAAGAGGGGAGAATTTACCCAATATTCCTATTGCGTTCTGCAGTCATGTATTCACTCACAGAATCACATTCCTTTATCTTTCCATTATTTAAGCAGCTCTGTAAGTATAGTAATGGTTGGTGCTTTTGAAGTGCTGCGTAAATTAGATATCATCTTACAGACTTTAATGCCTATTTTGGAGCTTTTTCTCAGCCATCAGGAGATTAATTTAGTGTTTGGATAGTAGCAGTGTACCATGTCTCCTCTTGAATTCAGACAGAATCTGGTGTAGCTAAAACAAGCATTTGCCACTTGGATTCCAGTTTCTCTGTATTTTAAATGGCCTCATTTCTGTGATCTTTTCATCCCATTGGTGTGCTATTTACAAGCTAGCTTACTTCCCTTGATAATTTGATGAATTTGCTGTCATTGCTTCTATGCCAGGTGTTCTGATGGCACTGTAATCCAACCAACAAATATGGTAGGCACACAAAGACTGAAAACTTAAACCTCTAAACTCAAAACATAGGCAGCTTGAGAAAACCAGCTCAGGTACAAACCAAGTTTGTAAAATTAGTGGCTCCAGGTCTTGTGGATAGGTCATTGAAGTAAAATTGTCTCCAAATGGTCATCTACTATTGCTAGTATGCAAAAGGCAGGAGCATTATCTATGAGGAAAGGAACTGTTCACATTTTTGAGAGTCGTGTCAAAGAACAGACAGGTTCAGGATGGCGCTACAATGCAAGACGCAGGAAGAGGCTCTAGTGATGAGGGGAAAACTGCTCTGCTTTGACGGGTAACAAATTTAATGTTGCTGGATGTCCAGCACTCCCTTGCAAATAATCCCATGTAGAAATCAGAGGTAGGCAGGAGTGCAACCTACATATTGAAGGCTCCCACTGGCCCTCCACTGCTACACTTAAAAACAATATTGTGTGCTTGAAATGAGACAGACATGGTGGTTGTAATTCTTCAATTTCTTAAAACAAATTTGTGCAGAATTTTTGACAGCATTTTTTCTTTTTTATGGAACCTGGATACACTACCGGCTTACAAAAGTGCCTATCCAATGAAAAATAATAAAAGTTTGCTGATTTTATTTTTTATTTCTGAGACAGTCATTTAAATATGATTTAAGAATTCTACCACGTCTTTTCTGCAGCAACACCTTTGCTTTTATTTTTGCAATTCTCAAAGTATTCAGCTTTGAACCAGATTAATTTACTCAAACAGTGAACACTTTTTATAACCTTTTTATATGTTATTTGATTCACTTGAGTAGGCCTGCACTTAAGGGGACTGTGGGTTTAGTATGTACCCTGACAACAGTCTAGACTAGACTGATCAAAGGAGCTGATCAGACACTAACCAAATTTTACACACTAGTTTAAGTGAGTCATAAGGGATTTTCTGATCTTGTGCTTGTCTGAAAGAGCTAATATAAAACCACACATTGATATAACTGCTAGCACATCAGTCTAATTTTCTAATTATCCCTTGCTTCCCCTTTAATCACCATTTCACAGGAAATCCATATTTTAAAGACCACTCAGACCAGTCTGGGGTTCACCTTTTTCTTTGTGCACGTAGACATACTTCCCATATATGTTGATAGCTGTCATTCTCACTTCTATGGGTAGAATTGGGCCCTGAGGGACTCACATAAAAAGCAATTCAGAGGTGAGTGGGTCAACCTTTCATGGCTCAACTTATTTTCACTAGAAATTGCAGCCACCTGGGATGAAAAGCACAACCCAGCACACACACACCAAAAAAAAAAAAATCTTTGGAGGGGGAGGAATTAAAGCAATACTGTTGATACCTGATAAAACAGAGCCTCAGTTTTATATTCTTCATTAATGCTTTCAGCAGTTGGACTTTATTCTACTTGTAATTTACAGCTGCTCATAAGAATTAAGTGATTTGATCTGAGGAATTAGACAGCTCTAGATATGAGTAATGGGAGGGATGCAGATGCACACGTACAGGTCACTGGTCCAAATTCAACTGTGGTGGGCTTCTAATCCCTTACCTGGCTCTTTACCTTTCTGAACCAGCTGCTCAGCCATTTCATGACAGCAAAGGGTATTTCTGACAGCCCAAGTGACACAAATGGACACATTTGTTGGCCGTCTCACTAGAGAGGCTGGGTGCAAAAGCCTGGCTTGGGAGCCAACCTGCCCCGTGGGATTTTCCCTGGTGATTGAAGAGGTGCCGACTCAGGCCCTAATTGGGTTTGGAGACTGAAATGCCCTTTCTGTGACCTTCCAGTGACAGAGCTGCCAAGCACCGACTGAAGGCTTTTCCCACCGCGCAACCTCCAGAGCCCTGAATTCAACAGCCCAGAGTCAATAACTGCTCACGACGAGGGAGCCTGGCTGATGCAGCAGCTGCAAACAGCTCCAGCAACTGCTTTTAGAGACCCACTCTGTATGGTCCTGCAGGACAATTAATTTTAACTTTATACTGCCTAATGGACTAAGCAGCAACATGGTGTTACATGAGCATTACTGCTTCTGCCATGCATGAAAGACGCATGTATGCAAGAAAATAGTGCTCTGAAAGCATTTTGCTTCCCATGCATTGAGGATATATGAATATATGATTTTATGCCAGAATACAGCTGTCCTATTAAACTGTCAGAAATAACTACATAGGAAGCAAGAACACAAATAGATGCGGTGCCCAGAGAGCATCTGATTCTGCCATGTTTAATAGTGACATTTTAATTTCAGCCACGCTGGTGAAACACATTATAGCAGAGCCACAGGGCAAGCCTGCCAAAGGCAGATGGATGATTCATGTTTGCAGGGAAGAAGTATGTCAACACTAACCAAATATTCTCTGATGGCAAGGTTGCTTCAGACCCATACCAATCATTAATTTATACCACCAGTGAAGTAGTAATTAAAAAAAAAAAAGCTTTATTGGCAGGATAGGAAACCAGGAGTCACAGATCTGCAGCCCCCTCAGTGCATTGCCCTCCACGCTCCATGGCTCTGATGCCCTCTCCACACAGCATCGTCTACAGCGAGTAAACAGGAGAAACTGCTATGAGGTCTTGAGGCCATAGAGGCCAGTAAGTCACTTATTTTGATCTCTTCTAAAAACAAATTATAGATTTCTCTGAGTCCTTTCCCCTCTCTTGAACCCAGCTACCTAACTCCCTACCCACAGGAACTACAGATTGTACTTGCCATTGCATTTCAGAGATATGTGCTCTGCACGACAATTAAAGCATGTTCACTAATCCAAAGCTGGTAAATACTCACAGAAAACAGGAATATAATGGGGAAAAAAGTCCCCAATACACTAGTAGCCTAAAACGGAAGGAACAATAATCTGATTTTTTCTCTCTCTTCTGGCCACTTCACTGAGATCTTCTGACTCAGAGAAGCCATGCCCCGAACAACTAAATGTGGAGCAAGAGGCATGCCAGTGCCTCAGTGCGCAAGGCAGAACTGGCAGTCATGGCAAATCCTGCAGCTGGCTATGTCTACTCAGTCACACGGAAATGAAAAGAAACACCAGGATCTTAAAAGGCTGCACGTACCCCTACAGAAAACAGTACATTTATCTTCTGGATTGACATGACTGTGTAGTCCATAATGATCGGCTAAGTTCACACAGAACATTACATATATGCTTTTTTTCTATATTCAGATTCAATACTTTGAAATTATATTTGGTGCCTTAGTATATATCCCCTTTTAAAATACATGGGGAATGAAGCAACAAAAGGGTAAAAATCTGCCACTGTGCTGTAATGCTGCCGTCATGCTCAGGACTGATCAGCCAACACTGGCTTAAGGAAAATATTGATATATCAACTGCTTTTGCACTTTTAATATGGATAAAAACAGCCACCTCTCCTTGAATCAAACAGGGTTTGGGGTTTTTTTCCTTTTGTGGAGAATACAATCAGATGGAAACTGCACAGCATCCTTTCTGAGTTTCTTATGAGAAACAGAGGGAAACTCATACATTTTAGAGGAAGCACTTGTTGTTTACTCTCATTCAATCACACAGAGAAAGAAACACTTTAGTGAACAAGGTCAAAAGTGTAATTCCACTGCTGTCATGGGTCTATTGGGATTCTAGTGTTCAAAACAAAGAGGCATCTCCAACTGTTAGGAGTATTCAGGGGACACCCTGATTCCATGACACACTTTTTCAGTCAAAAATGATCTGAAATGCAACATTAAACTGCACATTTCTACAAAAGAGGGTAAAAATCTGGTAAAGGTGTTAAAGAGAGACTATTCAGAAAACCCTTTTTGACAGTCTGTATCAATTCCAAGTCACTGGAAGGATGTATCCATTTTGTCAAAAGGTATTAAGCATGTGGATTCGGTACAGAGGAAGCAGAAGTGTCTGGCCTGCCTGGAAAGGTATTAGAAATGTGTCAATGGAAAAAAAAGAGAGATTAAACTGACAGAAGGAATAAGACAGGGTTTTATTACATTGAAAGGGGAACCAAGGAATAGATTTTAATTGGGTGTGTCACGAAATAGCAGAGGAAAAAAAAAAGTAAATCCTAGAACTGTGGAATAAGTTGATGTTGGTACTTGTTTACTATGGTAACTAAATGCATATATTTAAAGAATCCAAGGAAGATCAATGTTAATGTCTGGTAAGATTTAAACTAGTTGTGTTTTTTTTAAAATTTATTTCCCCTTCTTAATTGTTAAGAAGTGAAAGAAGATGACTATAAAATGATTAAAAAGAGAAATGTTTCTCTCTTGTTCAAATGAAGTACTGGAACTTACAGCCATTATGATTACTAATGACTTTTAATACATTCAGCACTGACACCTTGATTTCACTTATTATGAACTGAGTTACTCTCAGTCCCATGCAGATCCATTTCTCACTGTTTCTTTAGAAACCAGGTGAAAATACACTGGCAATAATCACAGAACTACACTGCAAAGCCTTTAATGATTTCCTTAATTTTATTAATTAAGGTAGGCTGAGGATAGTGAAACAAACCATTAGGTAACATCTAGCTGGCATTAAAATAGGTCCCAGCAATGACATATCTATCTCCATAAAACTCAGGTGAAAGCAGCAGCCCTCAGCAAATCAATGGAAAAACCCTCTGGCTGCCTCCCGCTGATGATACCCAAGATAATGCCCCAAGTCCTACTCGTCATTGCTATCAAGAAGGAAACAAGCAACAAACCAGGGAAGGAGTAGAGCCAATGAAAATCGCCTCTTGTCCTCATTTTCCATCTCCTGCCACTCAACAGTCCTGTCACCCTGATTTCTTTGTATTTTTCAGTGCAAACATGAGGCTGTTCACAGAAATATTCTGACAGAATAGAAAAACTGGATCATTTTTCTTTCAGGCAAACAAAGCCAATGTTATGAAGGAACATAGTCACCCTGCTTGTGGCTCTTCCTGTGACAATACAGTTTTGTGTTATGCTGTGGTTAAAGCAGGCTGCTCAGACACTTTCGTTCATCACTTGGGGGAACTTCAGCTCCCTCAAGCCAATAAAAGGTGTGAGAACTTGCCCTGGTGAAGTATTGCAAAAGCAGTTTCCTACAGGAGCGTGCTTTGGCATTTCCTGCCGGAACAATGAAGATCCCTCCCAAACTGCTGCTAAGTTTTTTTGCGGGCTGCCACCCACCCTAGCTGCTCCAAGAGTTAATATCTCAGCAGCACAACTGCCAAGTGCAGCCCCTGCTCCAGCAGGATGCTTACTGGGCATTTCCAGGTATTTCATTTAAGGTCCTTTCTTCATGTCCTTGCACCAGCATGGAGCAAAGCATGCTATATCTCTCCTGTGGCAAGATGACAACCTCCTCCTGCCTTTGAGAAGAACTACGCAAAGAAATGAGGAAATCCAGTCCCTGTGAAAACCTCCGAAAGTTGTCTTTCAGAGGCAGGCTACCTACAAACACACGAGCTGTTCCTCTGCACACACATGTAGAGCTTTACAGAGTTTTCAGTTACCCAACTCATTCATGTTTACATGCTTGTTTAGTGATTCCTTTAGAGAAGGATACAATGGGCACAATGAGGCTGTTGAAACACTCTAAAGCCACTATTCTGGTTAATTGTATTATTATTGTATTATTTCTAATAAAGGACCACAAATCGGCAAGTAGAAGCTATTTCTCTAAGAAAAATAATTTTCATAGATTTCCATGGAAGAGCTTACTTCTCCATCTACACTAGCACCTAAGCCAGCCAGCATCTTCCTTACTGCCACCAAAAATAATAAAAATCTGAATTTTTATAACTGATCTCATATTGCATCCCACGTATTCACTAACTACCTAGTAAGCAGCAGTTAAAAGGATTTTTTACTGCTGGTGACCTCCCTCTGCTTTATATATTGCATGTAACCCTGAGAAGCACTTGATAGTCACCGCCGATGTAACTAAATTACTTCAGTTGTTTCTGTATCACTTCTCAACTCTACAGTTCTAAATTAAACAGCTGAGCTTGCAGGTTTGTCCACACTGGAGAGAGTTCAGAGAAGACACATTACTTCCTCATTTTTGACCCCTGGAGCTGTGCTCTTCTAGTTATCAATGCCTCTTTGGTGGGCAGCAGCTCCATTCCCATGGGACCCTCCCGTGAATTCCCTGCTCTAGTTTAGGTCCTCAAGTGTCCTTCTTGTCTGATGAAATTTAAGTATGAAGTTATTATTAGCAATTGGCTTAATTATTAACGAATTATTTATATTACGACTAATTACAAATTTTTTTGTATGCCCACCCCATCACTAATGGGATGGCACTGGTTATCTGTATGCAATGTTCTTGTTTCTTTAATCCAGAAAGTAACTTTTGCTATTAAACCAGTAGGGACTTTATAAGTTTATCTATACACTTTAAGTATTGTCTACTCTAGCTCCAGTAGTACTAAACCAAAAGTGAATGAACTAAACCAAAATGCTCTGTAATTTGTAATCTGTTGGTTTACATCTGAACACATCGATCTTTCAGAAAGGGCTTCAGCTGGCAGCTAGGAAGCTATTACAAGCCAGTTTATAGTGACACTACTAGCACATGAAAACTGCTCACCGTTGGTTCCAGTACCCTTAGGCTGGAGATTTACTACTCTCACAGGATTCATTTTGCCCACGATGATTTCAGTGTGTTCTTTGTTTGAACACAGTTAAGGCCAGGGTTGCAATGACGATAGACCACCACATTTCTGTATCACGGCTGAACAACGTGCCACCAATTACTCAGGCCATGCCAGGAAAATGAACAAAGAAGTGCAGTCATGTCTCTGTGGTCAGCTCTGAGCTTTGGGATTGGTATCTGTGGAATCAAAGTCTTTTTCCCTGCTGTCCAGGATATCACATTCATCTCCAGGACGAGTTACTATGGCAACTAAACCTAGGCTTAGTGGATGAAGGCATTGCTGTGCAAGTCAGTGTTTATTTTTGACAGTAATATGGCTGGGATATGGCTGACCATGTAAAATGGAAGAAGCAAGGATTTTTTTATCTCCCTGCTCTTCACTGTCTTACCATTGAGGAAGAAGGAATGACTTTTAGCACTTAAACTCATATCTACTTTGATCTCAGCTTTTCTACTTAGTAGCAGTTGCAGGATGTTGGAGCAAGCTGGACCAACATGTAAAAGTAGACTGAAAGTGTCAGTCTCTGCTCACTCCACATTGATGAATTTTACCCAAGTCCTGCTTTATTCACCCACAGAGAAGTGACTGCCCTCTCTGGAAGCCTCAGGAGCAGGGCTCCAGCTGCATTGAATAGCTGCTGCTGAGGCTGAACAGCCTGGGCTGCCTGTCAAGCTCACAGAATTCAGGGGACGTGAAAAGCTTTCCAACATGGTAGAGATTGCAGCAGACTTTGAAACATTCACCAAGCAAACCTAGGGTGTTCCCTCTGGCCCTTCTCCCATAGTACGGTTGAGAACGACAGAACCAAGGTGCCCAGCCTGCTTTGTATGCCTTGGCCCTGGCCCTGCAACACTGGAATGAAGAACTTGCATATGTCTCTGTGGTCAGCTACAAAGGCAGAGATTTAAAAGATAGTTTGTTTGGGTTTTGTTGGGTTACTTTTTTCTTTCTTTTTTTTAAAGGCTGAAAACCTATGAGAATTAAAGTTAACAGAATTCTTTACTCCTAGAAACCAATACCAATGAACTGTGGGTTTCCAGTTTACTGATATTACTTGAATAGCCAAAATTCCTCTCCTTCCTTGTAATCTGGAACATAAGATGATGTCTGTGTAGTTAGGACCAGAAATTTAACTGAATGTACCAAATGTACCCCTCACCAAAAATGTTCACAATGGCTTCAATACCTGCTGATTGCCATAGACATTGCTAGGGCATACGGTCTCCCAGGAAAAACAAGAGTTTGGAAAAGAGGTAGGATGTTTGTTTTGTCTTCAAAAGCCTAAAAACATTTACTACCAAATGAATAACTTCCGCCTAGTCAGTGCTGGATATGACATGCCAGTACTCTGGAACTTGTCATCCAAGTTCCAGGGCAGAAAATGCTCTTTCTCATCACTGCACTTTGAGTGCAATGACTTATTTCTGATCCAACACCTTTTCTTCACACCTCACCTTAAGTATTTCTTGAAGCGCCTCCAAAAGCTTTATCCAGCACAAAATCCTGCAGTATCTGAGGTTGCTGCTATTCCTATGAATCCTGTGCTCTGGCCAGGCAGGAGAAGAGAAGTGCTTTCTGCAGGCCTAGAAGTCATGCTTCTAAGGAAAAGAGACGGGGGGCAGAGAGACAGGACTTGGCTATGTCTCCTGAATATGACTAAGATGCCATGATCTTTTCCAACATTTTTGGCTAGGCACGATCAGAATTCTCTACCTACCAAACTGCAGTTAGTGAAGGAGAATGTGCGCTAGAGAGACTTGCTTTGTCAGAATGAATAATAAGCAAAAAAGGGGATGTGTACATAGAATGGCCAAAATACATAGGTGTTGCTTTCATCTCCTGGGAGGCACCTTTTGAGAATCTGGAGGAATGAGAACTTCAGAGGATGAAGAAGAGTCACTACTGATTGCATGCTCCCAAGGCGAAAAGGCCCTGAGTGTCATTCAGATTTGCAACTTTCTTTGTCCCATCTTTAGGAGAAGACAGAAAAAAAAAGAACTGCAGACTAAAGAAGCTTAGTAACTGAGTTAGTCTTTCCTCTAGACCTTTAAGTCTCTAGTATTAAGCACAGTTATTGTTGTTTATACAGACACAGATGTAAGAAGACAGAGAGGGCTTAGGCAGACCACTCAAGGAAAACAGGGAAAATACACACTATTTAGATTAGAAGACAGGTAGTTACAAAAAACAGAAAATTAAAGCTTCCTAGAAAGACACTAAACCAAAGACTAAAGGAAACTAGTTCTACAATAGCAATATTTTCACTTTTTAGTTTCCATCCTTACACAGTATTAGCACTTCTGGCAAAAACGACCCCGCTGGAGTACCTCGAAGAAGAGGTCAGATACCATGAACTACAAATATGGGTCAGAATCATCAATTCTTACTTCTCAGAAATTCTATTTAAGCCACAGTGCCAGTCAGCAGATACGTGGTTGTTTTTATGCCCCTCTCATTTACTTCATAAAAGCAAATTAATGCCCCAAATTTGACTTCCTACAATGAGAACCAAGCAAGAGGGAAGCAGCTGACAAGCACCATGACAAAGAAGAGGAAGGACAAACGTAGTGAGTTTCAACACAAGCAGTAAATCCAGAAAGGATTGAAATGGTAAACAAACTCAATTTTCATTTCACTATTTTATTACACTGGGAGAAGACTATGTTACAAACACACTTTTCCACATTTGGGCTCTTGAAGTACCAATGAAGTTGCTTTACCTGCATCCACTTGGAAGCACCACAAAAACATTCACTCAACAAGCTCCTATCATTTAATAAGCCCAAATGCCTTAGCATTAATTCTACACTTGCAAAAAGGAGGAGAAAATCTATTCTGGATGTGAGGATATATGTTCAAGCAGAGGGTGAATATGCCCTAGAAACATAAGTACAGGGGAGAAAAAGCAAGGACGCAAGAAGATGATAAAGAGAGCTGATGAAGTTAAGCAAAAAATTCAGTGACCCTGTAAGTCTGTAAAGCCTTCAAAACATCAGGCTCTTTGCTTTGATGCCATGTTCTGCCAATAAATCAAAAAAGCCCAGAACCCATCTGCAGATTTAGTGAGTGTTTCAGGGCGTATGGAAAAGTCAAATCAGCTTGCAGTGTTCTGCTTCTTGTATAATGATAAAAGTACAGCTACACTACATGGCTCCAAGCACAGCACAAAATGGAAGCGCCTGCAGTCTCTGAGCAGCTCCTTAGCCAGACAACACAAATGCCAGAACAACACTCATGCCAAAGACTGTAATGCAATATGATCATATTAACTGTCATTGCAGTGATATTGGGCAAATGTTGTGTTGCATGAGGCTATACAATAATTTGGCAGTAATCAGTAAACCATTAGGTCTCTATTTTACTACTGCTTCATCACTAGCTATAAAACAACATCCTAATAAGGAGCATAAAACTAAAAAGAACTGAGATTAACAAGGCGTGTTACAGCAGTTTAGAAGTCAAAGTCACTTCAGCAACATAAAATTGAACAATACTATTTAAAACAATGATCAGAGAAGATTTACTATTCCATATTAAAAAAAAGCAGTTATTCCAAGAGCCTGGCCTAGTTTCCATAGCATATATATGTCAAAGCAAAACATAGCACCTCAATGCTCACCAGAAAAGCACTATATATTGGATAGCTGACTATACTACTATCCGTCTCTAATCAGAAAACCTTGCATGGACAATGCTAATCACTGAAGAGAGAGAAAGAAACATTAGAAAAAGCTTTGGCTGATATTCAGATATGAATTTTGACCGTACAAGAAGGTATATTCATGGCAGAGTCAAAGAATGATCAGACAAGCCATTAGAGAATGAAAGCGGCTCCTTCCACGTTGTTTTTATCAGGCTCTGAATACATCACCTCATTTTTAGTAAGGTTCTGGTATCATGTGCAGTTAACGTATAATTATTACGGAACTGTGATTGCATCGTTAGCAGAAGTTTAATTATATCATTGACATTAGTGATGCCATAACATCAGGCTCAATAATAGTTCATAACAAAACCTACAATTAGAACAATTTTTGCTCCCTTTTACACCAACCAAAAGTGTTCAGCTTGGAGAAGCCTAATAGTCCATACAGAAGCGAGCTAGGGCTGAACCTGAAAGGATTGCTGGCTGGTAATTTAGTAATATGGTAATTAAAGTCTTTTCATGATGTAATTACACATCAACTACAAAAGGACAGCTGCTATACAACACTGCCAGGGTACGTGGCATGAAATGATTAGATTTGAGAAGCTTTGGTGGATAAACTGAATACCACAGACATAAGTCTGAGGTATAGCTGGCACCACACAGTACATTATTATTCAAGTCTCACACTTAACATTTCCTTAGTTTCATTGTGATAGTACAGTTTGTTGCACATACCTTGGTCTTCTGACAGAAGCAGCTGTTCAAAGCCCAACTTTAAAAGCTTCTGCTGTTTTTAAGTTGCGCGAAATTAAAAGACCTAACCTTCTTCTGGGGAGAGGCAGTACAAATGAGATTTGCATGAACCCAAAGTGTTTATTTCCCACCCTTGCAGCATAAAACCTACTCTCGCTATCCATGAGAAGTGTAACTAGATTTATTTACGTGCTTTTTCCAGTGGTGTAGTAGAGAGGAAAGAAGGAGAATGAGGAGAGGGGAGAGGCACAAATAAGAAGGTGAACTCAGAGAAACTAAAGTACTAAGGGTTTTGGCATCTAGTTTCAACAGCAACAAGCAGAAGTCCCCTGTTTGAGTGAAAAAACAAACCCACCCTTCTTCTCAAGAACAGTAAAACATTTCTTTAAGTAGTTTCCTTATTGTATTTCTCACCGCCCTTCCCTGTATCTGTGCAAACCACAAAGTTGACCACACAAGGCATGAGACAGCAAAAAGGAACATATTTTTCCAACTAACACAAGTAAAACTTCTTGACTACATAACTGGCTCTTCAAAATGCATGAATGCACTGTGCACCCTGGCAATGGGCAGACAATCTCAGAGCTGCTTTTCTAGTCCTAAAATGTCCTTATAGTCATGACAGCAACTTGAATGTTTTGCAATAGCCGCTTTTTTCCCTGAAAGAGGGTAAGTGAGGATTTCGTGGGAGTGAGAGCCAGACTAACTGATCTTCTGCACTTTAAAGCTTTTATTTTGTTTTGAGCTAGGAAAATTGAGGAATAGACTTATTTGAAAATGAAAGATTTTGGGACAATTCTCCTCAGCATGAGAAAGGTTTTATATGAGGTCCATTTGGAAAGTGCAAAACTAAACGATTTTGGATCTGGAGGGACTCTATTATCTACAAGATGTGAGGAATGAGTAGAAAAATTTGAATCCTGGTTCAAACAACACCCAACCTTTCTGATGGCTCCCTTTCTGATTCCTGCTCTTTTTCTGAAGAGATGTTTTGGATGGACTTAATGAACATACAAAGCTTCTTGAAGACTTAGTGTCTTTAACTACAGCTATGCCAGCCAATACACAGGCACCAACTCCAGATCACTGTCAACAAGAGTTTCTTCCCCTTGGGTATCAGAGACTACAATGGAGCTGAGGCTGCCCTTGGGGAGCATAGGAAGAATTCTGGAGGAACTGGAAGCAGCCAGTCCCAGTTATTTATGAACAAAGATCTTAGCTACTGAGAAGTAAGTCCTGCATGGCCAGTTTTGCACAGCTGTGGTGGAGGGAAACAGTTTTCCCCCTGAAGTTATAAAATGGTAAAACCCCAGGGGGTGGTGACCCTTGAAGTTTTGAGGTTTTACCCAATGAGCGCTTCTGCAAAATATAAACATATCACAAGTAGAACGGAAGAGAAGGTAGTTGTAGTTGTGTGGTAGAAGAAGTAGCCATGTTGTGAAAGCCACGAGCAGAAGGGGCAGGAGCCCCTCTGGGGGGCTCCGGCTCCCCCAGCCCTGGTTGGGGTCATACAAACTCAGAAACAGTATTAAACTGGACTGAGGTCTGTGACTGAGAAGTTGGAAGTTTTTTTTCCCTCCACCGTGAGCAGCAGGAGCAGCAGCAGAGACAGCAGTGAACAGAGGCTATGGCTGAAAGCCAACAGATAAGAACTGAACTGGAGAAGCAGCAGAAACAAACATGCAGCTGAGCAAGGAAGACACAGAGTTGTCTGAGAGAGCCGAGAGAGAGCCAGCAGCAGAGAGAGCACAACTAAGCTCTACAGAGACAGAGTTGGGGTAAGATACTGAACCAAAAAACCGCCAAACTCCTTTTGTGACCTTTCCTAAGTGGAAAGGATGGACTCCTACTGAATGGAAGTCCTAAAACTGCAGCAGCACTGCAGAAAAGAGCTGGAAAACTCAGAAGGAATGCGGAGGGGGTGACCTTGGCCCCCCCGCTGCTTGAGACAGAGCACAGAGCTCTGCAGGGGAACTTGAATCCCCTGAAGATAGGGACCGTCACGAAGACCCCTGAGCTTCATGATATGACGTAGTGAAGTGACCCTTGTCCTGGTGAACATACATAGCCTATGGAAGATAAGACCCTCGCTTGGAGACGAGTGGCCGAGAGGGGCTTGGATAACCCCTCGTGTGTACTGGCAGAGATCCAGCTACAGCTGCTGCATGGAAGAGACAGAGAACCTGCTGCCTTAGAGCCATTGCTGCTCTGAGAGTAGGAAGGGATCTTCTTCCCTCCTGGACTTTTATTTGGAGGGGAGAAGAGATTTGATCCATTGTAAATACTTATGTCATGGTAGAGATAATTAAGATTGTATATAATGTATTGTAGTATTTATTTGTACAGTCATTGTAATATATTCCCTTTCCCCCATTTGAGTCTCGTGTGGTGTCTGGAAAACCATCTCACACTGGGTTGAGATGTGGGAGGGGGTTTGGACTAGGGAACTGGATTTTGAGGCTCTCAAACCATGACAACAGCACACTTTTAAGAGACAGTAAAGCAAATTAGCCAGCTTGAAGGAAGAGATTCAACTGTATTTCAAGTGCAATAGCACAAGAAAACATTATTATTTCTAATTTAATGGCAGAAGAGATAGAATGTAGTGCAGCTAGTGGTTCTGATGACTGGATGGGTGATCACCTCAAACATGTTTGCAGCTGCCATGTCAGGACTCACTTGACATTTGATGCAAAACGGAGATTCCAATATGTCACTTGACAAGAGGAACTGAGCAAACAACTTTCAACATACACAGCAAATTTACCATCTTAAAAACAATCACCAAAATGAAAAGAATAGGAATTTTATGCCCAAAGTATTTATCTGATTTCCTACACAGTTTAAAGCAGCGAGAGGCAATAAAAATGTTAAGTTTAAACTACAAAACTCTTTGCTCGAGTGTTGTCTCTGTAAGTACATAGGCGTACATACTACTAATATGAACTGTGTGTGCACAAATCTTAAACACAAATGCATAAACATAACAGCTTTCACCTAAAGACAGCATGGTTCAGTACCTTTGCAGACTTTAATTATTAAGCTGTTAGTGAACAGAATACAACAGCAGTTTGTATCACATGGGGAACTACTCTCCCTGTCCTATTTACACAGTGTGCTGCCAAAAGAAATGTGAAGATCTGAAGTCTTGCAAGAGCCTCATTATGTCTCTCTGATGGTAGTATGGGCAGAGAGTGAGTGAGGTGAAAAGAATTCAAGTCAGAGATTTCCAGTATGGTCCTATCTTTAGCGACATCAGAAGACAAAGAAAAAGCTTCTTGTTGTGAGTCTTCAGGCATCCAACTTCAAAATATAAAAAAGCAAGAGCTCATGAACAACATTCAGTTCTGAGAAATGGACAAGTACATGAGCCAGAACAGCACAAAATAAAAAACCTAAACTGTGATAGTCTATCTCCCTCTCCTCCTCCCCCATTACAAGAGCAGCAGGTATTTGCTTATAGATCACTACCTTCATCTATATGAATATCTGAGAGCCAAGTGGCCTGTGAAGACTAAGCCTGGCAACAGGAGCCACAGAACTTCCTACCGAACAAATGCAGCCCTACCGTAGCTGTTCCAGATGCAGTCATCTTGTCAGAGTTAAACACACAATTCTACTACACACCCAACAACTCTTCTCAATGGCTTTTTAGCATCTTTCCACTTCTCTGCAACCATCAAGTCATTCAGAAACTGCTACGGGACCAGAAGTGTTGTCAACTTCCCTGGCTGCAACCACCACTTGACAAGATACCAACTCTATCACTGCCATTTGCATTCATTTCTGTGAGAACTGTTAAGTGTTCAGCCAAGAAACAGAATCCTCTTGTGATACTGTTTGCAATGGTAACACCAGACCTCAGGAGCCTGAGGTGAATGACTAGTTGGGAAGACACCCCACTTACCTGCTATCACCAGCGTTTGCCACATACAGTTTCCCCAATAAATACACCACCACAAGGGCTGTGCAGCCACCAGAAATATTATACACGGTCCTCTCTCGTTCTATTTGCAAATCCTGTGGGAAAAGAGAACAAGATTTATAAAGACACATTGCAATTAATGTTTCAGAAAATGAAGACTCCCCTAAAAAAAGGAAAATACAAAAAGTCTTTCTTAAATGGTATGTCCCACTAGCTTTCTTTTCTTGCCGCTGTGGCCACATGGTCTGGGAGAAGAACAGAAAGTTGAGGACCTATTATTTATGATACAAAGATGTTTGGGAAAAATCAGGTCAGGAGCTTTTAAAACATTAGGTACTAAGGAACAAATAGCAACTCTCAGGGATGCAAGAGAATTTGCTACGGCAAAAGCACGAAGAAGGCAAAGATAAATGTAACTTAACAACAGGTACCTGGTGGTATAATTGGAGAGTGCTTTACATAGACAGCAAATAATTAATGAGACCTAGCCATGACATGAATAACTACCTGCTTCCTTAAAGGAATGTTAGAATTGTGGAGTATATACCTTTAGGAACAGCAGCAAGGGACAGTCATGCCACCAGGCTATCCCTTCAGAAACACAGGGAATGAGTGGATGCTAAACTGATTCTGAGTGCAAGAAGTACTATATATAAAAACATCCTCCTGCTTAACAGAAGTGGAGAACACAAATCACATTTGTCACCAACAGTCAACCAAGTCCTGGAATGAAAAACACATAAATATGTACATACAAATATATATAGCCTCCAAGAAAGCTTGGAGAACATAAAGGACGTAAGTAAATGAGCTACTTTCCAATCATCCATACATTTTAAACAAAAATTGAAGTGCACACCAATTAATTAATTCTGCTGTCTTTTAGTTTAGTTTGGGGTAATAACACAACATGTTACAAACGACCCTCCTCTCCTGTGTCCAGAATCAAGCACAATTGCAAGCTGGTCTGTCCTTGTAATATTGGATTTGAACAGGGAGCATCATTTAACATCACTATTGCAAATACTGGAAGATTTTTCCAGCTATCCCCTGCCTGCTTTTATGTGGGTTTTATTATGAATATATTTGTTTGCCTCCGTATGTGTGCATATACCCAGAGCTATACTTCAGTCATTATCATATTTGCACTGAGCAACAAAGAGTTCAAATTGTCCTCACCTTGGGGTATGGAATTTAGAGCTTTATTTTAGAGCTAAATTTATCTGAAGAAAAGCACTACAACAAATGCAAACCTTGACAGAAGCAATTTGATCAAAAATCTGCAGGGCTGGGAGGAGGTCACTGTCCAATGCTTTGTTTCCTACAAATTTCAGGGGAGGTAGGTGACCTGGGGCGGCAGTGGGGATATTCAGCAGTGCTCAGCCACTGTCCGGCGTGGGCGGGCAGAGGTGTAACGTGACTCCTCGCCGGCTGGTGTACGCACATCCCATTTCTGCCGAGAACACAGTGCTGAGGCGCTGTCCTTGCAGGCCATCCTCTGCTCTGCATGGGAACTGCATGCGGCTGCCACAGAGACACAGGTTCTACTGCTGCCTCTGAACATCTGCACTTATCTGGGAGGTGGCGGTGCGGGGGGTGGTGGTGAGGACCAGGAGGAAAACAACTCCAAGCTAAAAATCAAATCTCATAAAACCTTTGGTCAGAGATATGGGTCTGTTATAAATGACTCTTTATCTAATCTTGCCATAGAGAAGCTGATTTTCCTACCCGTGGTTGCTCTACACTTTTTAATTCAGCTGAAGAGTTCAAAGAAAGCAGACATTTCTAACCACCAAAATAATTTAAACTTATTACAGTGGATTTTTCAGGCACTGCTAGGAATTTTAAGAAACCTTCACCTCTACATCTCAGAGTATCCTCTGAGACCTTCAAACAATATGCAATACCTCACCTGATTTCAGCAGTCACACATATACTTTGCAAGTGCTGGAATCCTAAACTAAAATTTGTTTCTTTCAATAAGCAGAATTCAGAAGCATCTATTATAGGAGAAAAGATGGATAACTGTTAGGGCCTCATTATCAGAATTTCCTTGACTTAATCCAGTACACAGATCTAGTTTTTCTCAAATAATTTCTGTTCCTGGGCTCTTCCATCTAGTTGTTGTTCAAAACTCACATTTTCTACCATGACTTGTCAGAGTACATTCAGTGCCATGTTTAATGTGATATTACATACTTTGCTTGACATATTCTTTTTCAGGGGTAGGGAAAGAAGGAAAGGCCTTCCTACAGCTCAACAAGATTTGAGGGGGAAAAATAAAGCAAAATAAAATAAAGTCCACCAATGCCACCAACTCATTCTGATGTAGAGACATTGGCTTTTAATGAAATACTTTATAAAAGTGACGCTGGGAAAGTAGAGCAGCACAGACACAGGCAGAAACCCCAAAATGCCTCTGCAGTTTTTACGAGTGTAAAGGGTCTCATTATAGACAAAATCAGACTGTATATAAAGCTTTCCTCATTTTCCAGATGGAAAATAATTTCAGAGCAAGTTTCTGCCAAGGAAACAGATAATTTAGTCTGAGCTCTGCCCTCCGTGCCAGGATGTGTGCTGTAGCACGTGGCAGAAGCGGGGTGCCCACAAGGGCTGACCCAGGCCTGGTCCCACTTCCCTGGGTGCAGGATGCAGGATGTGGGATGCAGGAGGACGGAGCACAGCTGCAGAGTACATGGCGACGTACCGAGCAGGTGAGGGCGGCCAGGGCGGCTTTCTGCACCGAGAAAGCCCTGGGACAGGCCAAGGCCCGGACCCGGGCTCCCCCGAGAGGGCGCACGGCTTGCGCAGGTGATAACCACCTCTCCCGAAAAAGCCGCGCGATGCCGCCGCCGCCCCCGCCCCGTGCCGGAGGCTCCGGGCCCCAGGACGGCCGGCTCCTGCCACCTGGCGGAGGCTCCACTGCGGCGCCGCCGCTGCTCCTCCCGCCCTTCCCACCCCGCCCGCCGGGAGCTCCCCGCGGGCAGGCCGAGCCAGGCGGGACGTGTGCGCGGCGAGGGCGGCGGCACCGAAATGTGGGCCGACTCCTGTGAGGATTAGATATGCAGGACCTTGAAAACAGACCTAGGTGCATTCATATTGCAGTACCGTCATTGCAACAAGTTAGTATACTGCAACAACTAAAATAACTGATTTTCACCGAATCACAGAATTATTAGGGTTTGGAAGGGGCCTCTGGATATCATCTAGTCCAACCTTCCTTCCAAGGCAGGGTCACCTAGAGCAGGTTACACAGAAATGCACCCAGGATGGTTTTGAATGTCTCCAGAGAAGGAGACTCCACGACCTCCCTGGGCAGCCTGTTCCAGTGCTCTACCACTATCAATGTAAAGAAGTTCTTCTTCATGTTGAGGTGAAACTTCTTGAGTTTTAGTTTATGGCCATTGCTTCTCATCTTGTCACTGAGCACCACAGAAAAGACACCACTGTTGGGACCTTGAGATATTTATACGCATTAATGAGATCTCCTCTGTCTTCCTTAGACTAAACAGGCCCACCTCCCACAGTTTTTCCTCCTAAGAGACATGCTCCAGTCCCTTAATCATCTTTGTGGTCCTCCACTGGACTCTCACCAGTAGTTCCTTGTCTTTCCTGTACTGAGGAGCCCAGAATTGGTCACAGCACTCCAGATGTGGCCTCATTAGGGCCGAGTAAAGGGGAAGGATCACCTCCCTCACCCTGCTGACCTCACTCTTTCCATGCTCTTTTCATCTATAAGTATCCTCAGAGCAGAGCCCTTTCATCCAGGATCTCAATCTTGCTATAACAGAAAGTAGCTTTTCTCCCTATATACACAGTATCACATACCGTCCTTTTTTTTATTTTTTTTTAATAATTTCAGAAGACATAAAAACAAAATTAACTCCTTAGTCTGCTTTACCTCTATCAAAAAGGCATCAGATGCCTGTAATTCTGTTTAAACCCTCCTCGCTTCTATTGGCTATATAAGGAGGTGAAGCTTTTCAAAAAGAAAACTGTACAACACAGGCTGCTGTCTCAAGACTTTTCAATTAATTAAAATGGCACCAATCTAGCAAAAGCACCTGTCTAGATTTCATCTAAGTCAAAAAAAACTCAATAAAGAAGAAAATCATGATGCAATGTATGCAAATGTATACCTTCCAATAAACCATACAGACTAGTTCTGTGCCATTTTTTCCCATCTAAAATTAAATGGAGTTCAGAGTGGAATAGGTGCTCTCTCCTCGTAATCTTTCTTTAAAATACATATAACACCACACATATGTATACAAAGTTAAAGTACTATAGTTGGTGCTTCTAACCAATACAGAACACCACTCGGAAGCATCCCTCCTGGCTCTTTTGAACTGCATCTATAAATGCACATCTTAAAACTCGAGAGATGAAAATTAGAGGACTTGACTTATGGCACCTTCAGAACTTGAGCTTCTTTGTTTCCTTTTAACTGGAACAATTGAGATACTGACAACAGAGCATTTACTGGTTTTTAAACGGAACAATAAATTATCTGAAAGCACAGCATAAACTTGCTAATCCCAGTTACAACACAGAGAACACCATTTAGAAGTACTTCAAAATGGGGAAAGCTTAATTGTTAAATGTTTAGGGCAATGACTCGGTCTGTGTCAACTTTCCACAGTGTTTTACTGTGTGTAGCTGTCAGACAAGAACTGTCCAAAGAAACCCACACCAAATAAAGAAACAAATAATTTTTTCAAGTCTTTTAAAGCCACAAATTGCATTTTGAGACTTGAGGCAAAAACAGGAAGAGCTTAACTAGAATTCAAGAGGAAGTTGGGGAAAAAAAATAATGGTATGCTAAAATCTCCCAAGAAAAGGGGACAAAACCATCCTTAGATAAACCTGTCAGGTTGCACTGTTTAAAAAAAAAAAGTATCTGTATCTACTCATCATTTTCACCAGCTTCATAGGACTCCTTTGCAGCAATGGGTGTTTCAGGAAACACTACCAAGAAGTTTGCCTTGGTCCAGGAAACATGAGCTTTCAGCAAGTAAAATGATACACTCTGCTGGCACAAAACCCTCATTCATTATGCACATCTCAGCTGCATTGACCCAACTCAACGACATCAATGATGTTCCAGTACAAAACAGGGCCGATTAAACAATATGCTGTCAAAGAGGCCCAAAATCTTCATGAAAAGACTACCAGGAGTATAAGCTAGCAGGAAGTTAGACAGAGGAAGATCAATCTTTGCAAGTATAGATGCGACACAGGAGTGTTGATCTTATGAACTGCTCTCTTACACAGGTAAATACTCTTTTGCCTAAACCAATTACAAGTGCAAGTCTTCCCCAAGAGCTTAAAGTAGGTGTAATTATCTATTGCTTTTCTTAGTCTGACCATTTTTATAAGATTTCCTTTTAAAGTAAAACTTAATGCTGAAATTATATTGCATTGTGGTAGACACCGAGTCATTTGTGTATCAAAGACAGATGAACTTCAGCCCTCTGATAAAGAGTAAGTGGGAATTAAAGGTGTTGGATCTGTGGCATATGAACAAAGACACAGGAAGGAAAATATTCTGTTTAGAAACAGGAAGAACAGATTACTATAACCTATACAAGGAATACCTAGACACCATAAGTGTAGTGAGTTATCCATGGCTTCTGCATTTGTCATACTCTATCCACAAAAGCCCTCCCAAGCAGTCAGGTGCCTGAACATGAGCTGAGATGGTCTTCTGTGTGAACACGTACCGGAGATGTGAACGCAAAATAATGCAGGGCAGTAACAACCCTGCTCAGTCAGACACATTCAGGAAAGCAGCGATGGGTAACCCACACGCTGCTTTCATAAAAAAGGTAGAGCGCTTGAAACAGCCCTTCTACACCCTCTTACCTTCACTGCCCAGTCCCATGAAACTCCATTTCTCATCTCTCCTACACTTGCAGACGGGAGAAAATCATGTCATGCTCTCAGAGCCTGGCAGTCGTCTGGCCTGAAAATTACGCCAACTGAAGCATGAAATTGGTGTCCCTCTCTTAAGCATGCTCTGAACCCATCAGGGCGCAGTGGATGGACACGGTCATCTTCTCCCTCCTTTCTCAACAAAGAAGGATTGAGCAATCGAGTCCTCCCTTTCTGAAAAGGCATGCTAAACTGACAGGAGATTTTCACGTGTCCTCCTCTTTCTTTTAATTTAGCAGAAACTGCACCCACTAGCCATAGGACATAAATCTGCTCGCATACCCCACACTGAACAATGACCAAACCATGGCTGTGAGTCCTGCTCCTGGACAAACCCAGTTACAAGTCCAAACCCTGTTGATGGGTCTGTTTGCCTGCACTTTCTTGGGAAGAAAGAACAATCCAGCAAGATAATTGTTATTCACAATTCAAAGTGAAGTACTACTTGTAGCAACAACTCTAGTCTGTAATTGCATGTACTGAGCAAAATTCCTATACATCAAGAAAAATTATGATTGAATACTTCTTTTCAGACAACAAATAAAACCTCTGGGAAACACTGATTGGTTCAAAAATCTTCTTTTCAAATAAGGAGCTTTTCTGAAAACTACGGTAACAAAATTTTGAAAAAAGAACAAGATCACATCTCCCAAGACCTGATCCCCATGTACTCACTGGTGGGCCAAACCTCTGATCTGCCTGGCAATAACAATTTTTAATAACGTGGAGAACTGAAGAGGGAAGATGTGGAGCAGCTACCTCAATTACAGAATAGAAAAAACAGCTTCCACGGGGAAATAGATGGATATTCAGTTTCCACAGCCTCATGATTTCCTCACAGTTGTTCATGCTGTACATAACTCAAGTGGGTGGTAGAAATGTACTTCATGCCCCACTCACCCACACCCAACCTGCCTCAGTGAAGAGCTGCACACACTGTACAGGCACTGCTGTGCTTTATGAGACAGTCCAACACTAACATGAACTACAGGTCATTGGACCAAGGAGGCTGCCCCTTATCCATGTCCCTGATGTGACCATTTATGTCTCATTTATGTTTTGGGCAACAAGTGCCAAGACTCTTTGCTACTGCTTGGGCAACAAGGCTTTGTAAAGTGCATACCCATATACTCAGCCTGATAATAGCAGCCAATGCTGAAATCTGCTGCTGTAAGGCAACGCTAATCTTTATGTTAAGAAAGGAGGGGGAGAATAAAAAAGAGAAAAGAAGAGCATCATGCTTCTAAAAGTCAACTGATGCCTTAGAATTTGTAAGATTTTTAGCCTTTTGTAGATTTTAATGTAGCTGTAGTTTTCTTTCACTTTCAACCATTACTTTCTCACAGTTTGTGTGGCACAATCCTGCAGCTTCGGTTTAAACGTCTTTTAACTGTCTTTTCAAAGTAATAGATTTTTTGCAAGGATATTCCATTGGGATGTGCACCTGGACCAGAATAACAAGAGATATGGTAGATAAAACAAGATAGAAAGCTCAAGACACTTGGAGGGACTCCAGTGGGGCAGTTCTGAGGGTGGTACCCAGGCAAAAGGGCTCTTAGGATTGGATGTCCCCATTAGATATGATACTTAGTAAGGGATATAAAAGTGTAAGGATTCTGTATGTGGGCATGCACCTTTGTACTCTGTGAGCTAGAAGGCCTTCATTAAAAGAGCTGCTCTATATCTTATCTATACTAAATTTGCTTGGTGAGTTTTTTCTCCCGATTTTAGGCAACACAAGTAATCCATAAACATTGCTGTAGTGCTGCCTGGGACTTAAGGTGCAGTTTCTGCCTCACAGGGATGCACCTGGTAAGCTTGAGGCTCTTAGATAGTTCTGTCCATGCTCAGATAGTGTTAAAGTAGCGAAAGGGGAAAAAAAAGTGAAAGAAAACCCCTCTAAATCTTCATCTTCTCCAGGTCATGTAACTCATTAATGTAAGCAACAAGGACTTCAGAGCCCTGAGATGTACATACCATTTCCTTGAATGCACTTTCTATGGCCCCAATAACCAGGCACTCGTGTGGGATCTTCTTCTCAGTGAAGAAGCGTGTTGGAGGGGTGCTGGGCGAGCCTGGGGCCCCCACACCACCACGCAGGGAGGCCGCCCGTGTCAGCGTCCTACTGTTGGTGGCTGGGTTATCAGGCTCCTCTCCTAGGCAGGTGGGTGGGAGGACAGCTGTGTTCCTCAGGATGTCTACAATCTCCTGCAGCTGCTCCAGGATATGGTGCTGTAGGAGTTTGGAAGCAACCACAGCTGCCCCTGACCCAGCGTGTCCATCAAACAGAGACCAGTAGTACAGATTGATCCCGTCTGAGTCCTGGAGAAGCAGGAGGGGAAGAAAAGGAAGGAAGAGATAGTCACTGTTACACAGCTGTGAGTGAGTAAAGTTCAAGCATATTCTTAACCAGTGCTGCAACAGCATACTCATCTACACAGCAGAGGAGGAATTCCTCCAGGAGGAGGAATTCAGCAATCTATTGTGCATTCTTAATTTCATTACTGAAATGCTAAGATAAGGGAGTATTGTCCTAAAGTACTGGATTACTTACCATAGTAAGGATCATACAGGATACATACTAGAATGTTGGAAAAACCAACACATGTACCCATTTCCAAATGCAGCTCCTTAGCCAGACCCACCCACTTAGCCAGCCTGGTAAATTCACCGAAAAACCTGTTGAGATACTTCCCCCCTGAAGGCAGGACTGGCACCTGTACTAGTTTGCTCTGGGCTCAGAATCCCTCTGAGTTCACACAACAGTTGGCTGTAAAATTCTGCCTAAGTAATTTTTAACAGTTAACAGGATTAGCAACTAAAAAACCTGCTTGTATAAATAGATTGCTATTCATGCAAAATATAAAGTATTTTGCCAACAGAAACAAGTATCTGAAAATGAAAATATTTCAGCTGAAAACTGAGACTATTTATTCAAAATGGCAACACTGTGCCTCCTGGGATCTGTAGATCAAACTACTTCTGCTCCCGTTCTTCTCATAAGGTTTGGCTCCCTGGCCAAAATCCATGTCATGATGCACCATGGATAATGCTTCCACAGTTTAAATCCTCATGTCAATTAAAGCTGCTATACTTCTTTGGAAATGTGTTACCTTTGGGGTAAAAAAAACAAAGGCATTACACCTCTGATTGAGATAAAAATATTTTACTTTCCACCTAAAGGAAGATGATGTTTTGTCATTGTTCTCCCCCCTGCCCCCAAACTGTAACAGAAACATACAATTAAGAACAAGTTCTCACATACACACACCCTGCCCCCATTTTCTTAAGTTCTCCAAAGCAATCTACATAACTGGGAAGTCTGTATTATAAGCAGTCAGGGGAGATGATTACCATAACACTGCTCTCATACAGACATTCTGTGTGAGATGCTCTAGGGCCTTAACTTCAGCTGTGATCTGCAGGCATTATTGTAATCTAAATATGAGTCTTGAAAAACTTCTATGTATTCTTACAAAGCTTCATTTAATTTTGAACTAGCAAAGAGGAAAACCACCAGTAACCTATTAGCAGTCTAAAAAAGGAAAAAAAAAACAAACTCTTTTCCCCCCACCCTGAGAATAAAAACAACTCCTCTATTTGAAAGAAATGAATTCTGCAAAACCATACCAATTCAATGGGAATTAAATATATAGTGCCATTAAAGCAGTGATTCAGAGAATGAACAAGGGCCAGCAATCCCGGCACACAGATGAGACAAAATGCACAAAAAGGTCCTGGCTTTTCCTTGCACAGCTATAGCCACCAAGCATTACCTATTTCGGTGTGCATATGCATGGCTGTCCTCTCTTACATTTAAAAGCTTGAACTTCTTCCCCAAAAGAATTGACATTCTGCAAACTCAGAGAACAAGACATCTGTTTTTACTAGTACTGGCAGTATTCTGTCAAAAGTAGTCTTTCAAAGACCAATCTCCATTTGTTCTTTTAACAGTGTCCTCAAACAGGAGTGTGATCAGTCACCACAATGATTTATTTTAGATTTTCATTCAAAAGATTCTAATTTAACAGCAAGCTGAATAGCTACCAGAAACATGAAGAGAACACAGACCCTTCACTGCACTGACCTTACAGTTCATCTCCAGAATGTACCAGGAAATTTAATAAGCATCAGGCTCCTCAACTGCTGACCTAGCTTTCAGGAAGGCTCAGCAGTCTCCTGGGTTTTGAAAATGTAAAATGCAATTAAGACATGCAAAGTTTTGGGTCAAGCAACAGATGAGAAATCATAAAAGAAAATGCATATATTTACACACATAATTGGAGCTCAATTATAGGAAGAAAACCTTAGCAATACATAGTAGTCAATTTGGGATGAGCTTTTCAGGTAAGCTAGACAGTAGTCCTACATTGCAAACCATCAGATTTTTGTTATGAAGCTAATTCCAAACAGACAAATAAAATCATGTTGCCACTAAAGGTTTATTCTGAAAACTATAACCTACCCTGTTCCAGATATGAACTACACGTACAAAATGCATTAAAGGACATTCTTAGCTGTCATAAAATCTGAAGTGGGCCAGCAACTGCCACCCCAATCCTCAGAGAAAAGCCTCCTCGTGTTACTGATTATATGTTCAGCTGCCTATGGTAGGCTACCAGCCCTGTGTCACACAAAACAAATACACCGTACCATCTTTGTGCAAAAAAACTGCAGAATTAATAATCATGTATCCTCGCATTACAATGACAATTAATAATGCATCACATTAAGTCCTGCAGCCTGTCACTACAACAGTATCCTGGCACAGGATTCCCATTTCACTTGCTGATGGTTTTTCAGTATTCATCATTGAGGTATTCTATAGTTAAAGGCATTTAAAAATAGTACCAGTGAAAAAGCTGTGCAATTTAACATGAATGCCCTTGAATGGAGACAGATAGCGAACATGATTAATCAAGCAGTAGTGGAGTGGGGTGGGTGGAAGGGGAGAGAATTAACTTAGTGTTGAATTTGCAGAATCTTTCACTGTTCTGCTCAGTTTATTACCCACTCTTTCAAAAACAAAAACATGTTTATGCTATTTAACAGGCTTCCTTGGATTTGTGAGTGTGTCAGGGCTCCATCTCCACATTTCTGGCCTGCCACCTCCTCCTTCCCACTCATACAAGCTCTGCAGAGTCCACCCACAGAGTCAAGGCCGTGATAGCAGCACCCAGCTTGAGTGGACAACACATGGATCTCTGACTCCCTTGTGCTGCCTTGCCAAAGTGCTGGGCTGGATTGATGGGGTTAACACTAAACAACAATAATCACACAATCCCAAATGCAGCTGTCATTTAAGTTTGACAAACTTCCCAAAAAGTAGGATAAAACAAAGATGACATGGCCTTCTCCACAACAGCTTCTGTGGAAAAAAAAAGAAAAATCTGAGGATGATGAAAAGGACTCTCGTAAGTGAAGAGACCATTAAGTTCCAGTGCCTATTTCCCATATGCTCCACACTTTGAAAAAGTAAACAAGAATAGAAGAAATCTTTTCTTGCAATAAAGTGCTTCCCTTATTCCTTTCTCTTCAGTAATTCTGTAAGGTGCTCCACCTCACAGACAATTTCAGACTGTGTTTTACGGTGGGATTTTCCTCTAAGGCATTTACAGTATTCAGCCTCTGGCTTTCTTAGTAAATACTTAATGGGACAATATTCTATCGTTCACTGTAGAGTCTCAAGCTGGTATTTCCACATCCTATTCATTCAGATTATGAATTATATAACACCAAACTCATACACTCCTTAAAAGATATTTGCTAACAACGCTATGAGAGGGCAAAACACAATATTATACCTCACAGTATAAAGATATGAAAACAAAAATATGACACATTATAAAAATGTGCAGGTTTTTTCCTTTTTAGATATATTCAACCAACAAAAGATGTAGCAATGAAAAAATCCTACTAATTGCTAAAGTAAGACTGCCCTCTAGGAGAAAACTTTCTCAAGAAATATGCTGCCTGTTTTGGGAAAACCGACCAGGTGTCTCACATGGTGGGTCTAGAACTTAAATGTGGTGTGAGACCAACACTAGTATCTCTGCACAGCATCAAGATGTGTCTATCCAGGCCTGTGTGTGCATAGGGGTCTTTGCAGTGTGCCTGTGTGCATGGCACAGCAATTTCCTTTGTGTCAAACAAACCCATCACCTGGACCAAGGACACTGTTTCTTATCTTGCTGTGTTTTATGTACATGAACAAGTACTGTGGCCAAATGCTTGCTTCATTAAACATCATTAATGCATACAGAAGTTAAATACACTCCTGGAACCAAGCATATGCATGAGCCAACTGCAGACAGTTGCATGAACTTACTAGGAAAGACTTTTTAAAACAGATTATTAAAACAAATTCTGTTTTGCTTTGCATGACTGTACGTAGAACTCATAGTCTCAGCAAGTTCCAGGCACAACTCTTTATTCAGGAGTGTGCAAATATATACTTGAAAATAGAAATCCACACAAATGAGAAGCCATAGTTTGCAAAAATCACTGAATTTTGTGTTATGGATGACCTTCACCCTACCTGCACAAACCAAAAGAATCTCCTGCTTTAGTAGTTCATAAAATTAAAGAAGGCAGGTATCTGTCTGACACTGGGTGAAGATGTGGTTTAATCTACAGTGGCTTAGATATAACACATTTTAACAGTCTCTATGATTCATATAGGTCTTTATCTGAGCCCTGAGTAGCTTCAGTCCAAACAGCAGCTAATGTAGTGTCCACAGAGTTCCAGGTACTGCAAATGTGCCTACAAGACAGTGCAGAAGCTTAGAAAGAGCAGATTGAGGTTGACCTCTGGTTGTGGCACCATGAGGCATCTCTGTATATTAGAGAATCATAGAATGGTTTGGGTTGAAAGAGACCTTAAGGATTATCTAGTTCCAACCTCTCTGCCATGGGCAGTGACACCTTCCACTAGACTATGTTGCTCAAAGCCCCATCCAACCTGGCCAAACTTCTCTGAGCAACATGTTCCTATGCCTCACCACCCTCCCAACACAGAATTGCTTCCTCATATCTAACATAAACTCTCTGTCAGTTTGAAGCCATTACCCCTTGTCCTTTCAGTACAGGTCCTTGTAAAAAGTCCCTCTCCAGCTCTCTTTAGGTACTGGAAGGCTGCTCTAAGGTGTCCCTGGAGGCTTTCCTTCCCCTCCAGGCTGAACAAACCTAGCTCTCAGCCTGTCTTCACAAGGGAGGTACTCCAGCCCTCTGATCATCTTAAAATTTTTCAAGATTATATTTCAGAAATGAAACAAAAAGGAAAATCCAAGGAGTTGACCAATCCTTGCTCATCTTTAAACTAAACCATCTTAGATGCAAGGAGCATTTTTCAATGCAAAACCAAATCAAAAATCAAGTAGTAGAGCTAAGGAAAATATAGTGAAGTGTTCTGCATTTAAGCGGAGATAATCAATAAGAGGTAACTGAAAAGATGTGAAATATTCAGTAAACATCTTTTAGTGATATATTGCCACATCCTTTTATATTTATTTTGTACCTCTCCACTGACAAGATACAGAAGTCTGCTTACTGAATTGTCTTTCAGCTGGAGACCTTCTCCATTGGGCAGTGATGACCTCCGTTTTGCTGAAGAGTTCTTGTTTGGTGTAGAATTACTGCCTCCAGCTTTTTTCTTGACAAAGAGGACTTCACAGCTGGCTTGATCTTCATTGTGCGTGCTCTTCCCTGCATTTATTACTCTAAGAAAAAACAAAACAAAAAAAGAAAACATTGCCCAAGTTAGCAAAGCACAGAAGCCTCCAACTGTATCTCATATGTGACTCAAGATGTATGGAACCAGAATCTAGCAATATTGCAAGTACTGACTGAATTAAAATACCTGTCTGACTTACACATATACATACATACACAAATGCATACTTGCTTGTTTGCATGCACCTACACATGACAAAACAAGCATATTCTGTAGAACTATATGAATAAGAACCAACAGCATCACGAGCATATTTTACCCTTGGGCATACCATACAGTCCTTTAAAGGGACTACTTAATGGCCAAAGTTGATAACAGTATGCCTCCCAGTTGAAATATGAGACCTGCAGTTGCTTTCCTACCTGCAAGCCTCCCTGCTATGAATAATGAAACTGTTGGCTGTCAAGTTCCAAGTCTTGCACAAACAAAATACCTGTTATAAATCTACAAAGCTGTTACCACTAAAGGCAGTCTGTTCAAACGGCATATATTAGAAATGCTATGACAGAAATAGAAAGGAAAGACTTTGCCTTATATTCCAACAGGCTAGTCAAGCTTGCTTGTACCACAGCAACACAGTGGTGTATACTAAATACACCCATTGAGTACTGCACAGCATAACCCCCTACCATGAAAAGCCCACCTCAAACCATCTGTCCCACCTGCAGCGTAGACAGCAGAAGATCTGCACTACGAGCTGCAGGCATGCAGAAACCAGCACTAAGAGCTCCGTACAAGCTTTGAACAGCCAAAAGTATCCTGAGACTTACACCACAACTTCCTTGTTTTAGTCAGGCTGAAATAACAGCTATTCCACTAACAATAGTTTAAAACCCTAATCAGAACTCTACATTATCCAAAACATCGTGGTTACTGTCATCCATCCCAGAGGAGTCAAGCTCATACACATTTTCTGCTTTCTACATGAGAATCTCCCCACAAACTGACCAGTTTTGCTTCAGTTTGACATGTGCTTTGACAGTCCTGCGTTCACTTTGGGAAAACCTGTGCAAGCTGAGACAACATCTTGTTCCAACCAAGCAAAGACACTGTCACTTTGATGTAAGCATGTCTTCTTCCACAAACACTATCTACCCATTCCCCTCTACTACCAGTTTTGAGTCAACAAGTTGACCAATATTCAGAGACAGTATTTCCACTACTGGACAAACAGTTTCACATCAGGCACGCAATGTCTTTAAAAACAACTGCTGCCTCCCCAGAAACTAAAAGAGCTTGAAGGCACATCATAATTCTGATGGCAAGTTCAAGATATAACTGACTTCTTGATCTCTAACATTTTCATTACAGTAAAAGTTTACACAATAGGAAAATACTTGCTAAAGGTTGTTGAAATGAAAAGAAATCAAATACCAAAGGAAGGCTTGCAGGGGACTCTGCCACAGCTTGCCTGCTCTTGTGGAAATGTCCATTCTGTGTCAGCCTTGCTTAAAGGTAATAGATTCTCTTGACTTTGGAGGAGCAATATGCTACTGTGACACACAAATGAATGTTTCTGCCTCTGATTAGAAAAAACAGTCTCTTTTTTCTAAGAAAACATACATCCACTATAATTAACTGCTTTCAGAGATGGAAAGTTTTCCTTACAGTGCTAAATGTCACACACTGCACTCTATCTATGCACAATACCACCAGTCATTTACAAGTATTTCTTGCAAATAAACACTAATTGTGGATAAAATTACTTTATAAAACACACAGAGAGCAGAGATGAAGGAGCTCTTAGAAGCAAGGCACTTGTGAGCAATTTAACCACTCACCCCCTGTAGTGCTTAACCTTTGGGCAATTGGAGATCAAATATTGAGATAAGTTTCCAGTCCAAATACTCCCATTTTCTTGACATTAGGAAAAGCAGAAGCATATATTCAAACATAGGGGCAGGGGAGGGAGATGGACACACATACACACACACCCCACCCAAAATCATGAATAGTAAAGCATTTAAATCAGCTGACCAACACCCATTCAGTCTGAAATGCCACAAACATGATTAAAATACTGCAGTAGCACAGAAAGCATAGTTTTATCAGATCAGGAGCTAATCAATAGTCAGTTTAGCTGATCAGTCCCTAACTAATGCTGCTGGTTTTCAATCCCATTTTAAAAAAGACAAGAGACAAAAGCGACTCCTTACAAAAATCAGTGTTTTCCTACAACTTATTGTTCCCTGCAAAAGTCATTCAAGTATTGGAGTTGCCCTAGTTTCTTTTTCTGAGCTTAGCAATGAACTTCAGGACTTGTATGGTGGAAGATGTCATGAAGTATAATGATGAGTTAAGTTATGCACAATATGGTATCATTTTATAAAGCTCTTGCCAAGAAAATTTGTCAAGACACTGAATACATCAGAAAGACTATCAGAACAAAGTGACCTAACAGACTAACTTGGCAGTCAGCTACCACGAAATGCCTGGAGTTGAAATTGCACACCAAGCACCTTACTAGAACAGGATACAATCAAAAGGAACCTGGCAACACTGAATACTGAGAAGACATGGGAGTTGGGGTGTCAGTGCAGTGAGGATGGGGGACCGAGGCTGTGAACAATACATTCCATTCTAGAAACCCGCTATATCTCCCAAAATTCCGGTTTTCCTTTCTCCAGCAGAGGATTATTCTATTCCTTGTGAAGACCTGAACTTAACATAATATCAAAACAGTTCTTATGGGTACTACCAGATAATTCAGGGTCTAGATGCCAAAAGCTGCCCCTCTCCTGACACAGGCACTCTTCTACTCCCATGCCATCACATCCCATCTCATACACAAACCCTGGAAAAGGGCTGCACTGAAGCCCCACGATTTGTAATCTCAGAGCTTGAACTATGTGTTGGTGCCTGATGCCTAGCACAGAAGCTGGTAACATCATCTACTCTGCTTCAAATAGCTCTGACTTTGCTGCCTTTTGAAATCCTTTTCTCTCTGCAGTTACTTAAATCCCTCCTCCAGGCAATTCTTTCAACCAGCTTTCTAAAGCTGATTTCACTGATGTCTTTCCTCCTTGCTCTCCCAGACTGTAACTTATCAGGACAAAAATCACATCTAAGCTGCTTATACAAATAACAAAGCAGAACTAACAAGATATTCATATGACTAAAGGTAACCCTTAATTAGACCTTCACAATTTTTTATGGAAAAATCTATCCCTCCTTCCACAGATGAAGTGCCTCAGCTTCCTAAGATTTCCCCTTCATATCTGCTTTTCTGTCTACCTCAAAAAACAGATTACCCACCAGTAAAGTGAACAAAATGAGATAAAACACTCCCTTCTCACACATGAATACAAAAAACACCTCCCCAAACAAAACAATCTCCAATAATTTCAATTCCATTTTATCATTAATATTAATAAGGCAAAGAAAAAATTAATTAAAAATTATTTTTAAAAGATTGAGGCCTACGTAATTCTCTATCTTTTACTCAGATACGTTTTCAAGAGAATTCTTGCTTTCGTTCTCTCCCCAAATTCTTCAAGAAACTTATCAAATGAAATGATGATCAATTCCATTCAATCCCTTCCCTCCTCTCCCCTAATACCCATTTATCTCCTATCCAATCTTTTACAAAGTTCACCCAAATAACATCTAATTTGGATCAGAAGCTCCTTTTTTTTTTTTTTACAGAGTTCACTGTCTCTACTGTGTCAAAAACATTGCTCAATAATAGATAAGTAATTCTAAGGTTTAGTTTGTAGTATAGTTGTGCTAGTAAAAACATTCCACTTTCTGAACAGGAACTTCCTGAAGCCTGCACAGTGAGGTGGTAGGATTTGGTCACACTTGAAGTACCTGCATCAACCCTGACAGACATTTCAGTACTTCACCAGACTAATCTTAAACACGTCCTCAGCTAAAAGCAAATCCTCCTGACAAGAGCCACGTAGTTTGTTTGGCTTATAATCAGCATTTTGTTGGTATCTCATAAGACCCCAAATTTTTTTCTCTTGGCCAAGTCTTTATCTTTCTTCTCAAAGGAAATTATCTAATTCCATCATTTATCCTGTTAGCAGACACGGAATCTTAAACACTTATTAAACTATATAATTTTGAGCATGCTCCTTGTTTCTCCATTATCAGTTTTCAGGTTACTAACAATATCAAAGCATAATACTACTAACTGGGGAAGTAAACAATTCTTTTCCTAGGAAATAATGGCTGTATTCAATAATCACAAGAATTAAATAGTGATAACCAAGGGCTGCTGTTGTGATGCTTTATTTATTTATAGTGGATAAGAGTGACTTTCTGCAATTCTGGCATATACAAGTTTCTGAAATAAATACGTTAATGACATTCCTGCTGTCTACAAGGTGCCCTATGTACTTGGTACAAAATATAGCCCACAACAGAAGCTTAAAACAGAGCCTATGAGCTGAGCTTGTAAAGTGTCCTACCAGATGTCTTTACTTGGGGAGCCTGTTCTCATTTGATTCACAAAAACTTCAATTTATTAACCCCAGATAAATGCAAGAGCTCTGCATTTCCTTCTTAAGGGTTAGCAAAAAAAAGTAGGTAGAAAAAACGAGGATATATATCCGTGGGCAGTTTCTTGTACTGCAATTTTCAATGCTACCCTGCCCTGGGGTTTCAAAGTTGCAGTGGACACCTGTAGTTGTTTTGACTCTTAATTAATCAATTCATCAGGAAGCACAGAGCCCTTCTCTCCCCCCTCAGCCTGGCTGGCTCCAGCCACTCACAGGAGCTACAGCCAGCCTCTCTCCTCTTTCCAGCTGTGGCACACACATGCTACTCCACACTACATGGCATCAGTTTGCATCCAACCCAACTAATAACACAGTAGTAGCCCACATGAACAAATACAACACATTTAGACAACAGACAATATGTTCCTACAGTTTTGTATTATAATTTCAACAGTCTTAGAATGACAACTAAAGATACCATAAAACCCCAACTTTCATAGAAGCATTGCTGGCTTTTCTTCCCCCTCCCATCCTTTTTTTCCCCCCCTTAATGGATCAGCATGTGAGTGGATGTCACTGCCTGTTTCTGTGACACCTCATTTACAGTCTTAGATTTCCAGGTAGGTGGCTGTTTCCTCCCTTTCACCCACACAGGATTTATTTCTGCACTGGGAATCAACTTGAAAGAGATTTCCTTCTAGGTGTTCAATCCTCCTCCTGCAGATGAAAGGCAGCTTTACAAGCAGCCTAAACAGTTCCATTCATTCGTTACTGTAAGTGTCATATTGCACACATCAAAACCAAAGCACTCACTAGTATTGTCCACTGCAGGCAGAAATTGAAGCCATCCCTGAACTGGTTCTTTAAATCCATGGGGCTAAATAAAACTTTCATTTTATTAACCAAGGAGGAAGTGAATATTTAGCCATAAAATCTTTCAGTGATATATGTGAAAATATGGTTTCTTGGACCAGCAATCACACACACCAGGCCAAGTTCACTTTGGGGCCCAGCTAGAAACTACAAAACTGATAAGGACTAAATATGAGATTAAAATAGGCAAGGCATAAAAATAGAATACCATTTATGCTGGAAATTTACCACAAGTTCAGTGGTAAATGATCATAACTTCATAACATAGCTTGTCTTTGGGCTGAAGTCAATGGCATCTTGAAAGGGAAGTCCACTCTGATGCTATTTGTATGGACTTTGCAAAATGCTATTATGCAGCACATCATCATGGAGGTATTACAGGAGAAAACCAATGGCCAGTGAGCCCTGAGCAAACGCTGAGCCAGACCAGTGAGACACAAAGCATGATCTCGCTTCAGGGCTGGGCAACCTCAGACACAGATGGCAATACTATTTGTCAAATTCTCTTTCCTCACTCCTGTATGGGCTATCAGAATGGGGTAAGAAGAGGTTGCAAAAGCAAAGATCAATTTGACACTGTAAGAGAGTCGCCATTTCTTTCCCACAAAGCATAGTGAAATTGCAGAGCATGCCAGGTCAGATTGCTCATCATCCTATTTAAAACAACTTTGTCTGGCTGTTCAAAGCTTGCTGAAATATAAGGAAGAGACACAGAAGACAATGAGAACAAACAACTTCCTGTTGATCAGTGTCTTTCTAGTCCAGTTTGCACTAATGCACTGTCCTACATCTTTTTCTTTTTCTTCTTCTCCCTAACAGTTAAGTTCTCAAATACTACTGGGGAAAATGGGCCTGAACTTATTTCCATGGTATTCAGGAAGAAGTTGCCTTGAAAGTTCTTCAAATGATGATTCTTATATGAATAGGGCACATTCAGTCTGGTGAAGTCAATCTTTAGATGAATATATATCTGCATTTTTATGCATTATTAGATTTTTCTAGATTTTTGTTGTTGATAAGGCAAAGAATGCTTACCAGCTTTGGCTGGTGCGATAAGTTTTCAACTGCAAACTGAAACCAAAAGCATTAAAAAAACCCCAAAATAGATGTGAAAAGAAAAGGAACCTTTCTACAGGAATATACTTCCTTGTGGCTCATTAGCCATGTGGAATAGTCCCTGTAAGTATACACATTAGAACTGACAACTACTGAAATTGAGGCACTTGGTTCAATCTAAAGAAAACACACTACGCACATCCTGATAACAACTTTTCTTTGTTTTGTTCACAGCCATTTTATCAGGTGTGTCTTCACCATCTTAGCCTTTAAGGGTGATCCTGAAAGTTAATTGATGAGCAATATTTGATTTTTGACTGCACACCAAGTTACACAGCATTGGATAGTGATTTTAAGCTGCTTTTAGATGAGAAACATCTTTGGATCTATCCCTGAGCTCACATTCAAGATGAGAACCAAAGTTCTGCCATTCTTTTCTCTCTAATACAAAGGAAAAGCAGCCACTTCCATGTTTGTTCCCATGAGCTGTACAACACCTTCTGCATTGGAGGTGGAATATAGTCTTGACCATGAGCATCCCTCATAAGGAGGGCACAGTAGTAGAGACACATCTGATAAAATGGCTGCATGTAAGTTGTCCCCACAGAGTTATGTGGCAGAAATACATAAATCATGCTAGTTAAAATGATGAAATGGCAGGGACCACAACCTGCCCCTAATCTCTACAGCGAGGGTTATCTGGGCCTCAGACATATTTGCTCTGCCTACAATAAAAAAAAATCCCTTTTATGCAGCTGTCAACTTAAATTATCCCCAAGCTAATGTCTGCAAGTGTGACAGAGAAGGTACACATTTCCACAGATATGCACTAATGCCTTATTCACAATATCCTTCTATTGCAGCAGGTATTGTGAAGCCTCTACAACCTGAAAAAAAGTCAATCTGCTAATTTATTCTCAAAAGTCAATACAGAAACTGTATATGCATGAAAGCACACATATGCAAGGCAAGAGGGAAAAATAAAAAGAGAAAACATTACATACAGCTTTATTATGAGAAATCCACAAGCAGAAAATTAATTCAAAGCCACTCATATGTTGGTAATTTTTAATAATTAAAGAAAATCTATACCCTGCTACCAGAGCTTTACATTCATCACTTTTCTTCTGCAAGAACATTAACTGACAGGTCTGCAGAAAGGGACCACATGGAAAAATCACTACAACGACATTTGCCATAGAAACCTGCCTCAAAACCCAATTTTTTACTTCTATTATTAAAATTGCTTTTCTAGACCAAATCTTCGAAGCTGTTAAAATATAAGCTAAATGCAAACCAATGAAATATCAGCAATCCTGAGCCTGAAAAATGGCAACTACCTTAATTTTCATAATGCTCTAGAACATTTGTATAGTGTTCATTCATTCTGCTTAGGGCTAAAAAACAACTCCAAAATTAGCTTTCCTAAATTTAAAGTACAAAAAAGTCACAGTATTTAATGCAAAGCAGGATTAAGAAAATATTGCAGTACTTTTACATACATTTTATATAGACATAGATACACACCTCTGTAAGAAACCCTATGGTATTTCTCAGGCAAGCTATTCAAAATTCAGTTAAATATGTCATTGAAAACATCTATTTTTCATGTAATATAGGTCAAAGTGCTTAATATCTTTGCTCAGTTGTTCAGCCATTACAGATACAAATTTTCAAGTGCAGTGGTAATTTAGAGTCAAAGTCAACAAAAGGACCCTGGTAAAATCAGTACGAGTATAAAAAGAATCACAGCTAAATGCAGTATTTCTACCCAATAGCAGGGATATAGCAGTGAGCAAATGAGTGTTTGGCTGTGGGTGTGCATAAAGCTTGGAGACAAGGGTGTCTCTTCCTGTCCTGTCAGGTACCTTTATCCAGAGGGAAGGTACTGAAGCTCTGGGGTCTGCACAACACCTATTAACATGGCATGCCACAACCCCAGGGGAAATTGCCTCCACAGGCTCCTGCTGTCCTTGCAAAGGGTCTGAAATGACAAAATGTGCCCCCACCCAAGAGCAGAGGAGACCCAACAAGGTTAAGGAACAGTTTTGGAAGGTGCAATACCAGAGAATCACAGAACAGATGAGGATGGAAGTGACCTTTGGAGGTCATGTGGTCTAGATCCCCTGCTCAAGCAGGGGTCACCTAGAGGAGATTGTCCAGGACCATGTCCATATGGTAATGCAGAGGGAGCAAAGCACAATCCAACAGAGACCTGTCTGACCCAGTGTGTGTGCACAGGATCTGGCACTGAGCAGGAGCAGCTCAGTGACACGTGGTGAAGACTGAAAGGTCATGTTTCTCAAATACTACTTGTGCTGTGCATCTGCCTCCACTATGAATCTTATCCTTTCCAATCACTAGTAAAATCACCTAAGAAATCTCAATCCAAGTTTCCACTTGCAAACACAAAAGGCATACTAGAAACCTACAGACTGGCAAATACTTTGCACAAACATAGTAAGTAGGGGCAACATCAAGTATTTTAGAAAGTGCTACAACTAAGAAGAATCAATTGTGCCCAAAGAGGCCTAGAGATGGGGTAGTCTGGTATAAACAAACGTAAGCAGCCCTGATGTGGTGGATCCTGCCCAGTGTGACCAAAGGCACTGGCAATCCCAGAGAGGTCTCAACAAGAACAAAGTCAACATCAGAAACAATCGACTACTGTAACTTGTATGCAACCCTCTCCATTCCTCTCAGACCACTGGGAAATTAAAATTGTGTCAAGAACTGTAAAAATATGTATCAGGGAATAATAAGGTATTAGGGTGTCCCCACATCCTGCTACACCAAGAAGCAACTCGCTTTCCGAAATTATACTTAGAGTTGCACAAATGAGAAATATGCATGAAAGCAGAGTGAAAGTGGAAGTTTGGATTTATTTATTTTATTGAATTAAATATTATTATTTATTAAATAAATTCAATATTATTTAATTTATTAACCCCTTGACAAGATTCTAAATAAATAATAAACAATGCTATACGCAGACTGAAAAGAAAACCCCACATAATTCAGCAGCTGAACAATTTGTTCAATTAGCAAGAGAGGCAACTTCTCAAGCAAAGGATGAAAGGCAAACTTCAAGTATCCCCTCTCTTGGCTTTCCCAGTGTAAACAACCTCCACCTTCACGTGCCAGTGTGTTACCCCACAGGGACACCTGTGAAGTGATATGATTTTTTTAAAAAACCAAATCAACGTATTTCACAGCAAGATGCAACATGGAGGCAGAAATACCAGATTTCTATAGGGAGAAGTCCTGCTTAAACTAGCATTTCTGAACAAAAAAAAGTTATTAAATTTTATCTTATAGTCTAGGAAGCTAGCAATGAGAAAGCAATTGGTGAAGCATAGTTTAGTGCTATGTAACTGTGGACATCAAATACTCATATGTCTCTTGGAAAAATCCACTCTGTTCTGCCTTTGGTTTCAAGAAGACAGGCCCAGAGTACTTTCATCTTGGCACTTGCAGTAGCTCTGCATCAAGAAGCCAAGCACTGTTAATCTTCTTAGGTATCTACATGTGTCTAGTCACCTACATGTGACTACTGCTACAAGTATGGTCCACAGAGGTGAGATTCAGTCATATGTCTGTGGTACAGACAGCTAAGTCTGCTTACAGAGTCTGGGTGATTAGCTCCAAGAGAAAGAAGACATCTGGGGGCATGATTCATCTGACCTATTTTAGTTGTTTACATAGGATGAAATGTCTCTTCCTTTTTGTGGACAATAAAGCTGAGCCCAGACACTGACACAGCAGGTTGTCAGCATGTAGCGAGATGATTCCCTCATAGGTATCTGAGCTTATGTGGGTGGAGGGAGCAAAACAAACAAACAAACAAACAACATCAACTTCTCTTTCAATAGTTGTGGGGGTTTTG